>NC_046204.1:6059547-6362524 GCF_011004875.1 Balearica regulorum gibbericeps | reverse complement strand
TCCCTAGATGATGATGTGCAACTCTTGCAGATTGCTCTATGACACCTTTTATGCTGTAAGGATGTGTGTGTGTATGCACACGTGTGTGTATGTGTGCGGGTAAGTGTGTGTGTAGTGATCTGGCACCTTGCTTCTCCTTTACAGCCCAGAGTTCATCAGCGGGTCAGCCAGCTTCTAATGACATCATTACACTTGTTTACTGCTCACACAGAGGAAGTGCTATGCTGATCGGTTTGACCACTGTCATTATCTTATTTTAGTCCAGCATTTTTGCAAAATCAGAAATTTAGAAAAGCATCTTACTTCTATAAAGCGATTTTAGTTTCTCCTCCTGACTGAGTTAAAAGGGAAAATAAAAGATAGAAAATTCTTAACCGTAGAAATTATATTACAAGAACAGTATCTCATGTTGTCGTCGAAATTGTTAGTGCAACTAAATAATCAGAATGCTGGTTACAGATTGAAAAAAACAATCCATCACAAAGGGTGTCAGTATAATTGGGATAAGCTATTCTGCAAGACATGAAGATTGTTCTACAGTGAACGTGAGTCAACCAAAACCAGGCTTGGTTTTTAGGGCTAAATTTCACACACTTCACAGAAGTAGTTTACAGATGCCCAATGCTCTGCAGTCTACTGGTAGGCAGAAAAACCTTATGGCTTAGAGCTGTGCTTTTTATGGACTTGGAACACATTAAGGAATTATTGTCCCTCAATATTATATTACTGCCCCCTCAGCTAAATCTTAGTTACTGACCAGGTTACTTTATGTAGTTTATTTTACTGGAAGGTAAAGCTTATCTCATGTTCTGTGATAGCTAAATTGATTTTATGTTCATGTTGAAGTGAATTAACTGCATTTTGCATTGCAGTGGCCTAAAAAGCATGCACATGATAGGAAGTCACATCTGAAAGATGGTAACTTCCAGGGAGCTGTAACTTATTAATAAGCCAGAACTTGATTTGTGATTGCCTGACCAGCCCCTCGAGTCTAAATAAGTATCATTGCAGCAGAATCTGATTAAAATTGCTTTGATTGTTTCTGGAGAAAAGTAATGATCATAACTTTTGTTTCTACATTTAGATATCATTTTATTTAACCAGACCTGTGCTGTTTTTCACATTTTTTATAAGCAGGGTAGCTACTTCATCTAACAGTGTATTGAAAACATTGGTATCATCAGTGAAAGACCCTTTTCAGCCACACCACACGCCTTTGGGGGATGCATGCTCTGGGAGCTTACAGTCCTCTGATTCCTGTCCTCCTTTAACTTAATAGGCTGAGAGAGTTAAATATGTCCTGAAAATTGTCATTTTTACAGCAGATGAATAGATTTTAGAAATTCTTCCCTGTTGCATAGCAACAGCCACCACTAAAACCCAACAGTTTGAAATGTACATAAAAAGATAGCAAACCAGTTAAGCATTTAAATATTGAAGCTTTCTTCTACGCAGTATCCTTTATTTCTTTGACTAAAATACTTATAAGAAAAGCTCCTTTTGACAGCTTTTAGATGGATTTAAAATGGTAGCAATTCTCTTTTTCTGGAGGCAAAGAAAGGAGGCTTGTAGGGAAGCTTGTCTGGAGCTGTTGCTAGCATTCAGTTTATATACAAATTTCATGTTGGCCACTTCAACTCCCAATACTTCTCTAATAGCCTCATGGGAGAAATTAGTTTTTCAGTCAAGACCTGCATCATATTATGCACATGGATGATCTGGAGCATATTTTAGGCCTTTCTGGAGGGTAGTTCATAATGACAGCATTAGAAATGTTCTTCGTCAGGTTTCCATGTCTGCTTTTGTTGCAAGCCTTCTTCCAGTTTAACAAATTTAAACACTTCCCCTAGTCTTCCTTTTCTGTGATGTTCCTACAAGAGCTGGGGTTCTCTGTCCGCCTGTGTCTTCCTCCGGCTTGTAAACTTTCCTTGTGGTGTTCCTCATTCATCAGAGCTACTACTACATTTACCATTTTTGCCCGCCTTATTTTTGGATTCTGCTAATGTGACAGTACAGCAAAATGCAAAGTCCCCTTTGGGTTGGTAACAGGACTATAATGGCATATCACAGATCCACATAACAATGTGGAGTAAACTTAGCTCCAGTTCACACAGCAGTGATCATAGATGACTGCTGAAGTTCAGAACCGGTCCAGCATCAGAAGGCTACTTAAGTTACATTTTGAGTATAGCATCCAATTGATAAAACTGTATTTTTTATTTTTTATAGAGCTTGTAGTGGAATTGTGTATATTCCCCAAAACAAGTAAAGTGCTGATGAAATACTCATAATGATTTAGCTTAAAGCAAATCTGAAACTCTTCTCAATTAAAACTGACAATTTTTTACTCTAAACTGGTAATCCAGTATAATTGATATTTTTGTAAACTATAGACAGGACTAGCCCTAGGAGTCCCTGCGTGCTGGTGGGCAGCCTTCTCCACTGGAAGTTAAAATGACTCAGCATTTCAAGATTAGGCACTCTGTTACAGAAACCATCTCATAAATAAAAAGGCAAACTCTAAAAAAATAATCCAGCTCTATTGGCACCCAGTTTGTAGCTCTTAAATTCTTCTTTTCCATAAATTTATGTTAGGTTGGATTTTTTTTTCAATTTGTTAGTTAAGAAGTAGCAGACTTTTCAGTTAACTGTTGGTTGAACCAGGCAATTTTAGGAGTTATTTTCAGGTGATGGAAATAATACTGTGTTGGATCCATGTTTTTAATTTCACATGTCCCTTACTTCTAACATTACCCTGTAATCTAAACTTTTGATTGTTTTTAGCTTTAGAAAAACAAACACTCTTAGCATTCAGTGTCAACATAACTCTATCATGGTAAATGTTTAACTATATTACATGAACATTTAACCTGCCACGTTACCCTGAGAGGTATATGCAATAAGTAAAAATAATAATGCAGCATTTTGGAAGGAGAATGTGCAAACAGCAAACCTTCAACTGTGTTGAAATGCCCTGTTGGACCATGGCATTTTTGTCAAGCAGATCCAGCAATTTCTTTTTTTTTCCTTTGAAATGTTATTTACTGACTTTCTATCCCTTCATCCTGTCTGCTGTGTTTGCAGTACAAAAGGGCTTTCTGCACCTGCATATTTACCCTCCCCACAATTTCCTGAGATCTCTGTGGACATTTTTATATGAATGCGGATTACAGGGGTGGCATGCCAAGCAAATGGAGGCGGCAGCACACCAGTTATTTTTCCAGGATGGAGTATTTTATTTCTGCTGGTGGATATCTTCAAAGCCTAACCTCAAATACATAACTTTAAAAACCTTATCCCTCTCCCCATCCCCCAGATATGCCACTTCTTTCTGCTTTGCAGCCGGAGAATTTTATTGCTGGCTATTTCTTTGTGTGCTTTGGTTCCCTGGAGCAGAGGCCGGTTCTAACACATGGTGTGGCAGACATTCGCCATTAAAAATCTGTCGGTTTTTCCCCCACAAATGCTTCCATGAACCTTTGCAGGGTGACAGCTTGTGGCCACTTGGTGCTTTTGTTGGAACGTGCACTCCATTTGACCCTGTCCCAGCATTAATAGGATTGTAAAGCCTGACTCCTGTATGACCTCTTCTTGCAAACAACCCTAACCCTTCCCCTTCCTCGACTGTTCCATACAACAGAGCTGAAAAGTGTTGCTCCCAAGGCAGTCTGGAGTCCACAGTTCATGTTGCAGACGAAAGCAATTGGAAAAACCACTGGAAAAAAGTCAGCATGGGGCCACCTGTCCTTAAATAGTCCTGACTCTGAGAACAGTAGGCATTTGTTCACTTCTTTAGAGGGAGCTGGTCTTAAATGCCTGTATGCAGACAGAAAGTGACGTATTTTCCTCCCAAGGAGGGCCTCTATTCAATAGGAGACAGGTGTTTACATACTTCTCTATGATTTTTTAGGTGCTGCTTTGTTTCCTTCAGAGGAGAAAAAGGGGTAACTGGGGTACAATTGGAATTGACTGTGCTTTAGGTGAATAATGTTAATCCCACTGAGTGCTAAGTCAACATATAAAGTAATGAAAGTTCTGACTCTGGACTAAAGGAATTGGAATTCACTCTTCTAGTCTCCTTGAAGTCTCTTTAGACCTAACTTTTAATCTCGTTATTGGATATTACTCCTGGCCTTAACTCAGACTAGTTTATAATAGTCTGTGTTTTGTGTTTACCATGGTGGCAAGATGAAATTTAAATTAAATTCTTGTAGTCTAATGTCTTTACAACTTCTAAATACTAATCTAGAAAAGCTTGTGTGTAAATAGGTAAAGGGGCCTGCTCTCTTGATTCCCCCATGCTTACGTGTGATCTTTCTTATACTCATCCCTTGCAGCTTTGGTATTCATTTGTGAGAATTGAGAAAATTTTTCCACTGGCTTGCTTTGTTTGCTTACTCTTAGACAAGTGTCACTAAAGGGTTGGGTTAAGTATTTTGACCTACTTCAGGCATCAAAAGGTTCTTTTTCCTTTCTGAAGCAAAGATTGGCTTTTCACACTGAACAGCCACACCTTTCACTCTTCCAGTAATCTGTCTTTAGCATGCCTCTCCCATGAAGAACTCCTGAAAGAACTTGTCTGACTTTGCCCTGGGGGCAAAAGAGGGGAAGGGGTGGAGGAGAAAACCCTTGTGCCATTGACAAGCAAAATACATGAACACTTTTGAGGCTGTAGGGTTTAGCCTCCTGTTCTCATGATATGCAAAACTCTGCCAGGATTATGGGATACACTGGAATGCTTTTCTTCGGAGGACCAACTGTGAGTTAGTACTACCAGGCTTTGTAAATATATGGGGATAAGACTGTCATACTTCAGTGGATTATCTACACTTTATACTTCCTAAAAGTATGCAGGAACTTTCAGGATTGGATGCAGAAAGGCTTTCTCTGTTTGAACAAAGGTAGCAGGCTGTGCAATTGCAGATACCAACTCAAACAGCTTTTGTTTCACTGGACTAGGAAGGAGATTGAAAGGGGGAATGAAATGTGTTGACCTACCAACTACTTCCTATCTCTGCTGATCTGTGGTGAGGAGTTGTCCTTGATTTGTGGAGGCAGCAATAATGAGATCAGGCAGGAAGGGCACTTTCGTGTCTCTCTGCAATGCTAATCTTTCAGTGTCTTCAAATTGATACGGAGAATTGCTTCATGAATCGTAAAATGCAAAAATAATTTGGAATGGAAGTTATATCTGCTAATCACCATGCACATTGTTGTGTTGGAAAAGACTAAAAGTGAACAATTCTGTACTAAAATACAACCCAGATAATCCAAGGGGAGTGTCAAGAAATGGCACGTGTTCAGTCTCAGAAATGTTTTTGTTGTGGGACACCTTTCCAATACTGGTCTAGTTCACTGGAGGCATAAAGTCTAGCACAGCGGGTTTGCTGAAGATACAGTGCCAAATTAATTGACAATGTAAAAGGGCAACATTCCTTGGATGCTGTTCTTGAATTGCGCTGGCAATAAAATCGAACCAAACAAGTTAAATAGCCTTGTAAATGATGTAAAATTAGCTCTAACCTCATCTCCTCCACTGATAATATACCTAAGACTCTGAAAGCATAGATCATGTGTGTATATTGTGGTTCATGGTAGCTTCAGTCTAGGCCAGTTTATATAAATTAGTGGCTTTATCTAATATTGTGGCGGTCAAAAGCATAGCTCTTTGCACGCTTGTGTTAGAGTGAAAATCAGGATTTAAACCTGCAGTCAGGTTTGGGGCTCTCGGCAAGTAGCCAGTGCAGGCCTCTATTAGAAAGTCCTGCCTTGTACAACAGCGGGTAAACCCTTCTTTTTGACTCCCCTCTGACCCCAGGGCATGCCTCATTAGCAGATTAAGTCCTCGGGGAGTCCTCTGGGAGTGGAGGATGCAGTGTCTCCTGAGCCTGCTGGTCCAGCCCAAATGATTTTCCTAAGGCCAGATAAGGCCTTCTCTGACTTGCCAGAGGGCAGAAGATCTAGAGATAAGATTTCTTTGGCAAATCTGCTCATGGATAAAACCTGGGGAAATCTGCTCTAAGCTGTGATGTCACAGCCCTTGCCTACTTTAAAGTTAATTAAGAGGAGGGCGTGTTAAGTTCCTCTGTCATCATAAATCTGTTCTTTCCTATGTCCAGTGGTGGGAGAACATAGTGCTGCCCGGCTGTCACCCCCTCTTGCTAGTGGCCTGGAGCCTAAGCGTAGCTTTAACCTTCCACCTGCCTCCCGGACTGCAACCACTGGGGTCACCCAGAGGTAACCACAGGGCAGGAAGCCTCGGTAGCGGCTTGCCACAGCGGGGATTAACCGCCTCACTGGGCTGTTGCCCTCCACAATTTTCTGGTCAGTAACTTTTGGAAAGGAGAGCGTGTCTAGTGCTGTAGGGAGGAGCAGGCAGGAGAGGATGACGAGAGATGAAGGGGCAGAAGAAAGAGTGGCTGGATTCTTTCCAGGACGGAAAACTGTCTGTCCAAGAACCTCTCCAAAACACAAATTAAATATTCCTCTATCCATCATTAAATTACCATGAACGGGTGGCTGTGCAACATCCTGACAAGCTGTGTAATAAGGAACGCCGTGTCTCTTTTCTCCTTTATTCCTCTGCATTTTCCTCTGTCCCAGACAGGAACTCCTCTGTCTGTAAGAGTCATTCTCTCCAGGACTTAGCCTCCAGTTGGGACACACTTATTGCCAATTTAGAATTAAAAAGGAAAGGAGACGCAGACCAGACTCTGAGACCCATGTCTACATTTTGAAAATTGTGCTTCCTAATAAAATGGACCATTTCTTGAACTGCAGATCTAGACTCCTGACAAATGCAGAGCCCTCAAATCCTAACTAGGGCAGGATAAAGCTAAATGATGCCTTTCTTGATGTTGACTGAGCAAAGAAGAAAAGGAGAGTTCCTTACATGCTTGCTTGCGTATGAAGGAAGTGACGTGCCAGCTGCACAGCTTTAGGCTAACTGGAGCTCAGGGGGCATCAGCAAAACACAGGCCCAAGCCCACAACCACTCATCAGTTCTGCAGTGAGCAAAAGTTTTCCTTCTGGAGCACTGAGAACATGCATGATTATCCCTGCCTCTTAAGCTGTCTTGTCGAGTGGTTTAGTGAGAACGTTACAAATAACACAACCTTATGACTGCCAGACAGCAAATTGTCAAATTGCAGATTCTGCAGGGTGAATTCAGGAGAGCAGAGGACTGAGTAGGTTTGTAGAAAGTCTCGGGAAGCAACAGCAGAATAAGGACCTAGAAAAAACATTGGTGAAACTGCTGCAAGCAAGAAAAGAAGAGAGAATTATTGCCTACACAGAAACACTAAGCCAAAGCCCTCTGTAAAGACAGAGTTCGGGAGCAACAGAAGCCTCAACTATGGGGCTAATGCAGCAACTATAAGTCTTGTCTCTTTGTAAGGTCTGATGTCTTAGGAGGCCAGAAGGAAGCCTGTGCCAATTTAATTTGGCCAGATGTAACACAGAAATTGAAAGTCTCATGTGATCTTGTAAGAGCAGTCAAGCTTGAATTTGGACCAAAAGCATGTTGTATTGAGTTTTGAGTATTATCCGTCTGTAAAAAGTAGCAGAAATGACAGCAGGAAACCTCACTTCCCACTGTGTCGTTAGGGAACTTTCACCTCTCATGAAAGAATGGTCTTTTATTTACTGCTTTTCTCTTACGCAGGCTGAAGCCTTCACCTGAGTGTGAACAGTATCAAGGACACGAAAACTTCCCATGGAAAAAAATCAGTACTGAAGTTAATGCTGTCAGCAGGATAACCAGCAAATTCTGTCTTCCCCACATGGCCCAGATTTTAATGGGGTCACCTTGCAAGACTTGCCTGTAGGATATTAAGGGTCCCAAAGTAACTGTTGGAGCATAAAAAATGTTATATCCAAGAGTTGCATCACAGACAGATGTTCCTTTGACAGGTTATCCTTTGCTTAACTATTCTTCCATGTATATTTCCTGACATTCAATGCATCAGTGGCAACTCTTGGGAATAGGAGGCTGTATGGATGTTTGAAACAGATTAAAGTGAAGAGTGAGTGATCTACTTCTTATTTTGCAATAGCAGTGTAAAACCCTAGAGTGCTAGGTATGTGAGGTCAGGTTCTTGCCTCACTCCCCTCGTCTGACACTTTATTTCTCTTCCTCTCCTCTTCCTCTCCTACCTTCCATCACTCTTCAACTTGTCAGTTAATTTTTTAGTGTCTGCATTTGACTGCTACAAGGTTGAAGTTCACACTGATGCAAACTCTGTGGGCATCAAACTTGACGCTTACAGTTGATATTTTGTAGTGGGTTTTTTTTCCTCTTTCCACAGAGCTGTAGGTTGTGAAAGAGACAGCAATAACTGTGTATGCTTATAGTTGAACAGTATTTTGTAAATATTTCCTGAAAGCTTGTGAAATTTCTCACATGTTCTTGATCAGTCTGCAGAGTAGGCATATGAAATATCACCCAGTCTAGCTCTGAGTTCAGAAGCAAGTAAATAGCCTTCAGTTTTACAAGCATTGTGTAGATGCCAAAGCCTGATGGCCAAGGGTGATATGCTGAGACTTTCGAAGACAGGCCAATACACAAGCCGCATTTTTCGCCATATGCTTTCTTAGAGTTTTTAAGCCTGGTCACAGCTTTTTCCTTGAAAATTATTTCCCCTGAGATAAGATTTCCCATGAAATGGCTCTGGCATATTTATAGATGCTCTGAAGTGTCTGGTTAACCAACTCGTTAGTCCATTGGTGATTTTGAGAATGTAATTCTGTCAGTCTGCGTGTGTTTACGTTCACAGATGTGCCAATGATTTATAAATGGGATTAATTGTAAATTTAACTCATTTAGGAAATGGCTGAGGACCCACATGCTTCTGCAGTGTAGCCTTCCTTAGTTGCACTGGCAGAGCTCTTTGACCCTGCCAGAGATTAGTTTTAATACCAGTTATGAGATAAGCTTAACTAGTCCTTAAAAATAAGCATGTTAAAGCTCTCTGCAAGAGATTTGTTGTCGGGAGGGAATACCACAGGTCCTAAATTTTTGTGTTTATCTTGCTGTTACTAAGTTAATTGAGTGATATAATTTACACATTTTTTTCCTGTTCTTTCAACTTCTAAACTTTTCAACTTTTTTTTTAACTTTTTTTTTTTAAGATTATTAAATCTTTAAAGTTTAAGTGTGCTTATTTTTAACCATTAAAAAAATCAATATACCAGTCAGATTAATACTCAATGCACAGTGGTATGGGAAGCAACTGTAATCCTGGATCACAGATGACAGGGCCACTGCTTGGACATAGCTCCGTTCTGAGCAACAAAGCTGTTTCCATTTTCAGAGCCCATTTTCCCAGTCCCCTGATCAGACTAAACCTGCATTTGGCTATCTGAATATCTTCATTTATTTTTTAGTACTAAATAGTCTAGTGGAGGGTGTCCCTGCCCATGGCAGGAGGTTGGAACTAGATGATCTTTCAGGTCCCTTCCAACCCAAACCATTCTATGATTCTATGATTATCAGTGTAGCAACCCTTCTTTCTCTCTTGGATCGTGCTGTTTGACTCACAGAGCAGCCAGCTGATTTCAGTAACATCCTCCATTCAGTAATTTATTTTTTGCAGAATGGCAGGTGACTCACCATTCATAACATGGTGAATGCTGAAAAGACTTAGCTTGAAGAGCAAAAAGGATAGATTTATTCATATATAGATGTCTTAGGTAACAGAGAGATGAAATTATATTCCTTTCAGTAGCCTTAAAAGAAATAGAAAATAAGGTTATATACTAGGGAAAAAATATATTTTGGTTAAATCTGTTCAGCTGTAGATGAATGTTTGAAAGACAGTGCTGGAAGTACCATCTCATACTTTAGACTAATATTGTTGTCTCACTAGGAAAAATCATACTGGATAAAGCCCCACAATGAAAGTTAATGAACTTGGTAACTTTGCAAGTTATTTCTATTTCTGACCTCCATGATGGCATAGAAATACAGACAGTGTTGTGCGGGTTATGTCTTCATTACATATCCAATCCATGCTATATGATTTGAAAGTTTTCTTTCCACAGATACTCAGAATTGTTCTTTGTACAAGAAGTATTGTATCATTATTACTGTGTTAAATGGGAGTGGCAAGTGAAATCTTACATATATTAGTTGCAAAATAAACTCATGCTTGCAATTTCTCACTCTAAATGGCTGTATTAGGATGAACATCTTGTTTGAAATGTACCTAGGACACCAGTCTGCAAACAACACTGCACATAGTTATATATGATATGCTGAAAAAATATGTTTTACTGCAGAGCAGATACTATCTCCAAATGTAGAAGTAGAACATAACATACCAGATACACAGAAAGGTCTGTGAATTTAGAATAAATTTATCCTTCTGTCTGTGTGTATAGCAAAAGCAGGGATAGATTTGAAATTTCATGAGACAGAAAATTTGCCAAGTCTTTCATATATTTGTCATGTTAGGCTAAAGATCTGATTTTTTGTGTTAGCTATTGTGTTGCTTGTAAACAGAGTATCAGCAGTGGGATACAGTTACCACCATGACACTCAAGTCCCATCCCCATGTAATAGAAAATCATTGTTACTCTTAAATGAAACAATGCAACAGGGCTGGCAGTGAAAACACATCAAAGACTTTCATCAAATTGTTGAAGTTAGAAGCATGTTTTAATTATTTTAGATTTGAAGCAGAAGCTGTTTGACTCTAACAAAAGTTTCTTGCTGCAGATCATCCTGTGGGGTCGAACTGAGAAATGCCTGAAGGAGACCACAGAGGAAATCAGGATGATGGGGACAGAATGCCATTATTTCATTTGTGATGTAGGAAATCGAGAGGAGGTCTATCGGCAAGCCAAAGCTGTACGGGAAAAGGTTAGTGTCTGTGGAAACACTGTGGGCAGAACTTAGTAACAACTCATTCAATCAGGAAAAAATATATTGGGAAATTGGGGAAGAAAGATGGGTGACCATCCAGATTATGTTGTACAAAGTCTAGCTACCTGTTTTACATGATCCAGAAGGACTACAAGGCCTATAGGCAAGAATGTCAAAAGCTGTGGAAATAATAATGTATTTAGGCAATAACAGATATTTAGATACATTGGTGACTGCTGATTCGTGAGGAGAGATATTAGTTATAACAAGTCCTTTGCTTTTTTTGCAGGTGGGTGATATCACTATCCTGGTGAACAATGCTGCTGTGGTCCATGGTAAGAGCCTGATGGACAGTGATGATGATGCACTGCTCAAATCACAACATATAAACACCCTGGGACAGTTCTGGGTAAGATAAGCTCTTGTGTCACATGTATTCAGAATTGGGAATGAGAGTGACAGATTACAGCCAGTAAACACTTGGCTGCTACTAGGTCTTTCTAAACAATGCTTGATAAAATCAGTCTGACATGAGAAGACGACAGAAAAAAACAATATGAGGAGCAAAGGCCAGAGGAAAGAAGTCTAAAAAAATTCATTTCTCCAGTAGTAACACAGTATTTGATGCTCTTGTATCCCCATTCTGTGATTTCCAGTAAAACATTTGATTTCTTTTGAGAAAGCCTGAGCTCACAGAGGATAGTTTTATGTACAGTGATGTGTATTGAACATCAGAGGAGCATGAGACTGCATTGCTCAGGGAAGGAAGCCAGTGCAAAACTCATTCCATTCTGAATTAGATAATAGTAATAAAAAAGAGCTTCTTGTGATTTCGTCACTTTATTGAAGACTTTATGCTCTACAAGAAGTTCTTAAACATACAAAGCATTCTGTTCATGGCCTTTATTTGTGGGTACTGCTTGCTTACATGATAGGAAAGATTTTATTTTGTTTCTACACAAACTTTGCCTATTTAGAATCTTTTAGATGACAAAGCAGCAAGGTACTCTCCCACCCTTCCTAGCATAATGAACAACACAGTTTGGCTTCTTGTCTCTGTGTCGCCTTATTTTTTTCAGTCACTGTAGTTTTTGTTGTATCTCTGCTGAGCAAACCTTTTTTCTTTCTCCTTTCTTTCTTTCTCCTTTCTTTCTTTCTTTCTCCTTTCTTTCTTTCTCCTTTCTTTCTTTCTCCTTTCTTTCTTTCTTTCTCTTTTCTTTCTCTTTTCTTTCTCTTTTCTTTCTCTTTTCTTTCTCTTTTCTTTCTCTTTTCTTTCTCTTTTCTTTCTCTTTTCTTTCTCTTTTCTTTCTCTTTTCTTTCTTTCTGTCTTTTTTTAAATTTACTCTGTTGTTCTTCAGACCACCAAAGCATTCCTGCCAAGGATGCTGGAGTTGCAGAATGGACACATTGTTTGCCTGAACTCTGTCCTGGCCTTGTCAGCCATCCCTGGTGCCATTGACTATTGCACCTCCAAAGCCTCGTCCTTTGCCTTTATGGAGAGCCTGACCTTGGGGCTGCTGGACTGTCCGGGAGTGAATGCCACAACAGTCCTGCCCTTCCACACGAGCACAGAGATGTTTCAGGGCATGAGAATCAGGTCAGTCCAGGGGAACTAGAATAAAGCATCTCATTTTAAATGAATCATCAGTATACACTCCTAATTAATGCTTCATTTAGTTAAGAGAATTTGATGTCTCATTTGGCTGCCTGGGAACAGAGGGTCACTCTAGGCCAACTGGGACTCATCAGACTGGTTCCCTCAGTTTGCTGGCATATTCATACAGCCTGCCTGTACTGAACGAGGCATTTGCTTCTACAGAGAAAACTGAAAGCTGTTTTTCCATGAGTGTATTTGGGCCACATGCAGCCACCAGAGAGGGAGGGGAGGCAATCTGAAAAGTGAGGTCATTCAAAAGGAGCAGTCTAGAAATTACTTGAGAATTAATAGTACAGATTCCTTCTTTATTTGTTGAAATACTTAAATCTTTCCCATCGGAAGGAATGACAGCCACTTACTGAAGTAAGGCTATCAGTACCCCTTTTTTACCTCTAAGAGAACACGCTAAATTCAAAGACTAACAGCTGACCAAATTAATCTTTTACAATGGTCAAAATAACCTATTAATACAGTTTGTGCCCTCTTAGTCAAGAAAATATGCAGTGTCAAACTATTGCTGGAGCTGGAAAAAGCCTTCTGTTTGATATTAAAAGCAACGGGGGAAAGTATTTATCTTTCACCTCTTAAGAATTTGAATTGAGCAAAGAGCTACAGAGAGGAAAAACACCAACACTGAACAGACAGCATTTTGGTATTGGTTTGCATACAGTTTAAGAAAATCCCCGAATCAAGGTTCTGAATACACTCTGCCACTTCAGCCTAAAGGCATCGACATGTACATTCTTAACTGTTTAGCTAACCCAGTAGTACTGGCTGGAACTGGGCTTTCTGCTTTCCTGCTTTCTGGCTGGAACTGGAACTTTTTGCTCCTTCCAGCCTACTTTGGGGCATGTTTGGATGCCAGTAACCAGTGATAGCTTAGTGAGTAACAGGACTTGGACAGTGATATCTTAAAGGAGTTTGGTTAACAAATAATTATTTTATTTTTCACTTTATTTATTCAGGTTCCCTAATCTTTTTCCTCCTCTCAAGCCAGAGACAGTGGCTAAGAGGACAGTAGAAGCCGTTCAGATGAATCAAGCCTTCCTGCTCCTTCCATGGACAATGCATGTTCTAGTCATCCTAAAAAGGTAAATATTTTCTTTGCCCAGCAATAGCCTAGCTGTGAGGTGAGAGTGGCTTACAGTCCTCTGTGTCTGTCCACCAAGGCAAACCTGGAATTTTGACTTTGGAATCTGATATCCAGATTGGTTAATCCCTTCCCATGAAAGACAGTCTCAGAAGCAAAAGGAAGAAAACTTTCTGAGATTCCCTTTGTGGATGTTTTCCCTGGGTACAACTCCTTCATGAAACCAGTTTCACTCCCAAAATTTGGATTCCTGAGGTCTGAACTGGTATTTGTATCTAGGAAATTTCTTAACAATTAACATATGCATGTAGTTGATTTTGATTTAGTAAGCCAGTCTTTGGACTCCAGGCTTTATCTTGTAAAGGATGTACAGTAAGGTTTGTACATCAGAGCTGTATTTAGAGAGCATTGCTTGTGTTAAAGCAATGAAACTATTAAAAAAACCCCATTTTTGTGTACGATTAGAACAGGAATTTTAAAGTCTCTAAGGAAAGTGAGTCATAACTTATATCCTGAAACAACCAAAGAGAAAGGACATTTAAAATTGTGTTTCCATTTGAGTTTGCACTAAAGCCTTTGGAAAACCTACTTCAGTCAGGAACTGAAACCAGGCCATGAGATTTCTGTGCAAAATAGTTACAATACTGAATTTCAAACAAGAAAAAATAATTCACATAAATGCTTTGCTCTGAATGTAAAATCTGGGATACTCTCAGAAGTTCCCAGAAATTCTATGGACTGAAAAACAGCTGTTCTCCTTCTCCTTTATTGTAAGAACTAATCAGTTATTTTCCGTTACAGTAGCTGTTTGGAAATTAATCTATATTATGATAAGGAGACCGCATACCTAGCACAAATAGATGGCAAGTTAACCAGAGAACTCTGTTTAAATTTGTGTATTTCAGAGTGCAAGATTCTGCACGCTATTTGGGAGGAACAGAACATGATGGTATCTTCCAAGTTACAGTTTTTACAGACCTTTTTGGATAAATATTTCTGTAGAGAAGAGTGACTTGATATAACTTTCTCCTTTAAGGACTGCTCCCAGCAGGATACTGACACATTTTGTCTGTGCGCTCTCCCTAGCTGATTTTTGAGAATCTGTACTTATGTATGTGTGTATATAAATGCATATTTACATATCCTCTTATTACACTAGACTAAGAGCTTTGTCTAATCTGCTTATTTTCTTTCTGCAGCATTCTCCCTCAGGCAGCACTTGAAGAAATCCACAAGTTTTCTGGGAGCTACACCTGCATGAACACTTTTAAAGGACGAACATAGACTTGATGGTGCAAGGACTGTTCTTCAGTGAAACCAACATAAGCATGAAAATCCTGACAAGACTGTGAATCAGCAGTCTTGGCTTTTAGCCTGTTCATGTGACTTGCACTGCTCTGAGGCAACACATTTCTTGCAGGTCATATCCATAGTAACATGACCTTTGCACAGGATTGAATGACTAGACTATGGACCCTTGGAAAGAAAAACAAAAAGTGTGAAATGTTTATATGATGTTTAATTCTTTAGAGTTCAACTGTTAAATCTACTCATAGTTTTAAGATGTAATTTTTGTTTCTAAAGTGTCTGTAGGCTGTCTCAGCTGAGAGGCAGCACATCACAGCCCATACTTTATCCCCTCTCTTCAGAGGAACTGCAATTACAAACTGCTACTGGTTTCATTTCAGCTTTTTGAACGGGGAACTTAAAAAATACTTTGAAGAACTAAAAGTTACAGTCATGTAATGGAAGCTTCCTTCCCTTCCTTCACTTTACATACGTTGTTGAAGCTGTTCCCAACTCACACGAGGGAAGGAGCTAACTGTGGAGCAATGTTTTATTAAAGGCCACCCAGGACTTCTGTCTGGAAGGACTGTGCTGGGCCCAGGAAAACTGTCTTACTTCACCTGTGAAGGCTGGAGAGGAATGCTCAGTCAGAAGAGCAGACAGTTTGAATAGTGGAAGAGTCGTTCTGTCACTGAACTCATATATGAAACTGAATTGTCTTTCTGAATATTTTTGTTCATTTATGATAAAAAATATATATATTTTTAGCATTAATCCCAGATTGCCACGCATGTAGGCAGCATCACATCGGGGATGAACTAAATCTAGAACTAAAACTAGAGCCTGCTTGTACAAACATACATTCACTGACATAATCCATGCAGAGGAAAATCCATTGTATCAATCTGCACAGTGAAGTAAGTGGAATAATGCTCTAAACATAGAAGAGACAGTACTGTAGTGCTCATGAAATGTGAAGTTTGGAAGCACAGTTAGCAAAGACCTGATTAAATGCACGTTGAATTTGACTGGGAATATACCCATTGTTTTTTAGGGGCATTGAATCAGGCACTGATCAGCCAAAAGTGATAAATACTGCTTGGACTGAAATGCCAGAAGCAGCTAGACATTATTTATTTTTGTAATGATATATTCTCTTTGACAGCCTAGTAAGAGCAATACCGCATTCCTATGCCAGATGCAGTGTGCAGCACTAGGCATAGTAATGTAGTTGAAACATATTGGAACACTACTAAAAGAGGAATTAATATAATTGCAATACAGTAAAGTAGCAAGCTTAACTGGAGAACACCTGAATGAAGCGCCTCAAGGAAGGCCACGTGGTTAAAGAAATGAACTTAGGCCTCCTGACTTGAATTTCGAGCTTTTCCATAATGTCCTGTGCGACCTGGGGCAAGCTGCATAATTTCAAGGTGCACCCTGACCTGCAAAGCAGATATTTCTAGTGTTTCCCTACCTCAAAAGTTGTAAGTCTGACTACCTAAATGTTTGTCAAAAGCTCAGCAAATTCAAATAGAACATGCTATGGAAAGGAAAAGCAGTATTTGTTCATAAACCAAGAGGGTCTATACAAGAATTTAGAAGAGGAAAAAAAACCCATATGCTGAAATATGTCATTTCCTGAAAGAGATCTGAGTTACAGCAGAAAAGTGGTGAGCTGTATTTGAGATATTCCCTTGGTTCTGCCATGTAGAATGGAGGCCAACTACTTAGGTCCAGCGATGTGAATGTTAAAATTGGAAGGGCTGAACCTTACTGCACATCAGTAGATATATCTCCTCCTGAGCAGTTCAAGAGGAAGATTTTGCCACAGGTGCCATTGATGCAAGCCCCTCTGCCTGCATGGGTATTTTGAGGAGCTCTCATGTCTGCGTCAGTGCTTTCCTTCTGAGCGCGGAACATATAAGCTGTAGCACTGTGCCAGCTTTGAAAAGGTTTCTTACAATGGAGTTTTGTTTTGAATTCCTAGATGTCTGAGGCTCTGTGGAGAGGATGAAAAGAAACTTTGATCTCTGTGATTTTGACGCCCATCCTAATAGATGTTTTCAGCTTTATTTTTTGTCAATTTTTTAAGAAGAAACCCAGTTCATTGAAAACACCAGTGCAATGAGGGGAGAACCCTTCCAGGATCTACCAGGAATACCGAAGGTACCATATTTATCAAGAGACATTTGGGAGGGGAAGGGATGATTATACTTACCTCCCCTTATGCACTCTAATACTTTCTAGTTTCTCATTAATCACAGTCAGGCATGCCAGGCTTGTAGATGCAAGAGCAAACAGAGTTGGTGAAAAAGGGCACCCCACAGTTTCCCCCTTAAATTAAACCTTTATGCTGAGATTCTATTCAGTGATGACATCGTAATGCAAAATTGGGGTAAAAACTAGTACACACATTGAAATTAACTCCCCACTCATCCCCAAATCCGGTCCCTTAGATGAATCTGCTCTTTTCTGGCACTGCATAAAAGGTATTCCCTATCTTCAGAGGTTGTCTTACATACTAAGTGCTGTTGATTTCTTTCTAATAAATATAAACAAGTCAGAACATAGCTGAGACTCTCGTCATCTCACTCCTCTCATATACACACACACAAACTTCCCTCTCTCTTTCCCTCAGGGTCTCTGAGCGGACAACAGGTCAAATAGCAGTCACAGTGGGGGAGAGGTATGCAGCAAACAGAAAATAATGAGGAAAACATTGACTTTGCTTTTCAGATAGTAAGGAAGAGTTGGGTAAGAGAGTTTCTTCTCTTGCGAGTGTTGCGAGATAGAAGACTATCCATCCAGTGAGCTACTTGCAAATTTGGATGGATACATCTGAAGACTTTTTTTTTTTTTTTTTTTTTTTTATAAAGACTCCTCTGGAATGCGTGCAGAGGTCTACTGTCCCTTTTCACATAAGGTTAGTATTGGGTAATCTTGAAGTGCTGCAAATGTGGACAAGCTTTGTTGAAGCCTAAGGCCTTCTCAAAGGAATTTCCGCCCTTTGACTTATTTTAATTTTGGTTTTCCCTGCTCTCTCCACTGCCTCCTGCTTTCCACTGCGCAATTATTTTTTTTTCCTTCTGTTTTCCTATGTCATTACTGCACTTTTCAGTGCCACCATCTTGAAGCCAGATGTCATACAAAGAGTCTGGAGTAAATCTAAATCAGAGTATGTATTTATTACCCTGCTGGCAGAATCTAGGTGAAGCTGTAGGAGCAGGTCACAGAAGTTTCATATGAAATTAGCTAAACTCTTCCAGTTTTACATGCTCCAATCTATGAAGAAGTAGAAGACCCCTTACTATCATTTTTATACAGGAGATTACTGCTGTTTCCAAATTGGAATGATAGAGAAATATTAGCTGCTTTGGGACATACATTCTCCTGACAGAAAAAGGCCCTATTTAAATGGGAGGATTTTTCAGTTTAAGGTGTTTTCAGAGGCTGGTGCATGTACAAAGTAATTTTGCAAGGCAGGGCAGGGAGAGGAGGAGTCCTTTGTACGTCAGTCTGCTTCCTCATGTTCAATATTTGATCCTGTATTTTGTTTTTGATAAGAAAAAAAAAAATCCTGTTCCCTCGTGCACCGTTGGTGAACTTTAAAAAGGTCCTTCCAGCTCTGTACCTGCTGATGGCATGTTTTGAGCGGGATTAAGAAAAGGAGTGAGCCCTGAAAGTGGGAACTCTACCCTACCTACTCATCCATTGTTCTGTTAAAACAGGTTAAAAAGTGACAGAGTCCATCTCTATAGTTCTTCTAGAACTTCACAGAAAGTGCCTGGGCAAGTGATTCTGATGTTTGCAAAGAGAAACTTGTTGTACTTTTATGTAATGTGTTAATTAGTGTGGGTGGATTTGATCAGATCTAGTCTTGCAAGCCTTTCAGACAACTCCCTGAACACTCCCACCTTCAGATATTAACAGATAGCACAGCATTTGCCAAATCTCATAAAAACCTGACTTAATGCAAGCAGAGCATAAGTGGGTGCATTTATTTCAAAGAGAATACATCTGTTTGTAGCAGACATTAATTTGGTGCAGTATTTTCTCTAGCTGAAATGCAACTGTCAAGAAAAGAATACAGGGTGACCTTGGATCATCTATTTTGGTTTTATTTCTTCATGTGGCTTTAATAAACTTAATCTGAATGGCAGCCACTTTTTTGATAGCGCTTGTTCATAAGTGTGGGAGTAAAGCAAGATTATGTCTAATGTAATCTTTTGCATTTTTCACCAAACAACCAGCAGTCCTGACAATCAGAATATTCTGCATTGTCTTTGTAGCTGTCACCTCCCTGGTGCTAAGATCCTTCAACCTGGTATTGCTTCAGCCTGCTGCAGTTTGGAGACTGAGTGAAACCTGTCAGTCACAAGCAGCAGTTACATTCTCTAGTGAACAGAACCTTCTTTGTTAGAGTGCTTCTCTGACAGAGATTTTGAGATGTGAATACTGTCAGGCACCTGTCTCAGATTTCAGCAACTAACTTAGAGAAAGCCATGAAGAAAACCAGGACTTCACCTTCTCCCTGATACCCATTCTCTTTTATCCAGAGTTTCCTATGGGAAGCTGGCAATTCAGTCATTTTCTGACCAATAAACTGCCTCTCTTCCCACCCTCTATTCTACTAAGATCGCTCCAGTACCTTTGTTTCTGGAACAGATCCCTCACGCTGACGCTTTAGCAGAAACACCTACTGATCCAGCCTGTGTGGAGTGGATACAACTGAAAAGAATAGACTTCTGAGGAGACAATTTATATCTTCACACCTTCCCAAAGAGTCCAAATTTGTTAGTTCCTTATGCTCACCTTTGCTATGGGCATCATGAGATATTAACGCAGAAAAAAAAAATCAAGGCAAGTGTATATGCTGATTTTTCTGCATAAATCTAGGAAAGAAGACTTCTTCCTTAAATGAGGGGAGAAAGCACTCTAATTTGAGCTTGAGAGTGACTGAGGAGTAAGTATATGACAAAAAACAAAATAGAGGATAGATGCAATCTTAGGGGGAGTGTGGCGGGCCTAAACAGAGGCAAGATGCCACCTTAGATTCCTGCAGTTATATAATAAGAGGCATGTGATTTCCATCCAAATTCGAAGTCTATAAAAGAAGGGTGTTGTCACTTCTGCTCATTCCTATGGGTCACCATGCCCTAAAAAGCAGTCCATTGACTTTGTAGCTTGCTGGCTCAGAACACCACAATATGCTGGTTACTGTTTGCTGTCTCTTGCTTTTTTTGAGGAAGGGAAAGCAACCCATATGTATAAAACCAAGGAAGGGTCAGTTTGACTCAGCACTCACTTTTTCCTAGCCAGCTGCAGAGGTCATCCATCATGCCTAGGTATTACAGGGACATGTGGTTCTCTGGCTTACATTAGTAATCATGCTGACCTAGTGCTACGAGGTAGATGTGGTTCAGTTTCCTGGTTTTTTTCTTATGCAAAAGCATTTTTTCAATTTGAATTTTATTTATCTGAAAGAGTTGCCTCTGTATTGTGCAGGCTTTTCACAGATGGGCATCCTAGGCATGAAATTTCCCTGTCTATGTTAATCAAATGATAATGAAAAAGAATACAAAAGTGAGAAGTTGCTGTTTGACATCTTCCCCAAGCAATGTGGAATTAATGCAGAGGAACAGTATTGGAACATCAATGCCTTAAATCTAGACATCTCAGAAGCCTGGTGAGTTCTGTATGAAAATGGCTTCCAAAATTGACTTCCTACATGCCTTCTGAGGCAGTTTGCCACTGAGATTGGTTACCTGAGCAAATCACTGTTATGCTGCACTAGTAAGAGGAAGACTGCATGGAAAGCTGAGGTACATACAATCACTGAACAAATTGATTTAAAGTTCTGGTCCTGCAATACACTTTTGAAAAAAATAGGTTAAAGAATGAGATGACACATGATAACCAGTACAAAACCGAGTGCTGCAGTGAGGTCTCTAGTTGCCTGAGAGTAGCCTACATGACTCTGCAAAGTCCTGCCTTAGTTGTGCCCCCTGACTGGTTCCTTCCCTTGAACCACCATGTGCAAACTTTGGGCATTGTGAATACATCAACTGAAACAATTCTTCATCTTCCTTTTTCAGCATTAGGCACTTCACAGCATAGCCACCAGCTGCTGCTGCTGCTTTGGACATTGCTATTGATCAGCTGAGTGTTCCCAGATACTGTTCTGCCGCATTACAGTATTAACATTAGCTGTAAGAAAAGGAGGCAGTTCTTTGCTATCTTTTCCAGGAAAATCAACAATTAGTGCCTTTATGCAGAGAGAGGGCTGAAATAAATGCAGGGGTGATAATGGTTTCTGGAATATTTGGCTATATGAAAAATGCTGTCATATGGAGAAAGGGTTTATAATAATACAGGCTCATCTCAGAAGAATGTTAACAGAAGATGGCAATGGTCATAATGGAAAACAAGTGATATCCGAACACACAGTTCCTCTTCCTGGAGCCTGCTGGGAATGCTGATTTCATGCAGACATGCCACAGCAAAGTCAGTTAACTCGCATGGTCATTATACCCCCTGCAACTTTGCCTATTGCAAGTAATAGCAGAAGTAACAAGCTCATTGTCTCTGCTCTCTCAACTGTTGAATAAGCAAAATAAGAGCTTTTTGAAAAAGGAATAATCCATCTATCAGAGAACAAAGCAATTCCTTGGTTCAGTGTCAGCCCTAGAGAATGGAGAAGACTCTGTCAGGTACCAGAAGGAGAAGCCACACATCTCCTAGCTGACGCCTTGAGGTCTCAGGCCATATTTCCCCTTGTTAATAATAAATAAACTGGGAAGCATATGATTGACTCAATTCAGCAATAGGATTACACAGAATCACAAATCACTTTGTGAGCTATTGCTTGGCTTTCTTTTCCCTAGCAATAACATAACTTGTGGTCTCTTCTGGACTCCCATCAGGGCTGCAAATTCATGCAGAATACTTGCAGAGCTGGGCAACATTTTGTTAACTCTTCTAAGGGCCATGCAAAAGACAGGAGAGAGAGAGAGAGAGAGAGACCAGCAAGCAATATTGTGTGTGTTTTGGTGGCTGAATAGTCTGTGACTTCCACTATTCTAGTATTCTTGAATATTCAGTATTGGCAATCTGACATGTTTCTCAGCTGTCTGCTATTGCAGAAAACCCCTTCTTTACCCACATCAACTATTATAATACTTTTGAACCCTAAAACACATTCAGCTTCTCTGATGTCCTGTTGGCATAGCTGAGGTTTAACAAGCATATGTTAGACGAAATATATATTATATGTTATATATAATATTATATGTTATATGAAATATGGCCTTGAATTTCTTTAGGAGGGATCTGATGCTGACACAGAAAAATAATAATTAAAAAAAAAGGTGTTGACGTCCTGCAGCAAAAGTTGCTACATAAAAAACCCAAAGAAGTCATGTACAAACAGCTACATTTAATCATTCAATAGAATGCTCTGCTTCCATCAGTATAAGGGTTATAGCATTGAGCCTTCTGACCTAATTTTGATTGGTTTAAACATACAGAGTCAAGGCATCTTCATTCCAGTTTTAAAAATAGGTTTCCAGATACATCCCCTCTATTTAAACAAATTACAGAATTGTAAGTTTTCTTATGTAAAAACTATGATTTGCTTTTTTAATTCAGACAAGTACTCCTCACAGCTCTCATTCCCTACATCAATTAAGAAATAATCATCTTAATTCTTTTAAACTCTTAAACCCAGTATTTAGGACCACTGATGCTTTTGGGCTGGAGATGTCATGTTTCCTTTGATGTAACCTGGTAGGTAGCGTTGCAATCTTCAGTACTACCCTTTAAAACCCTCTTCATATTGTCAGTCAGATTTGCCAATGGCTCCTAATCACACACAACAGAGGAAGTTATATTTTACCTTTCTTCTTCAGTGAACTGAGTTCTTGCAAATGAACGCTCAGAGAAGACTTTCTTTTGAATGAGCCACAGGAGCCATGCTGAGTTTATTTTAGTTGGGTTTATATTAGGTCTGATTTTTGCTGATCTCTTCATTTTTCATCATTTTGTCTGTCTCTTCCAATTGTTCCTGTTGGGGAGGACTGTGTTTTGAAAGTTTCTGAGCCAAAATGCTGTGCATGCAGATTTTTCATCTCTGCGCCTTCCCTTCAGGCAGTCTCTCACCTGTGCGTGCCTGGGTCCACACCTTCTTATACAGTAACACTGCAAACTGCACTAAATATCTTTGAGATTGGCTTTGAGATTAGCTAGAAGAGCTAGAAGAGCTAGCGTTACTTCTGCCTAATGAGTTAATAACAGTATATTCTTTTTAACACCTACAAGATTTGAATTTGAACTAGGAAGGACTGCTAGGTAGTGGTGGCCAGAGTCGCTTTATGGTTAAAGAACGAATCATAAGCTACAAGTCAAGCAATGAGAGAAGGAAGGTTTGCTGAAATAGGCAGTATATGCATTAAAAGTCCAGAACTGAAGTAGAAAATAAATACCAGTAAAGTACATGAACCCTGTTCATCTGTCTGAATAATGGAAATACAGCACAAGCCCTGAATTGCAGGGTACCCAGCACTGCTGTTTGACAACTTCTGATAATTTACCATTCAGGAATATTAAAATATATTGTTCTAATGATACCCAAAAGTGTCCTTTTGCAGTATAAAATACATATCATGTTGGATATGCTTTAAGGCTGGATGGGCAATTCATATCCTGGTGATCTTCATTACAGCTAGCAATACTGTTTGACATGGGCAATTCTTGTTGTAAAATTAGCCTGTTTTCTTTCAGTGGATTATTTTTAAATAGACTTCTTTCAAAATTTCATTTATCAAATACGTTATATACTTAATGGTTCTTGGCCAATGATGTGCTTGCAAGCTATTCACTGTAACTGCCGCTTTTGAATGCTTGCCATTCATTAATGTATATTTTTCCTGTGGAACTGGCCATCCAAATCACACGGTGACTTTGCTTTCCCCTGGCTGGATGCCATCCAATCCCACAGAAAGCTTTCTAGGGGCTCCAGTATGTCTGATGATGACTGTGAGATGGCTTCTGGCAACAATATTAATGCAAATGCATACTTGAATGCATTCTCATGACATATTCCAATCCTGTGATCAAAAACGTGCTTATAGACATTTTCAAGGGAAAAAAAAACTAACTTGGGATACCATCAAAAGTGCATTTGCCTTTACTTATAGCAGCAAATATTCACAGTTTGGTTTTGTTTCTTTCACTGGATTCACCTCTCTCAGCCTCAGATTGTCAGGGAAGAAAAAAATCACACTGTGCAGCTCCTGGAAAGCATTAATTAATACAAAAGTGACCTCCTGACATCAGGGCATGACATATTTCCATACAATGGCATTATGATTTTGGAGGATTTGTTTTGCTGCTTACTCACCCCTAGTTCATTTAAGAAAATAAAACTAGAAGTGGAATAAAGTTGTAGTACCAGTTAAATTTGGAAAGTGAGCGAATGTAGGAAAAAAGCAGAATGTCTGAATGGCCTGAGAACACAGGTGCATTAGCAGAAAGGTTGTGCTTGCTGCTGAGCATAATTCAATTCACCTGATGTTCATGTTCTCCCTCTTCACTCTGACTGCTGAGTACAGATTTGAAACTCCTGTATCAAAACTGCAGGCATAGTATTTTGACATACAACTTTGCAAACCTTGCGATTCAGTTTCTATTATATACATAGTGGAAGGGTGAAACGGAAAATTGTACAGTCTTGCCTGGTGTCACAGAATGAGACGATATATGATGCACTGATGGTATAACCCTTAGGGTCACCCTAAGGCCTTTGCATGATAGCAGCCTAGACTGTAAGTTCCTGCTAAGATCCAGGTTTGACAAGCACAGCAAATAAGGCATTTGCCCATGAACTGTTGCTTACTTAATCGTGGTTCCTCTGTAGAGGCAAACCCTAAATTGTAATCGGGTTTTCACACTTGTACTTGACCCTTTAGATTAGATTACAGCTTCCTCTTAATGCCGTAATTGCAACATTTCCATGCCTTAAAGCAAAACAAAGCTTGAAATCCTGCCCTTTGGCTCCTCCCTGCTAGCTTGCCGAGGTGTCTTTTGGGGGAAGATAGTTGATGTGCTAAATTGGCCTAGAAATGGAAAGGCTCTGAGGATTTAATCGCAGAAATGTTTGCTTGGGGGCACTCACCATGGGTTTTTTTTCTTGGAACTTTTAGCAAACGTAGCCTTTGTTTGCATTTTTCTGTGGTATGTGTTTACTGTTCATTTGCGCTGCACATGCTGTGAGAAATTAAGCCATTATGTTGGTATTTTCTTCCTTTCTCCTGCTTTCATTCTTCCCCCCCTTCAAAATCCTTACAATTCCTTTCATTATTTGATGTTAACAGGACAAAAGAAATAAATACTTGAAAGAAGATACAAGCTGTGTTTCTGTTTTACTTTGGAGCTGCTGTGGTAACTGAATACTAGTCTGCAAGGTCAAAAAAAAAAAAAAGGAAAAAAGAAAACTGCCAGAAAACCTCAGCGCTCAAACCACAGGTTGCGTTGCCTATTGCAAAGCAATTTTCAGCCCACATGCCTAAAGAGCCTAACAGTTGCTCTGTAAATCTCTGAGTGTTTCATATAGTTTCCTTGTCATGTGGCCATTAAGTTTTATAACCTTTATATTTCAAGTGAAACAATGAATGTGAATTCCTTCTAAATGTCCTAATAGATTCCACATGTTAGCAATTTTTAATATTTTGGTTGCTCAGTAGGTAGCAAACCCGCCTGTGGGCCGGTTGGTCTTGGCCACAGACCTCGGACGTTGCCTCGCCAGGGGATAAACTCCCGCTCCCGCCGAGCGGCCGCTGCCCAGCGCCTTGTCCCTCCATCTCCCGCCGATGCCTGAGATCACTGTCAAAACACGCCTCGGCACCGCGCTGTCCTGCCAGCAAAGCCCCTTGGCTGTCAGCTGGGCCTGCGGGGAGTCACGCGTGTCCCCAGCGGCGCAGCCTTGCCCCACGCTGCCAAGGGTATGGATTCTGTGCGCTCCTTCTTCCTACGCTGCCAAGGGTATGGATTGTGTACACTGCTTCCCCACACTGCCAAGGGTATGGATTCTGTGCACTCCTTCTTCCTACGCTGCCAAGGGTATGGATTGTGTACACTGCTTCCCCACACTGCCAAGGGTATGGATGCTGTGCGCTCCTTCTCCCCACACTGCCAAGGGTATGGATGCTGTGCGCTCCTTCTCCCCACACTGCCAAGGGTATGGATTCTGTGCGCTCCTTCTCCCCACACTGCCAAGGGTATGGATGCTGTGCGCTCCTTCTCCCCACACTGCCAAGGGTATGGATGCTGTGCGCTCCTTCTCCCCACACTGCCAAGGGTATGGATTGTGTACACTGCTTCCCCACACTGCCAAGGGTATGGATTCTGTGCGCTCCTTCTCCCCACACTGCCCTGACAGCAGCTCCGGCTCCGCGGGGCCTCACGCGGCCACTAACAGCCGTTGGAGCCGTTGGAAGGGGGGGGAGGGGCCGCGGCTCGAGCCGCACCTGCTCGCGCGCCACAGAACCTTCCAGAGCGGCGAGGCGAGCGAAGAGGTGGCGGCGGCGCCCTCTGAGGTCAGCCGAAGGGGGTTTTTTGGGGGAGGGAGAAACGGTGGAAAACACCTCCAAAACCCAACCTACGCCAAACCAAAAAAGCGACGGCGTTTGTATGCCTTCGCCGGCCCGAGCGCTGCGGAGCCGCCTTCGCCAACCTGGCGGGGGAGGTGGGAAGGGGAGCGCGGAGACCCCGCGGAGGGTGGGTGAGGAGAAGCGCGTCCGCGCTGAACGCCCGCAGGGAGGGAGCGCGGCTGTGGGCGGAGGGCACAAAGGAGCGCGAACGGGCTGCGGATAAACCAGGCTGGAAGGCAGAAAGCGGCACTTGCTGTCGGGGAAGGAGCGGGCCGCGCTTTCAGGGGTCACTGCCAAGGGCTCGTTATCGGCTCGTGAAGGAGTATCAGTGCCACGATACACCGTGATTGCTCGCGATAGCTGCGGGTGAGGCTGGTGACCTGCCTGATTCGCCACATGCCCTCTGGCCACGGAGCGGGGCCAGGCCCGGAGCCCTGCGTCTCTTGTGGAAGGGTTTTCTGGTGGAAGCCCGTTGTCCGCAGATGGGGTAATTTTCATCTCATTGTGTTTAATTTCATTTCGCTTTAAGCATAGTATCTAAAGTTGCGGTAATTAGCCTGCCCCTTAACCATGAGGGTCTGCTGTCAGAGTTAATCCAGATACACATTCATGACAGAAGCAACAAGTGGAAGTGCATTGAACCCTAAGTATCTGGAAGTGGAGGATTTATGTTTGTGAAGGTCCGTCTGCGATCGCGGGGAAAGAGATTTCCTCCGATTTGTGGAATCGGCAAGAACAAAAGAACCTGCCAGAGAGGCTGAAACGCTGAGTTTCCGATTGCTCACAGAACATTGGTTTCCTTTAAAGCTCGACCTGTTAATTGTCCTCCTCTATGTTGTCATTTCTAAAGTGAAAGCTGTTTCTGAACGGCTCGGTTTTCAAAAGCGCTTTTCTGTTGTGAACAAATACTGGATTTTGGGGGGGGATTGGATGATCAAAATCCCCGTGTCAGGTTGTTGTTGGTTTGGGGTTTTGTTTGTTTGTTTATTTTTTTTAATAGAGTGATTCTTAAACCGCAAGTTGTAAACGATTTGAGCTGGATTTCAGTTCAGCTTGCCTTTAATTTTCCCATGCTGGTATGGTGTGTTTTGAAGTATTTTTGCTTTGCTGTGTGGTGGATGGAAGGAGCAAAGAACTGGGATATGTGGCACTTGAACTCCTCGATTGATTTTTCTGCATCATCTTTGACATCTGCTGTATCGATCCTATGCCTTTTTGCCTGGTTGTGAATAGTTTCAGCACTTTTGAAGAGGTGTTAAAATCTCTCACAAAGGCTTTGAAAGCTTGCACAAAGAACTCCTTGTATGGGAATTACTGCTGTTATTTTAATAGTTTAATTATCCTGATGCAATGGTAAGTGAGTATTTGTGCTGGTCCTGCTGTTGAGAGATACAGATAGTGGGCGGGTTATGCAATGTGGGCTGAGGGTTTGGTGTGTATCCTCTGTTTTCTTATGTAGCAGTTTGCAGTTTGATGTTTTCCGGACAACTTTCCTTGGCTCTTTTTAGCAATTTTCATGCCTTGAAAATATGCAGGGGTTAGGTGGGGGATGCCGGATCATGTTCTTTGATAAGAGCCTGGGATTCCTTTAATAACAAGGACTCTTTGTTGCAGACTGTTTTTTTGCTACCTTGGTGTGGGAGTGGTGAAGTTTGAAATGGATGGTGTCACTAAATTAGCGACCACATCAGAACTACTCCGGTCTGCACTGCTTCCAGTCAAATTAAGCCATGTGTCAAGGCGAGGTCATCTGGTGATCCTGAGAAGCCAGTTTAATATTATTCTTAGACCACAAGGAATTTCCACTTACTGTAAAGCTGTCAGGCTGTGTGTCCACCCCCCCAGTCGGTGGGACAGCAACTTTGTTCTCTGTGTGTACAGTGATACTGTAGTGCAGTTTTGGGGCACTGCGATGATACAGATTATGAATAATAATAAGCTGTTTGTGAGAGTTTCTACTGGAGCTAAAGCAGCTTAGGTGTATCAAAGCCATGGAACAGCTGTAAGGTCCTTTGTCAGGTCAAAGAGTATAATGAAGTTAAGGTTTATAGGAAACATTCATTCTTTTCAATTAGCAGAGTCTAGTCACATCCTAACTCACCATCTCATAGAAGCAGAGAGTGCCAGCAGGCGGGTATAAAAGCCTGTTGATTCTTGGAGTCCAAGATTAAACATGAAAGAGAGTACTAGCTGCTCAGTCGAGCAGTTAAAACATGACAGGTTTGGTTTGTGCACTGTTTTCTGATGATGTATCCAGTCATTGAGAAGGCCATCGAATACACTTTGTGTTGCCCCAGGGAGTGCTGGGAGCAGTTCTGAGCACAGCAGGAAAATAATGAAAGCCTGCCAGAAATGCACATTCTTGGGCAGTTTTTCCAGTAGTTTGCATCACCCGATGTGGAGCTCTGACGTGTTGAATCAAGAGGTGGCATTGAATGTGTTTGCCAGGAGGTGAAACTGGTGCCCTGCTACTGCCTGCACACTGGAGGTAACTTCAGGGTGTTCTTGACACGCTTTTTTTGGGTACAGGGGGAGGATGTGTGGGAGAGTTGTAGACTGTCACTGAAAGGGAAACTGCTCAGCAGTTTCTGGACAGAACCTTTTCTGTGTTCTGCAGTATGGGCAGCTTACAGATGCATAAAGGTCCATGGATAAGGGAATCCTTTTCTGAAAGGGGCGGCAGTACCATGTCTCACTACCCTAGCCTTTCTCTCATGGAATTCATGAGATTTGAGGGGAGAAAGACCATCTAGGATATTTCTGCTTATGCTCTGTGTTACTGCAGTTACTGCTCTGTTCTTTGCAATATTTTAAGTATGTCTGTTGTGTTCCTTTTGAGGATCTTGAACTGCAGAAATGAGGTAATGGACATGCTGGCCTAACCGGTATCTTGGAGATCATGAAAGTAGTAGGCACTGCGTGACAGTGCCCTTGGAAGGGCTGCCAGAGTGGATCAGGGTCCGTTATAAGCTACCTTGGGAAGCGCTACATCCTTGGAAGAGCAACAGGGTGCAGAGGAGGTGGGGGTGCAGGGTGGGTGTCATCCACCCTTGGGAAAACTGATAAGCTTGGACACAATATCAGGCAATGTTGCTGACTGTAGAACTCTTCTGTTTGCTCCTGAGGATGAGGCCTGTTGAATTTTAGAGTGTAAATAATTATTATCTCTGCAGTGCAAGGGCTCTTGCTCTGTGCTTGGCCCTCTGTCCCAGCCCCCGCTCTATTCAGCAGGGTCAGGGAGAAGGGAATAAGGGGCGGTGTCTTTGGCTGACATGAACCCGCTGGGGAGGGATGAGAGGAAGGGGGTCTTGGGGGCTGGGTTCAGAGCAAGGTTAGCCAAATATCGGATAAATTAAGCAAGAGAAACAGACAGCTCAGCTTGCAGTGAACTTTTCACCCAGCTAACCTGTTCCTCACCCTGCATTGCACAGGTGGAGTACAACTCAAGTAGAGCACAACCCTTGCTCTCCCTGCTTTCTTTTTTGGCTGTAGCGTAAAGCATGGCCAAGGGGAGAGCAGGAACTGAAAGGGGTTTGATTTGCTGTTTTGAGTCCGAGAAATATTATTGTTCTAATTGCTATCTTAAGAGCACTGAAGTTAACACCACTGATTGCAGAGTGGTTAGCCGTTACTTGCTCCAGTGTAGAATGAGGACCAATAATTTCTGGTCATAGAGGACTGGGAAGAAATTCCATACTGGAGAGGGCAAGGAGCAAATGACAGTGTCTAAATAGGGATGATGAGATATTCTTTGTGGGAAAACACAAGACTGGTGGGAATTCGGTGAATTGTTCTGTTTATATTTCTCTGACTTTTCTTCTGCATTTGCAGTGCAAGTAAATACAAATAATTGCTGACAGATGTTGTAAAAACATAGCATTATGCTAACCATTAAGCTTAATTTTTTTCTTAGTTAATAACATATATTGATAACAAGACATTGCGTACTTGGGCTCTTACTCATATCACCTCTATGTAATGGGCTTTGCTCCGGAGGTGTGGTATGGAACCCAGAGCTGAATTTGTTCTGTTGACCCTTTCCTAAATCCCTACTGCTTCCTCTTTCTCTCTCTTCTCCCAAGAAAGCTCCAAGCAAATTAGGGTTACTTTTTTTTTTTAAGTGGTTGCTCCACCACAACCAGTGCGTAGTGGTGAGGATGAAGTTTTTGGTATGCTTTCTTAGACCATTTTTCTGGTTTGTGGTGTGGCAGGTTTGTTGGAGTGTAATGCCTGGTAAAGCACTTCAGGCTAGTTTTTAGGCTACAATCACTGTTTTGAAATTGGGACTCTTGAGTTCTCTTCTGATCTTCCTTTTTCCTTTTCAGTCATTGTAGATAAAGAAGGTCTGAAACCAACAGAAGCTGTCTAATGCACAGTATTTCCAGGAGTTAAGTCCTGTATTTTTGTGTGTGCGCGCCTAAATTCCATAGAACAGGGGTCCTTCCAGACCCCCCTTAGAAAACTTGTACCAGTATTGCACTTTCAGGTGCTAAATGCCGGGTGCTCTGTGTCTAAAATGGAAAGAACATTGTATAAACCTAGAGATAATCTCTAACTTCAGGAAGCTGTGAGCCTTCCTGGAGCAGCAAGTATTTTCAGTTTTGCCTCCTGCTCTGTTCAGTGCAAAACAATGATTTCCACCCCCCATTTTGGGTCTGGGAAGGAGGTCAAGTTCTTCTCCGACTACATGTTAATGTCAGTTCACATACAGCTCCTCGGCCACTGCCAGGTTTACATTAGATGATTGGCTGCAAAGTAGTACTGACAGCATCTCCTTTGGCATCCCAAATTCCCAGGTGTTGAGGGAGGACAGGAGCTCAGACCAGCATGACCACATTGTGCAGATGTGCATTTGGGTCAGCCCTGCGTTGCAGTAGAACAGCTGGCGTCAGCTATCTCAGTGGTACCACTCTCGGCTACAGGAAAACTGGGGGGGAAAGTATTTGGGAAGAAAGGCCAGACCTGTTGTATAGCTTACTGTCACCATTTGTGGTTCGCTCATGCCTCCCGTACCAGAGGATGAGAATGTAATTTTCCTTTCTTAACATTCCAGTATTTTGCCCATCAGGTGAGAAACAAATACAGGTTGGATGCAGAAGGTCGGTATTTCTATTGACAGAAAAGGGCCGTGGTTCTGTAAACTGGGAAAAGTGGGGATATGTTAGAAGGTGTGGAGAAAGGGAGTGTGAACTGTAGTGTGGTTGCCATTGAGTTCCTGAGCCTGTCTGTTGCTGATGCTACTAGTTGTTTAGCAAACAGGTTTTCTTCTCGTGCAGTTTAAAAAGGTGAAAGAAATAGTTGAAATCTGCATAAGGCAGCACTGCTCTCTGCTGCCCCTTCCCCTGCAACGACAGGAGCATTTTTGTACGTTTGGTGAGCCCAGTCAGAGAATGGATTCTGTTCAAACTCACTTGTTTTGTTTGCTTGTTTTGGACATTTGTTTTGTTGTTCTGGTTTTGTTTTGTTCCCTTGGGATGGTTCTGGCTGGCTAATTTTACAACCTGTAGCTTCAAATGCAAATACCACCCCTGGGGAGGGGATGGGGCAAAGACAAGTTCAGCAGTCGTCAGATAAGCAAGAGCACTCCTTTTCCATCAGTTTAAGCAGATTCAGCAGAGCTCTAAGTAACATCATAGTCTTCCTAAAGACAAATTTGCTTGTCTGATCTGTCAGTTAGAGTATGCGTTCTCCACAAAAGTTGCTCCCTTTTAGACATGTTGGTGAAGTTTCCCAGACCTATTTGGTCATTCACCTAGTGGCTCAAAAGCCTTGTGTCAGGGCAGGCTTGTTTCTTCTACTGTATTTTTTTACAGCCCCTTGAGTGACATCATTTAAATGGTGAGTCTCTGAGAGATGATTCATACCAAAAAAGATCTAATAATTGTTACCAGTTATTCAAATCCATGTTAGTGATTTCCCGCATCCTCCCACTGGTCCCTTGAGCTCCCCCACCCACTCGTTGTTCCTAATTCCCAGGCTTTCTGGCTGTATGCTTGGTATGCCCTCTTCTGTGTTACTGTGCTAAGGTGTAAGTATCTAGCTCTCCCCAGAGGAACATTTAGGCTTGGATGCAGCAACTTGCATAGGCAGACACGAGCTGGAATTGAACTAGCAAGGTAGATTAACTACTGGCATCTTCAATAAAGCCTCAGACCGTGTTCACAGCACATCTAGTTGGCTCTGCTGTGGTGGTGGTGTTGGCAGTCTCTGAGGTAGCTAGTTCAAAGCTAGATGAGTAATGTATCCACAGGCTACAATGTTGGGGTGCACAGAATGACCAACTGGATTCTCTAGAGGAGTTCTGCAAAGAATTACCCTAATTACAAGCTCCACGCTAGCAAAGACTTGCACCAGTAGTGACCTCATGTAGTTATGATTGTTTCTTCTCTTTCACAAGTAAAGATCTTCAACTCACGAGGCTTGTTTCTTCAACGCTGTGAATTGAAATCTGTATATTGTCAATGTAAACAGTAAGCTGCTGTTGAGAGCAGCAGTATTTTCTTCAAGCAGCTCCTCAGTCTGGCCCGTTTTCCCATCATGTTCTTCTCTTTTCATATCCCTGTGCATTCTTGCCTGTCCAAGTCCCTTCCACATCTGTATTCTCATTCTGTCTTTTAGTAATTTCTTCTGTTAGCAGGAATGCACTTGATTTTGCCCACTTTGCACTTTGATTTTCCTTATACAGGAAGTGAAAAGCCACTTCTGTTGTGGAGCTCATTTGTTCACTCTTGCTGGGAGGCGTTGGGATGGCCACAACTGAAAATAAGAATGTTCTCCCCAGTATTTGAGGTGAGTTGTTCATTTCACAGACGGTGGCAAGGAGAATGGAAAGTGTATTGAGGAAACAGGGCACAGAGGCAAGATCTTAGTAAGAGGACACAGAGGACCTCTGCAGATGACTAATAAAAATTCAGTCAATTTCTTAGTATTCTATTTTAAAAGAAAAAAACCCTCTTGTTTGGAGTTTTCCTATAGAGGAGATACGAGGATATGTTATTATATTAAAGAAAGGGATCTAAAGCATAATCCATCCCTCGCACAGGATTCCTGGATTTTCTAGCTCACTTTTAGGTTATTTTGATGGTTCTAAGCCATGCAAATAAGACAGATGATCACAAGGACTTGTGGCTTGGTAGGTATGTTTCTGCAGCCTGTGAACTTAGCCCCCAAATAAGCCGACAACTCTTCTGGAGAGAACTGCTTTACATAGCAACCTCCTCTTGCCTTGGATTGTATTCACTGTTCTGTTCAGGGGTGAAAAGTCCTGTGTAGCATGTGCTGGCCTAGCAGAATGAGCTCGCACGAAAAGAGCAATATAGCTGCCCCCTTTCTTCCTTTCTGGAAAAGCAAGCGGATTTATGGCTGTTCTTGTGTGTGTAGTAAAGCTGGCACCACAACTCCTACTTTGTCAGCAGTAGGACAGTTGAGGGGAAGAAAAGCTCGGCGTAACCTTTGTTATGTTATTTATTATCACTTTGCAGCCCCCTGGAAAATGAACTTTAGAAAATTCTGAGCCGATGGTAACGGTGAACACTGGGAAAACCCGGGAATCAGCAAATCCATTGTGTTGTGCTGACAGAAAGATACTGTTACAACACACTTTAGCTGCCAACTTGCTGCAGTCACTCAATCCATCATGGTGGGCTGTTGGATCACAAGCCAGTGAAACTCAGCCTGGCGTGTTATTTTAGTCTTACATGGACTGTGAGATAAACGGGGCATGAACCGGCCCCCTGGCAGGGGGTCGACCCCTAGCGCCCTCATTAAAGTGCCAATCAAAAAGAGTAATGGAACAGGGAATGGAAAGCTGGCTTCTTCAGCCTGTTACTGCTCTCAGTCTGAGCAACTTTCACAAGCCAAGGGAAACATTTCTCTTCTGAATAGGAGCCAGACCGCCAGAAATACCTCGTCTCTGTGAGAGCAAGTGCTGAGGCTCTTCCGGGTGTCTCGCTTGTGGTGGAAACCTGTTGCTTACTACTACCTGTTCAGTGCATGTAGTAGGAAGAAACGTTGCTGAATGCAGCCCACAAATTGTGCAGATGCTTGTTCTATGGAACATGCAGGCAGTGTGCTGTGCTTGCATTGATCATCAGTCGGCCAGTGGCATGGTTTCTGTTGCAAATTGCTCATATTTCAGCATTTGTGTGTGAAAGATGCAGAGAAACCTGCTTTATCCCCATGGCAGTCCAGGTACCAACTAGAGGCTTGCTCCTGCGTGCAAGGTGCAAAAGTGGATTCTTGTGCTGTGTGTGGGTTATTTCAAACTTCCCCAGGAACCCACAGCAAATAGATCCTGCATAGCTTTGGGTGAATGTACAGCTGAGGCTCAGGCACGCATGCAGTGGTAAGCTGCCGGTTATTGATGGTTAATATAATATGTATAATAATGGGCCTGTAACCTCTGCTTTGACAAAGGATGCTTGTCTTTCAAATTCTGAGTGCATACAACACTGCTGACGCTGTGGGAATTTGTGTATGTCCCGTGATGCATTCTGGGCTTCTGGTGTATAAATACATGTTCTTCTGCACGTCAGCTTCCCTCTGGTGTGTGCTTGAAGGAGAGGGCAAAAAGGTAGCTACTGAAAAGAAAGAAAGGTGGGTGAAGGTCTATGTGTTGTGTGAATTTAGCATTTGAAAGCAGGAAGCTCAAAGCTGGGGAGTTAGCTCTTAAACCTGCTTATAAATGTCAGCTCTTGGTGTGATCTCGGTGTGATTATGAACCTGGCAGCTGTTTATTTTTGCTCGTAGCGTTTTATCAGCAGGTAGTTTCTCCAGGTGGATATTGGTTCAGTTTAAAATATTTTTTAATGGGTAGGATCAGCAGTTGGAATTAGTGTCAGCAAAGCAAAATGTACAAGTAGTAACTAGCTTCACGCTTCAGGACCTAAGAGTGAGCAATGTGAGCAATAGATTATCCTGCCACATAACTTGAAATTTGACCACCTTGTTATTTGACATACTATTGCATGCTGAGGCTGGTACAGATTAGAAAAGCCCTTAAGAAGCATTAGAGGAAACTAATACGGGTAGCAAGTAAATAGCATGATTGGAGATCAGCTTTATACTAAGCTAGGGCAGAAAGAATAGTTTTATCCATTTATATACAGTATCGTGTTCTTGTATTCTACGTATATCTGTCTGAACTTGAGGTGTAAGGATGCTGTCTCTGCATAAGCCTCTGAAGACTCACAGTGCAACTGCTGTTATACTACAAATAAAAGACTTACTCTGGCACAGAAAGTAGTGCTAAATATAATCTTCAGATTTCTAGGATGTTCACCTCAAATACTGTTCCCTCCATACTTTAAGATTAAAAGCAATCCTGAAAAAAATGTATTGGCACACGAAGGATTATTCAAGGGGCCTAGAATTGCACATTGGCAGAGGGCAAACATCACTGGTGGTAGCCTCTCTGCTATTTGAGTTGCTGTGCCAGGGGATTGACCTTACCAATATAAGGTTGGGGGGCAGTCTAGTCCTGGAAATGGTGGTTTGCTTCCCCCCTCTCCCCCTTCCCCTCCACCCCCCCAATTATATGCAGGCACAATTGTTTTGCTACATCATTATTCTGATGGTGTTTGTGCTGCTGTTGATTCTTTGCCAAGAGCCTTGAAGCAACAGTCATTAGGTATGGTGAGCCACCCTCCCAGGTCAAAGCAAATGTTTGCTGTTGCTGTGTCTAGAGGATTGAGGGACAATTGGTATGATAGCTCTCTCTTCTATTTGTTAAAATTTCTGTTCAGCTGCAGCATCCAGGGGACTTTTCCTGCTGGCATTTTCAGTGTGCAGAAACCATTGTTCTGTAGCTCCCATACACAGTCCTTGTCCTTTGGGTGACCCATCCATTTATCCAAAATGTAAATGCACATGAAAGGTGTTTACTTCTCTCATGGCCTTTTAGTACTTTTGAGTCAGACCAGAGTAGGCCTGAGGTGCAAGGTTATTCTTATCCACTGAGAGGACTCTTTGTGCTGGGCACGTTGCTTGGGCAATAGTGTGTCAGCTACAGAGGAAGAAAAACAAAAAACAAAAAGGCAACATAACTGTACAACAGGCCATTAATAGAACTGATATAATGCAGTAGGCATGCGTCTGTTATGTAACTGCATTTCAGTCCAAGATTTTTTTAAATTTCTATATTAGAATGTGCTGTAGTTCTACTGAGGAAAATAGCAAATTTTTTTTATCCTAATGTTTGTCAGTGGTTAATGAGTAACTTTTTTTTTTCTTTTTTTTTTGGCAAGCCTCCTTTCACGTGATTGATGCAGCACGCTCTTACATCTGTGAGAGACGTGCAAAGCCAGTCACAGTGTGAGGACAATGAGCAGCCTGGTCTAGTGGAGGGTGTCCCTGCCCACGGCAGGGGGTGGAACTAGAGGATCTTTAAGGTCCCTTCCTACCCAAACCAGTCTGTGATTCTGTGACCTAGCCTTATGTACACATCTGGTGCTGGTCTTTTTCCTCACATTCTCCCACTTCAGAAAAATCTGCTGATAGAAAGCTACGAAAAGCATACAATTCAGCCAAACTGATCTGTGTCCTCTGTTAATGAAACATTTTCTCAGCTGGGTAACTTTATGGTAGTACTGAGGCAGATGGATTTGCGCAGTCCCAATTCCTTTTTTAAGGCTGTCAGAGCATTGGGCCAGCTACCAGGAGGCCCTAATAAATAGGCTGTAAAAAAGTTAAACCAATAATACAAGTGGGGAATTGGAAGTGTTTTGGTCCTAGCCCTACATTTGATAAAACTAAGCATTGTAATGTATAATGATTAAAATCCTACTATCAAGCCTGAATTTTACAGAAGTCTGGATTGGAATCCAAAGCTCTGGGCATAGTTTGATCTTTATTTTTCCCAGAAAAATAAGACTATGTGTTCTTTCTTTGTAACAACTATGCTTTTAAGAATAGAGGAGCTTGGAGTATGGCCACCACTTTTCAAGATGGTTTTAAAAATTTAAAAAAAAAAAGAGTATGTATGTATATACATACATTTGTGTGTGTGTATTTAAAAAAAAAAAAAGCAGCATACACATACCCAGAGATTTATTCTTTGTAAGAAACCAAGTTGTATAAGTAAGTGGCTTTTGAGCAACTATTGACTTAATTAAAATGTGTTTTGGTGGGTGGTGTTTTTTTTTTTTTTTGTCATGTTTGTGGGTTTGTTTTGTGGGGGTTTTTTTTTTGTTATGTCTTTGCAGCAGCCTGTAACCTGAAGAGAATATACTCAAAAACCTGCTTTTTCAGACCCAACTACCAGAAATCATTGTGATTAGCAGAGACATGTTCTTCTGAGAAACAGAGCAAGCAAGGTTATTCCACGAGGAGTCATCATCTAGTGGGTCATGCACCATAGGAAACAGGTCAGTGCTAAGCTGTGTTATGGGGGGGGGGGGGGGGGGGGGGGATAAAAAAATATATATAGGCTCCTAGAAAGTAAGTATTCTGTGATGAGAAAAATGAGATAAATGCTGAAAGCCATCATGCAGTCTAGGAAACGGGATAGCAAATAGATCAAAATCCCCTTGTCATAGGGAAATGTTATGATTATTTCTCTGTTTTGAGATGTAGACGATTTAGCCACTTACATTCTCTCCACAAAAATGTAAGCACTGCACTTTTTTTTGGTAAACAGCATTCACAACTTAAGCTGGTCCAACAGCTGATTTATTGGAAAGCTATTCAGGAGTAGAAGGAAGGGACGGATGTTGGTTACATCTTGCACGCTGTTTACCTCACTTCAGGCATACCTCATTTTTGTATTTCCTGTTTCATTGCACAGACTTTATTTATAAATGGCTAAGTTTAAGTAGGCAACAGAATTGTTTATGATCCAGTAATGACTATAACAACAACAACAACAAAAGAGTCTGTTTTGGCCTGATCATATCATAGTAAGATGCGTAAGTACATGCAGAACCTCACCCCTGGTTTGAGTAGTGTCTAAAAGTTACCAAATTTTTTTTTCCAGTTTATTCTGTGACTTCAAAAAAAAGCAATTAATTGCTCTTCTTCCAGAGACCACAAGTGGCCAGGCACCTTATCTACTCCTCTGACCTGTACTGTGCTAGATCCTGCTACCAGCTGAGGACTGTCCCCATGAATTACATTTGGTTACAAAATCCTGTATTGGTGAGTGGGGGGGGGTATTGCCTCATTTAGCAGCTGTATTATTATGTGCACATTGCCTCTATCGTTACACTTTTGCATTACTAACTAACTTGTTTGCCAGTATTAGTTTCCTTAGCAAAAAAAAAAAAAAAAGTCTCAGTAGCCTTTTCACTTTCCTGTTAGCTATGAGCGGATCAGAGAGCATAAAACAATATGATCCAAAATAGTAATTCTCCATGTTTTGATTACTTTGTCAGATACAGGGCAGTGAAACGGAAGTTTGCAGCTACAGCTGTAGATTTAGGTCAGAACAGAAAGGACTTTTGTAGTTCTGCTTGTCCAGAATTGTTTCTAGAATAAAATGCCATCGCCATCTGTTGTGTTCTGCGTATCTTGCACATTAAAAACTTGCTTACCTAATTCAGTCACAAGCCTGTCTCATTTTAGTGACAGCAGAACGCATGGGATAAGTGTTAGAACTATCATGATGCATTTTTTTTTTTTTCCCCACATAAAATTATATTAATACTTAACATGCCTTTTTTTTTTTTTTTTTTTAAAGTTTATTGTTTGACTTAACTCTGGCATTGTATAGCTTGGGTAGGCGACGTACTGTGAGGCACTACTATAGCACAAAAGCATTTATCAGCTCTGCTGGTCATCCAGATGTGTAAGAAATGTCTGGATTTTGTTTTACAAGATGGGCTTTTTCTTTGACGTTTAAATAGCTTAGCATCTAGATTGCCCATCCTTAAATGACTTTTGGAAAATTAGACCATCATCTCAAACACAGATTATCTGAGTGTCTCAGGAAATGCAGTGTAAGGCTGGGTTTGACCTGCAGCGACAACCAACAGTCCAGGGGCTTGTCCAGGTTTTACCTCAAGCACCAGAAATTACATGATGTAAGAACAGTCTCGAGGGCTGTTCTGCCCCTCAAGAGGCATGTGTCTAACTTAGAGAATTACTCATTCCTGTCCTCGACAGTAATTTTCTGTTCCTGCACATAATTAATGGTTTTACAAGCAGGGGCACATGAAGAGCATGGGTGGAATCAATTTATTGCACTTCTCCAGAATTACAGTGAAATAACTCTTATGTCAGTAATTTTTATTTTGCATTTCTTCAGTGGCAGATCCAGCAAGAAAACAGTTGGTCAGGGTAGGCAGAGAACAAGTTGTACAGTTCTGAGCAAAACAGAGGTAACATCAAAGCTAATGGGCTGAAGCAAAGTAGTTCTACCTCAGTGTATCACTGCATGGGTTATAGGGTTTTTGAAATACTACCTGCATTGCTGATGGGTTATTTAATCTTTATTAGAGAGCAAAGGTGAACAACTTTTTGTTAAGACTTGAGCAGAGAGGCATGAAAAAGCATTATCTGCCCTGAATTGTATTGGCTGTGTGCTAGAGACAGCGGGTGGGAGGGGAAAAAAACTCTGTTACTGTCTCTCATCAGTGAATTTTTTTCTTCCCCAGCTTCTGACGTTTGAAGACTGAATCTCCTTTCATTGGAGGAAGTACGACTGCTGCAGCAATGAAACCAAGCTAAGCGTGGTAAGCATACTGTCTTTGTACGGCTCAGAAGCTGAAGAACTTTGCAGAATTTGATAAATGGAACTACTGTGCTGTCTTGTCTGCTTACGGCTTGTGTTTCGGTTCCTGAGAATTTGAGCAAAAGCTGGAGACTTGCACTTAATTCTCCACATCCTCTGTAAACTATTTTTGAGTATGGCTCCTGGAATCTGAAAGTTGTATTTATTCACTGAGTAATAATGTTAGTAGTGCCAATAGCAATAGGAAGTCCACAGTAAGAGTTCTGAAATTTTATAAAAATAGTTGGGTTACAGCAATAAATAACATCATTTGTGCTTTCACAGACCCAAAGTTCTGATTCAATTTGTTTTGGAATGCTAAATGATGCAATGTGCTTCTTTCAACTATGTCTGTACACCACTCCTTGTAACGTACCCTTAAGAGAAAACTTGGCCTCGTCCACAGAGGAGTGAGCAACTTCAGCCACCGTACTCAAGAGGAGCACGATACCAGGAACAGTACCATAACTTCCTGGAGTAGTCCACGGTACTCACATACATGTAGGCTAGTGGGTACACTTTTCAAAAGTTTCAATAATGTTCTGTTTAATCATTATCAACAGTAAAAACACACAGATTAAGCACAGTCCAAACAAAATAAACACACAAATTGGATCTATTATCTACTGTGGCGCCCTGCGTTCAGGTAACTCAAAGAGTATACTATCAAACTACCTCTCAGGTGTTTGGACATCAGCCCCTTATATAATTGTTAGGAAACTTAAGTATTCAAACCATTCTCCTGTAAATTCTCAAGAAAGAGCTGTGAAATACTTTTTATTTTCTTCCCCCACCTACTTACCATCATTAGCAGCTAGATATTTGCTGCATTAAAAAAGAATTTTACAGGGGAGAGAAGCAGGGAGTCTTGGTAGCAGAGTCCAACAGGACTGACATGTTAAGAGCACTGTTGAGCCAATGCACTTGTTGAATTCTACATTTTACTTAAAAATTACACAGAGAAATACACAAAAGTGATGCATTGAATCAGTTTCATTTGCGTAATGGACCTCCCTGGATTTTGATTTCCAGTCACAGACCATACACACATCTACTGATACCACGTTTTCTCCTTACACAATAATCCTTTGCCTTTCACTTTACAGGGAATTGGTTTAATTCTAACCTTCGGTTTAAAAATATTCCTGTATGCCTTTATTGAAAGATATTAAAAGGTAAACTAAGTCGAAAGTAAAGCTATAGTGGGCTCCTTACTTTGAGTCAAAGGTTTACAAAGTAACACTTTTAGAACCTAGGTTACTCTGCAGCTTTAGGAAAGCTGTATATTCACACCTGAACCTTGCACAGCGCAATGCTGCAGTGCCTGGAGGCATTTGTTCAGCACAGTTGCTGAACTATCTCCACAGAGCAAACATGAAAATGAGATTTCCTAGTTGCTGTGAATAAAGGTATGTAAGTACATTCATTCCTCAGTCTTTAGCCTGGTTGAAGTTGATGAGACAAATACTGACTTGATGTACAACATTTGAAAAAGCATGTTATTTTTATTATTTCAAAAAGTTTAATTTTGAAGAGGTTGTCATGAAGACAAATGATGCAGATTTCCTCTCCCCCCACCCTCCTGGCCTTTCCAATGCTAGCAGAATTCCACACTAGCCAGCCAACTACATACACTTACTTAATCTGAATGAAGGGAAAAACTGAGGTTAAAGATTTCCAAAGCTGCTCACTTGAACTATTTTAAAAACAACTTAGAAGCAGGGGCCTTCACAGGTGCAGACTTTGCTAGGTTTGAGTGCTGTATTCAGAACAAAATCAGCTTCTTGTTTTCTAATATTTTGAAAATGTAATTCGATAAGTGAATCCTCACTGCAGTATTTAACAAAATGCCCTTTTTTTGTTAAAAACAAGGATGACATTTCAGTGGAATACTAGGTATATGTGCATTTAGTGGTTTAAGGAAAAAAACCAAACAACCCCAAACAATGCACCCTAATCACAGTGTTAAAGCTCCGAACTCCAGGACAGCTGTACTCCAACAGCTGCAATTAACTGTTAATTTTATTTTATTTTATTATTTAAATGTTTTATCTACATTGCTGCACTGTGAAAAATCAGCTTTCTCAAGAAATACAAAGAGAGAGAATGGCTAGTTTCAGGTAGTGCAGTAAGACTCAGTATAGCTTCTTTAATTTCTTTACACAGTAAATAAGACTTCTATTTATACCAACACCCTAGTCTGTACTTTCTTATTTACAGGAAATACTTTTACATATATACATGTTAGCAAAATACAGGGCTTCTCCCAGAACCAAATGCACTTCAGCTATATCTTTGTTATACAACTAATGCTTTTTTTTTTTTTTTAAAAAAAAAAGGTCAGAAAGCCCACCTCACTTGTTTTCTTATGCACAATGATTCCATGTAGCTAAATACTAAAATCATATTTATTTCCTTCCCATGTAGTACTTTCTCTAGTTACAGAACACCATTGGCTCCAGACCGATACTTGCAATTCACTCTGGCAGCAAGGAAGAGGTTTCAAGAGTCCAGCTCTAGTTGTTCTTGATTTTCACTGAGTCTTAACATAAGCTGTTGTTCATAATAAAGGCTCTTTGCGTAGTTTATTTCTTGAGATAGCTTCACTGCAAGAGCTTCAGATTTCACTTTCACCTGCAAAAAGAAAGGTGATTTTTCTTAGTGTGGTATTGCTGTTGTCTAAAGCAGAATGTATTTATTCACTAACTGAAGGGGTTAGGTTTAAGGTCTCCTGTAAGGAACAGAAGTGTTCTCAGAGCTGAGGCTGAAGTAAGGAAGAAGTGAGAGAGGGAGAGACAGGTAAATAGGTATTTTAGGATGAGAGCAGAAACATCTTGCAATATTTGAAGTTATTTATTTCCTTTGCTTCCCCCTCCTACCTTTTATCTGGCTTGTCTGTTTGGAATGTAAACTGACTTGGGTCAGGGGTGAGCTTGTAACCTTGCCTGTGAAATAGACCCCTGAGCAACTACTGTAATGAAGCAAAACCCCCCTGTAATGGGTTTTAGAAGTGAGAGTTCTGATTCACTTCTGCATGCATGACATAAATGCTCTTTCCAATCTTAGATACTTTACAGTAAAAAAAAATACTATATATAGGAGGAGAAGACTAAATAGACAGCACAGCACTTAAGTTTCACATATGTATTATAAAGTTAAAAGCCTTTCTCAGGTAAATACACATTTCCTACTATAACTTTTCTGCCTGCAGGAATATTGTAGATTTTGCCTTCCGCTTTCCTCAGGAGTCTTGGGAGCAAGTTCTGCTGTCACCTAAACCTTTTTGGCAGCAGCTATTTTCACTGCCCACAGAACAAAGTTTTCATTGCTATGCAGCACAGGAAACCAAACACTAATGACTACAAACACTTCCAGCACCAGTACACACATAAAGGGGAAAAGAAACCCCCGCATGAATGAAACAAGACGTGCTAGATTCTTACCATTGGTTTTTTCTGTGATGGGCCTGGCATTGCTACACCACTACTTGTATTAACAGCTTTCTTTGTCAGCTGTATATACACGTTCCTGTGGTCTTTTGAAACAAGGCAGTGGTAGAGATCATCGTACTTGACTTCTAGGAAGATGGCCTCGCGGTCTGTGTAATCACCACTCTTGAGGAAATAAACAGCTTTAGACGAAATGAGAACACAATAGCTGTCTATGTTCTCCACTGCTATGAAGCTGCAAAGAAAAAAAAATTACTCACTTGAAGCTCAAGAAATAGTAAATGTAAATGTCTTCACCTGTTAAGTTTTGAGTGACCTTTAGAAGTCTTTCAGAAAAATCAATAGCGTAACATTTTGTACAATTCATCTGTATTTAATTTAAACTGTTCTGAAAATCAAGCTGATGAAGTACTCTCTCACCCAGTTAAAAAAGATCATGCTGTAAATCAAATATTAGCACTAAATGCCTAGTTTCTGGCTTTGGACATTAAAAGGGCATATAAAAATATCCTGTAACAAGGCTCAAGAAGAGTAATTTCCTTGCACAGGAACACTGCAAGTCCTAATACTGACGTTTAATTGTAAGTTCAGTTCCATTGCTGCTACGTGAAAGGTTCGCAGACATTTATGACAAGAGCATTATCCTGCTACACATTGTAAACCTACCATGCTTCCTTTTACCACACACCTCCCTTGCCTTTGAAAACAAAAAACAAGTTTAACCTGCTGCCTGGATCAGTAGCTAGAAAAGAGAAATTAGCTGTTTAACACTGGGGTGAAAGGTTAAGCAGCAAGCAGGTTTCCCCAGAGAGATTAGTCTGAGTGATGAATAGTGGAGGTAGAAAAGAGTGAATTAAGAATATCGAGAATTATGATGGCTGAAAAGGTTGGTGTGTAAAAAAATAGCAGTAAGGAATGCAAAAGTGAAATATCTATTTCATACACAAACGCTTCTCCCTCACATCTGATTTACTACCGAAATGAACCTCATCAGTGGGGTTTTTAAAATGCTGAAAAATTCAGAAAATTAAATGTGAATACATAACTAAGAGTGTTAAATGGGAGTAATAATGCTCTGTCAACAACCTGTAACAGTAGAAGCCTATCTGTAAAACTAAGATTCTCATGCTATCAGGGAGGTTCAAAATTACTATTTTCCGAACTGTTGCTTGTACAAATCTGCTGCTGTTCTAACACATTCTGCAAAATACTCCACTGTCTTTGAAATCAATGAAGATTGTCAGTACGAAGAATTTTTGATACATCAGAAAAGCTTAGCATCTCCAAAACCACTGTCGGCTCTACCATTTAAGTAACACTTTGCACAAATTGCACTGAGCTGTATCCAAATAAACCCATAGTTCTAAATGCAATTTTAATAGCCAAAAATATTTCAAGAGGTCAGACCATGGTTTCTTTTTGTGGTGTAAAAGAATAATTCCCTAATTTTCTATTAATAGCCCTCTGAAAGATGGCATTCTGCACTGAACTTGTCTTTGCCCTGCCTTGTGCCTCCCAGTCATGTCAGCTGACAAATGCCCTTGCTTCCATAAACTTGAGAAAGGCATATACACTTACTCAACAACTTACGGTTTCATTTAAGCACTGAGAAGAGCACAGCCGTCCTATTAAAAAAAGGCCTGTAATGCACTTCATCCAGTTCTAACCTAGGATAAATCTACGGAATAGGGTAATTGAATTGGGTTCCTTTAAGTAAAGCAAAATGGACAAAAATGTGTATTTCAGCTTAAAAATACCTAGGTGAAAGACAATGTTAACACAGTTACTGAAACTAGCAATTGCCCCTCAGTTTTCCATCAGAGTTCAAACACTTCAGGGTAAGGTTTTGCCTTTGAAATAAGTTAATTAGGATGGAGAGGGCTATTTTTTATGAAGTGTCATAGAAAACTTAATTTTAAAATAGAGCAGCATTATAGCCTGCAGAATAATAGTCCTGTTCCTTAGGAGAGGTACATAAAGGCACATAAAGTACAGCATTTTACAGAGACCCTAGCTTCGACTCGGGTCAGACTTCCACTAAAGTGGAACCAGAGGAAACTTGCTGGCACATTGGTTTTCTTCTTTTCCAGACGGGAACGAAGATGAAAAGGTGATTATCAGAACCCCCTAATGCTGTAGCACTGTCCTTTGCAATTGTCACTGCAGAGCTGAGGAACTTGGAAAGGTTTTGTATACCCACAACAGCAGATGGGCTGTTTCCCTGGTGTATGGTATTACAGCCCTCTGTACGCGGGACTTCCGTGGAGAGAATGAAGCACAAAAGCTACCGTTAAGTTCAGTGGAAGCAACTGGGTCATCAGACTACAGTTTTGTATTTTCTCCGTAAGAACAACAGATTACATTTCTAATTTTCCATACAAAATTTTTACTGCTGTCATGTATATATTTGGAGGAATGGAAACAGAGAATGGTGATTTAATGGTGAAGCACAGAAACATTAGCTAATTTGTAGTTCAAGCTCTACTTTTTGTTCTAAGTTTGAGTCATGCATCATTACCCAGTTTCTTTTGCCAACTGTTACTTTCTTCTCTGTCTAGTTCTCAAAATGGGTATTTAACCTTTTAAGATACTACTTCCAAGATACAACTTTTTTTTTTTAACCTATACTTCTACACTGCTGAAAAGATCTCAAATTAATAAAATGAAAAATTAAATGAAACATGATCCAGTAGAACAAAGTAGAAGCAACCAAATCTCTGGAGAATTTGTGGGTTTTTTAACAACATCAGGAAGTAATTACACAATATTTTCCAGAAGTGAAACAGTGAGCCTAACTGGAAAAAAATGTGGAAACATTTAGTTAGAACAGTAGAGCAAGGTATTAAACCCCCTTTTATGGATTTAACTCTGAAGGAAAATATGCAAATAATCAGGTCTTTAAATGTGTTTCTGATTACAATACTAGGATAAAAGTCAGAGGCATAATTTTGCATTTATTTTCCATGACAAGCAGCACTGTTTTCTTGTTGAATGATGTTCCTAGTGGTGAATGTCGCAGTGAATGAACAGTGTGACTCAATGACAAAAGCTCACTGATGTGCTTACAGGGTTCTGCCAGTGCATGTGGAGGGTTGGACATGCATTCTGCGTGTTAAATGGACTAATGATCACTTCGAACCTTACTGAGATTTCATCTTCTGTAACGATAGAAGGGGACCGAGGACATTAATGGGAGCGGGACTCAGTGAACCAAGACTCTGATTGTTCCCCAGCCCTTGCCTTAGCGGGATCAATGGCAGTTTGCAGCAAGGGAACCAAAGGAGCCCAGGGCACCTGCAGCAATGTTTGTATACAGCCGCTGGACAGGCCACTATGGAAGTCATCAGGTGCTCCCGCTGTGCTGCTCTCGGTACCCAGAGAAAACAAACGGAATGTGCGTGCATGTGCACGTGTAAAGCAGTTTCAGTGCCTCTTCCCCAAAGACATGAAGATACAATGGCAGCAAGCAGAACTACGTAGAGTAACTGGAGGTCAGCACTTACAACTCATCTTGGATGTTGTCAGTCAGTTTGAACAGCTGTTCTTGTCCCTCTGCTTGACTTTCTAAATAGCGGGGCAAGAGCCCTTGAGGTCCTCTGCAGCAGCGTGGCTTTCTCACTCTCTCCGCTTGTGTCCTACATGCAATATAGATGCAGAAAAATGACTTAGTGCAACAGCAGCGCTTTTCCTTCCACTTAAACCTGTCAGCACACAAAGTTGTATTTATTTTGAAATACGAGGTGTGACAAAGCCTTTAAAAATAGAAGGTCTTCACAAATACAGCACATAGATTCTGTAATACTTGACCTGGAAGACATCGTGTCTATTCATATACCTTTACATTTCAAAGAAATGTCTCCCAGTTTTCCTCTACAATTAAGGGGCAAGATGCTAAATTAGGAGGAAGAGCAACCTAAACAGAGCATACTGGCTGCAGATTTTAGGATCTATTTATCAGCAGACTTTTACTGATTTGACTGTTTCTTCTCACTTCTCTACAGAAAATAAGAGTCCATCAACCTAGATAGAGCTCATGTTGATGAGTGTCAGTAGTTTGAAAATTGAAGGGTTATGGAAATAGGTACATGCAGTTAAGAAAAAAGAAAAATCCACAGTTAATTAGAGTTTCCATAGTCGGGTTTAGCATACTTTACCCTTCTTGAGCATCTATTAAAAAATGACAATAGTAAGACACGCGTGTGGCCTAACAGACATTAAAGGTTGATACTGGCCACAGTACTAAACAACTGCAGGCTAGGTTCCTCCCTTAGCAGTATTTTGTTAAAAAATAATACTCTGAATTCCTTTAAGCTTTTGGAATGCCCTACCCCTGAATAACTGTGTTACAGGCTGCCTAGCCCTACTTTATTCTCTGTCCTTTCCCAACATGATCACTCCGGGTCTGCTGCGTGTTTTTTCATCTCTCAGGCTACCGCTGTTAGTAATTTTCCAAGCCAAATGCACCATTTTTGATTAGTGCTCTCTACTTCCCATCTTGAGGCTTTGTAAAGATCCTGTGCAATGATCTGCTTCTATCCTTTTTGATGAAAAGACAGGAAAAAAATCCCATGAAACAATGCATTTTCTTTTTACGCTGCCTGGCAATAGCTCACAAGAGTACTTGTCTTCTAAGCTTTGCTTTCCGCAGATGTTTTCTCTGGAGCCTTGTTTCTTTCTTACCTTTCCCTTTCAGCAGTCCTGTCCCAGACTTGCAACCCAGGCACCCTTTTAAAATCGGTTTTCCTTCGAGTCTTTGACACCCTTGCCTTTTAATAGTGACAGACATGATTTCTGCCCCTTTCCCTTCAGGGCTGTAGTAAATGTTCCTGGAATGGAATCTCTTACACGCCATTCATGACTTAGTATCATCTTTGCTGCTCTCCCATCGGGTCACTGGCTCTCAGTGTGTTTTGGCTGTCATTGCTGTCTGGTATCAACAGCATACTTTGCAAACAAGGTGTAGAAGCCAAAGATACTGGCTTTCCAGTGCAGCAGAGAAAAACATCAGCCAATTTATATCTTTAATACATGATAACTATCTGGTGAGTTCTGAGTTTATTAATAAGATTATTACATCTCTGACCTGCATAACAAATTGCAGCGGCTCAGAAGTAGTGCTTCTCACTGATCCTCTTTGAGAGGAATTTCAGGAGAGACAAAAAGCTGTTGACTTCACTTCAGCTGAACTATGGTTATGCTAAGATGGAAATTCAGTTTGCCAGCAGGGAGGATGAAAGGAAGAGTGGAAATTCTTCAACTAAAAGAATGCAAAATAGAGCAGGGGCCTAAGAAAACATAACAAATGTTGTCATTAATAGTACCAGTAAAACGTTATCTGCCAGATTTTCAGCTTTACCTCTGCTGACAGATGTTCTCACTGCTTTACCTGTCCTGCTGCACTGCTTCCGCTTTTGGTTACATGTTAATTAATTTCAGTGTTACACATCCAAGCTTAAAAAAAGGCAGCATGAAAATTGCCATTTACTGCATAAAGGTACTTAGTTTAGTCCTTGTCTGCAAAAAGTGCAATGTTTTAAAACTGTATTTTTCTATTAGTAGCATTTCACTGAATCAGAATAGCCTAAACACTAGGTAAATAGGTGACTTCCCCAACCGAATAACAACTGTCTACAGTGGTTAGGACTTCACTATTAAGTACTATGAGTCTGGAGCAAGTCACCTTAGATGTTTCAGATATAAACAGGATTCACCTGTGCCAGGTAGTTACATGACAGTATTGTTACCCTTCTGAACCTACACCAGAGGTGAACAAGTAAGTGCCTGGTTTTACCTTTTAGATTCTTACAAAGCAGTAAACAAAAGTATGGGTTTGCCTTCATGAAGTGCAAAATGTTCCATGTTTTCATGAGGCAAAGTTCCAAAGAAACGTCCTACTTCTAACTTCCCAAAACAGTAAAATGGCAACATTTGACTTTTCCAAGAAGCCCCCATTGACTGTTAAACCTCCCTACAGCACCTGTAGCTTCTATTGACAAGTTTAAAGAGGGAATGTCTGAAGCATACTGTAGTTTGTCATTAACTATTGGCCAATCAATAACTTTTTACTGAGACACTTTCTATTATTCAAGAAAGTTAGATAACCATCCATATGGGAGTGAGCAGCAACACTGCATAATGGTTTTTACATTAACCATCTTTCAGATAAACATTCAACTGTGCTGTCGTCTTCTGTAGTACCATGAGAAGAGGTATCTGAACCATTGCAAGCAAGACTACTGTAAAAATGAGGACAGAACAGGCCCTTCTAATCAGACCTTTTCTGTAGAAACCAGAACATCAGTGAAGACTGGTTTCTAACATCTGGCTTAGAAGCAGATGAGAAAGTACAGGTATTACAAAAGTACCAGGCACCACAATGAATTTCTGGAAGGCTTGGCAATTTCTGAGTTGTAGGCTTGGATGCAGGTTGAGTTTAGGTTTTGTGTTTCTTTTTAAATGGAAGAAGTACTTGAGTACAGTGCTTACTGTCCCCACTGCTCCTCCATGCTAAAATGTTCATCCTGGTGATAAAAGGTAATTCTCATCTTGGTGATAAGAAGGTCAGCTGCTTTTCAACTAAGTGCCACTAGTGCTAGCACAAATTGCATTGATTTACTCCATCAGCCCCTTGGCAAATCGGTCTATTTGGTCTGGACAGCTAAAAACATTCCACACGACTTGATTTTTTTAATCTAAAAATTTGTTCTACTGTCTCAAGTTACGTTCTGTAAATAATAAGCAACGCTGATGAAATAGAAAAAGCTGAAGATTTGTAAAGCAGAATGAACGGTGGTGTGCCCACATCTGTGTTACATTAAACATGCACTCAACAGATTTGCTGATTCTTTTTTAATAAGCACACAAAGGCAATACAAGACAGAAATGCCCTCACGTCTACTAGTCACAGCAGGGAAGAGTGCTGCTGAATGAAGACACAAAGAGATTGGAAATGGTGTCAGAAGGTTGAGGCACACACTCCAGTTCCTCACTGTTCAAAGTTGAACACTGGAGCAGCTCTTTTCCGATGACTGTATGCACACTAAAAACAGTTAACAGTGTTAATTGGTTGGCTTTTGCTGAACAGTTCACAGAATTCTTGTGATTCAGTTTACCAGTTTTAAGCCAGGAGTTTTGTAATCAAACAGATCACCAACCCATTGATGTAAGGAAGCTGTTCAGGTATTATTGGTGATAATTATTTACCAACTTAGATTGAAAAAACTCTATGAGAGACATCACATGTTTTACAGAATTACTTTTATCCTTGTTCCTTCACGTTAATCCCTGTCAGGTTTACGCTGTCGGGTACATAGATGTGATTCTTGCTGAGGTGCATAAACACACAGTGCTTTTGAGAATGGTAACTGTTACTCATCTTTGAGGGTCTTTCAAACCTAAAAAAATTCCCTGAAGTGTACCTAGATTGCTTTGACAAAAACATTGAAAAAAATAAAAATCAGAAGGTACCAAACTTTGATATCAACAGACGATGCGCTGGTGTGCAAATCAGCCCTCCAAAGAGATCTCTCTGGCCACAGGGCTCTCCCCCACACTCTCTAGTAGTAATTTTCTTCAGCTAGACCCAGTTCTTGCTGCCAAAAGTTCCAGCAACTGTCATCAATGTGTCGCATTCATAAAGGTGTTCCAGTTTAACAACCTCATCATTCCAACCCATTTAAAGCAGTAACTTACTGGTTCTGGTATAGCTCAAGTTCTGTCAGTGTTTCCATTGTAAACTTGTTTTTTCAGGTTTGCATAAAATTTATTGATAAAAGCCTGCTCTGGGCTGTAACTTGGCATACTGACTTTCAGCCTGGGAACAATTTTTATCCCCTTGAAATAATTATAAAACAACCTTAGTTCAAACAAAGGAAAATTGGCAGGTAATATAAGCCCATGAAACAGTTCAATTGCTGCTAGTATTTTGAAGAAATAATATCAAACCTGTTACTTTCTTGGCTCTGGAAAAAGTCTGCTTCATAAATACAGGGAGTGCTTTGTCTAAGGAGGCTTTAGTGCATTTCAGACATTAAGAAGTGACTTCATCTGCCAAGTTAAAGGAGGAATGGCCTTACATCTTCTATCATAAAATACACTACTAAAATACCTGCTACAGTTGCTGGAGTTCAGTACTGAATTGCACCTCCAGCCTTCCATAGGTATCACCATCACACGCACAAAACTTGCACAAAACGCAGAATGAAGACAGTACTTGTCCCAGATGTGTAATGGGAGGACACAGTGTAAAGTAAGTAGTGCCAGAATCAATTAAATGCTAGCCAATGTATACCTTAAAAATTAACCTAAAAGTTCAGCCATCACAACAACAACTACAGATGATGCAATCATACCACAGGATCATAAAGGTAACAAATGAAAACAAGCGTATGCCATTTCTGGTATGGTCTGTATTTCATATACACACCTTTGCAAAATACTAAAAATCCGCTATTTCCAGAAGTCTTTCCTCACTGATGTACGTACTTTGCTTCAGGTGTTGAAGCCTTGTACAGGCAGGAATGTCCCCAGCATTATAGAATCACAGAATGGTTTGGGTTGGAAGGGACCTTAAAGATCATCTAGTTCCAACCGCCCTGCTGCGGGCAGGGACACCCTCCACTAGCCCAGGTTGCCCAAAGCCCCATCCAGCCTGGCCTTGAACACTGCCAGGGATGGGGCATCTACAGTGTCTCTGGGCAACCCGTTCCAGTGCCTCACCATTCTAACAGTAAAGAATTTCTGACATCTAAAGCTGAGCTTACCAAATACTGTGCATAAGGGGACAGACCGTGTTATTTTTTATGTACTAGTTCTCTGCATCTGAGAACATTAAATGACTTGGGCCTAATTTCAGGAAAACCTGTGGCGATCTAGATTTCATGTTCCGTTGTGACTGCTGGCAGACAGTAATGCTGTATTTCAAAGGGTGAGCACAGTTGCCTCCTTTCCAGTGTTGGGCTTTGGGGTGCAGTTCCCAACAGGCAGGTAATTTCTTGAAGACCTGACGCCTGAACCCAAAAATCTGGCACAGCTCTGTGATGGAATTCATTCACCAGTTCAGACACAGATGCTTTTAAGGTGTGTTAAAAACGCACATGCAGTGCAGGCAGTCTGAGTGTTGGATTTGGCATTAGAATGTCTCAGTTAGATGCAAGAATGTGTAAAATCATGAGCCAGACAGCTCCCTGCTGACCGCATATCTGAGGAAGCTTATATGCACCGTTTATTCCAGCAAATGCATGGAATATATTGTGCTTGTTAAATGTGTTCCCAAAATGCTAGTTTCAGGCAGAAACATGCAAATAAATGGTGCCTAGGGTTAAAACCTCCCACTTACAGTCAAATCCCTCCTCTTTTGAGGGATCTACCAGCTCAGATGCTGAAGACCTTTATCTGACCCAATATACTTTTAGGAGAAGTAGAGCATGCTGAAGAAGCAACTGTTTATCATGTAGGCTGTTCCTGCCAACTTCTTAGAGATGTGGCTCTTCTCCTCCCTCCCCCTCTCTTCTGTATACAAGATCAAAACAAAACTAAGAACTATTCCTTGGGTTTATGATTGTACTCAACCTCTTCAGGCTCCAAGTTCAAAAGGAAGTGAGAAGAGCTTAATTAAGACATCAAGATTCACTTCTTTAAAACGAGCAGAGCAGCAGATGTACTCACCCAAATGGCATGTTCTTATGACGTCCTTATTACAACTCCAAGATCTGCATAAAACGTACGTGCTTGCATGCTAGGCAAGTGCATGGCACTTACACCACTTAGACTCTGTGTATCAACCAGTGTTCAACCTTTGGTGTTTGCTGCACCTCTGACTGTAATAGCTGTGCAGCAAATGAGCACTTTTTCAAGCACTTTGGGATCATCAAGCTTAAGTTAACAAAATGTAACACTGCCAGTTTCCAATCTCTCCTAGACTCTTCCTGTACTGATCACTGAGTGATGACTAGAGTTGTCACCTTAAAGTTTCTTGTCTCACAAATGTGTTGAAAAATGCTACCATTCACCACCTGATTCAATGTAAAAGATACGGTTCTTAGCAGGGATTTCTTGTAAACGCCTATTTGAAAAACACGAGCTGAACGTACCTTAGTGAAGATTAAAGTGCCCAGGGTCAGAACATTACTGTGCCTCAGGGTGCAGCACGAGGTCCTAACGCTTGCCGGACAGGGCAGTGGTTGGAGCATTGGTCTTACTTCTGCGCTCACGTTTATAAAGGTCCCATCAACGCCCGTTTGCAAAACATGACCGTGCAAACATGGTCGCTTCACCTCGAGTGTAACAGGAATGTTCCCGTATTCCTACCTTTCTGGGAAAGCAGATCCACTTCGGGAGAGAAAGCAAACCAGGGGCCCTGCCCAGCACCGGGACATTAGCTGCCAGGTGTGCACAAAGAGCTACGTGAAATGAACTATGCTGACTGAACGTGTTTCCTCTTCAGACCCTCCTTTATACTTTACATACTTTTCAGTTAGTACAACAGGCACAGCAAAGTCCTCTAGCACAAACCACACCAAACGAAAAGGTACTCCGAAAGTTTGTTTTGATTTTTAAAGTTCAGAGTTGCAAGAACAATTCGAATCAACTGGCTGTACTTACAAAACTGATAAAGAGCGTTCCACATGTTAAAAGCAACATTAGGTGAAAAAATTATCTATAAAAATACCAGCCACATGCTAAATGAGGTGACATCAAGGCAATAAATAGCTCCATCTGTATGGAAGAGTTTGTAGAACAACACAGAAGACATCTCTGAACAAAAAAGTAACTATGGACAAAGTAGTACTGAAAAAAAAGTGGGTTGGATTTTTTTTTTGTTAAAAAGAAAGATCAGTTTTACATATTTTTCTCTGATCACTTTATAAATCTGCTGCACATTAGAAATCAGACACACGTGTATTTTTTCCAAGAAAGTTGAAGGTTTACATTTTTAATAGCAATGTGACTATTTCTGAATGGCAGCAGTATATATTACATGCAGCGTGAGAGGGTTAAACAGGACAGCCTCAACTCTTTATAAACTTTTGCCCTCTGGATATGTACTCATTGGCTGCTGTACAAGACTTGAGCTGTATTACACGCCTTAACGATATGGTTCAACTGTCGGTCAGGCTCGGGGCCTGGCAATAGGCCAGACCGCAATCAATGGGACACAAACCTCCCCCTTTCAGATCATCACGGAGGCTCATATTATCTCCTTTTTGTCGTGCTGGTTAAATTTATGGAGCAGAACCCCGAAGCTGCATTCCTTGGCTTGGGCCGGCCCACGCGGGCCTCCCTTTGTTTGGTACTGTAAGCGAGGCGTGCTTTGGAGGATTGCAGGGTTGTTAGTTCAGGCACTGACTGTTTGCTCATGACTGAAATGAAAAGAGTTCAGTGGAAGGGCAAAAGGACAGCACAAGTGTAAAACCCCATCCCAGCAGGCCCTGGGCTCCCATTTACAGACTCTGGACTAGGACTGAACAGAAAACCTCACCCTTAACGACAAAGGAAAAAGTCTGTCTAGTAACAGGTAAACAGCCTAGCAGTATGTTAGCACGTACCTTGCCGCAAGGTCCCTCGCTTTCAATGACAAGCCTGTAATTACTACATAAATAACTAATCTGGCTTAAAATACTGCTTAGAAGTGGTATTAGTTTTAAAGCAATGCTGTATCTTTTGATTTGAGAGTAAAACCTGCCAGTACAAACAGTAGTACCTGTCCAGCCAGATGGTTTAATGTTTTTACCATTTTAAATGTGGAGTAACCCCGGAGAACATATGATGCCGTGATATTTGTGCTAGGGAGGAAGATGTAGCAAGTAATTCTAGTAAGACTCAAAACTACTGGAAATGCAGTATGCAGAGGAGAAAAGACTTTCATTTTGTATGTAACAGCCATTTCCTACATCCTTATATTTGGTCTCAGAATGGAAAAAGTCCACCTTTGGGTATGCACACATAGTCTCTACTCAAAGCTTCCTTACTGTGGTAATTGAAGGCCACTTTGTGATACAGGTCACAAAATTAAGGATGTAAAGAAACCTTTAACATTATCTCAAGTCAAAATCATCTGGAGTGAAAGCAAATGGAAAGTCAACTTGAAAGATGGTATTCCAAATACACGCAAGAGAAACAAACACATGGAAAACCACAAGGACTCTTACTGATTATGCACCCGGGTACTCATTCTTCGGTACAGAAAATCTCTATGCTTACCTTCATCAGTGTAAGACTAGCAGAACTTATTCCCAGAAAGCTGCCCTAGACCTGCTGTACCAGACTTCACCCCTTTAGCACAACAAGCAGATACTTCAGGACATGAGGTCATACAGCCACTGCACTGGCGAGGAGTTCATGCCATTTGTGCTTTAGAAAGAAGTAAATAAATGCTATATTCCTATTGCATTACACCAGTTTCATCTTTCCTACTATTTTTATGAACTGAAAATACTAGCAAGAGGGCCAAAAGATATTACAAAACCCCACAGAATGTGTATTAATTTTTTTTTCAATTCTGGGGATCAAGTCTGACTGGTTTAATGCAGTCTGATGATTTGTCCTGGTACATTCCAACAGACACGTCTGTTTTGAATAAAGCTTTTGTTCGTTTCTGGTGTGCACACGCTTTCAACTTATCCCACCTAGTTCTAAGCAAGTAGATTTGTGAATGGAAATTGTGAATACTTTATTGCCTGGTCTTTGATGACATTTTAGTTTGTCCTGCTGATGCTAATGCATGAATATGATTTTTTCTTTTTCAAAGTCTCTCCAATTCCATTCTAGGAGATACCATTGCAGACTAGTTAAATCTGCAGCTCTCTGTAATTGTTTCAACCCAAGAAAACTATTACATAAAATACGCTGAAAAAGCAGCATCATTTAGCAGAGTGGTTTCTGAATAAGGAAGGATCTAAAAAACACATGAATGGCAGAAAACAGGAAACCTGCAACACAGCAAAAGGTGTTCCTCTTACTTTTTGGCCTTGGTGTCCAAAAGTTTTTGCTGAAATATAAGATAGACAAAATATGCAGGCTCTAGAAATACAAGTATTTCCTAAGGAAATAAAAATCTCTCACTGTCCAGATGCATTCCTTTTAGTTAATAGCTAAATACTGTGAAGTGGGCACACAGTGTAAGAATTCCATTTTGTGGAGCAAATGCAGTCCTCTTAATTGTCACTTAAAGTGGAAGTAGTTCAAATAAATCTGTGGTAAATCCAACAAAGGATTTATCAGCTCTTTTCCCAAGGAAGTGCATAATGGCTTCAACTTCTGATGGACTACACCAGGCCTACATGAGAGTGCCTTGGATTTAACCTAACTGGAAAGCAATAGTTGCCTATGGCAAATGTCTGCCTGTCCCGAAAAGCAGCAGCTTCCCCACATCTCCAGAAGCGTCACATTTGAAAGTGAGCAAATGTTGTACCTGTGGTGTCCGTTTTCCACCACCCCTCCTTCCGTACCAGACTGGTGTAACGCCATGTCCAAACCAGCTCCTGTACACAACGAAACCAAGCTGGATCTGGTTCCTGTTCTGAGCCCAGCCATAGCAGCAGTCTTGTTTCATACAAGAGCTGTGCAAGTTTCACCTGCTGGGTACCGTTTAACCAGTGCTGGAAACATACTTATGTGTAGTTGTAACTGACCGAGGCACTAGTAAATATTTTGGCTTTGTGGAGACTATCAGAGTGACAGCTCTGTATTCATTCATCTTTTTGAAATTATTTGTTGCTAATAATGAACAGGCAAGAAAAACATACTTTCACATTTTATGCTCAGCTAACTACTCAGCACTGTTCACTTTAATGTTTTCCATTTTCACTGATCTGTCCTGCCCTCGCAACGTTCCCTTCTGGTGCCCCACTCCCTTTACCAACAGTCTGAACGCGCCCAGGGTGTCTTTCTGCTCTCAAATGTCAAGTTAAGACACTGATTTTTTTTTTTAGTGGAAAATCCTTACTGACAAAATAGATGCTGGTATTTAGAATGACAGTTCAGTCCCTCATAAAGTTTCCCTTTTTTAATGTTAATGGAGATGTTACCAATTCAAGTGGCCACAGAGTTTCTTAAACCAGGCTGTTGTTCAGTTTTAACAGTAGGAATACATTCTGTCATGGCAAAGCAAAAATGCTTTAAACAAAAGAAGTAACTAAAAGTTTAGCACTCACTATTGGAATTTAAACCATCTAGAACTTCTTGCTGTACGGTGGGTGCATAAAAGCCCAGAAGTAAAATGCGAAAGGGAGCTCTAATGAACACCCTCAGCAACTTTAACCCTTGGGCCTGAAAAAGTCTCTTTTTAAAAATAGGTAAGGTGTTTGTTTTCAAGTCTATTTCACGGACAGAATTCATTACAGTTAGGTAGGTCATGAAGTTATCTCCTCCTAAGTTTCATATGGTGACTATCAGAAGAGAGCAGAAACCCTTGCAACAACAGTTCAAGAATAATCTTGAACTTGCACTGACCTGGCAGAAGCCTGAGAGAAAGCCATGATGGCAGTTGCCTGCACTGCTTGTTAAGTTAGACACACGTCTAAATAGAAATGTTCTTTACTTGGGCTGCACTAGGACTTAAACCACGTTTCTAGGAGAGAGCCTTCCAAGCATATCTAGAGACATAACAGCTTTCCTGTTTTGAACTGGTCTTTAAGACTTTTGGCAGTATATGACAAATATGGAAATAATCAGAACTCTTGTATGTGACACTAGAGTACTTGGAACACGTAAAACCCACTCAAAAAAAGGTATCAGGTCACAGGCATGAACTGTTTATAAGTTACATCTATGCTGCATGTTCAACAACTATTTCATGCTCTCCTCTGCATTAAAATTTAAAATTATTAAGGCAGCTTTATTCATAAATAGCAAGCATAATAAATTCTATGGTTACATAAGAAGTTATATAACATTAGCTTTGAAAAAGTCCAGCCTAAAGTCAGATTTAAAAAATATTTTCTTGTGCTTTAAACACATTCATCACCTTTTAAACTACCACCATAAGCCATAAAGCCATCATCTGCATCTCAGCCCTTTTAGTTTGGCTCCATCTTCCAAATGCAGGGTTTGTGTGAGCTGCATGAGTCCCAATGCCAATCAATACATTTTGAAGCCAGAGGAGACTTACGTCCCTGTAGCATGATCACAGTAACTCAAGCTACAGTCTCTTCCTCAGTATTCTATTCAATTCAGTAGCTTTGCTGGAATTACAACATGCCTTTTAGAAAAACCTACAACCTCAACTAAAGTTCCTCATCTCGCTCAAAACTGATGCAATGCTTAAAGTCAAGCAGCTTAAATTCAGGGCTTTTTAAAAATTCAACCATGTTATTAGAGAACTGCAAGGGGCCTATAATTTACAGTTACGTATCATGCTATTTAAATGCAACTGTATTTAACTGGTTGACTCAACTTTGCACCAGTACCGGAAACTTGCACATAGACAGTCTCAAGACAAGGTCAAGATGGCTCTTGCCATCCTTATTAACTCACATTCTTCAATTGTTCAAAACTACACTTGAGATCAGTTACTGCCATCAGCTTCTATTCATCAGGGTTAGCTGTTGTTGTGTACTTAGCTTGGAAGAGTCTACACAGCCCAGCATGTTTAAAGAGAATATTCAACTGGAGCCAGCAGCTTGGGTTTGGAACACTGTTCTATTTTGATTCCAAACCACACATATTTGAACAGTTAACAAATGCGGCAGGGGGATATTGGTACACAGCAGTCTAAAAAATGTACAAATCCTTTGGGTTTTTAGGTTTTGTTTTTTTTTTTTATACCCTCGAAAGAACAATTCGGTTGCTTTGTTATATAAGCACATAAAACCCCTTACCAAACAAAACATGAGTGCAAGGTTGCTTATAGGTGGTGGGGTGTTTGGGTTTGTTTTTTTTTTTCCCCCTCCTACATTTATCTACATATTCTCAAGTACATTTGTTTATCTAAAAAAAGGTTTGATCAGATTTTGTAGACTGGAGAAGTACAGTAATTGAGAAAGGGTTTTCTTCCCCCCCCCCGCCCCTCCCCATACGAGGTTGCTGGGTCAAAAACTGTTTGCAGAGTGTGTGCAGACAGTAAAATCATTTCACAGTGCTCGTCTATGACAACAGTATTTCAGAATCTAGTGAAGCAAAAATGTGGTTCACCTCATCTGTCTTAACCTCATCTCTTAATTGACAGTTAACAAGTTAAAGGGAAATGCGTCATATAGGCAAACACAAGCTAGAGATAAGGTTGGCTGGAGGCCCTCCCTTTCCCAGATGCTATCTCATTTGTCAACTGTTGATAACATCATCGCTACTGTGTGTAGGCTGCATCTCGCAGAAGTATGTCAAAACATGAATTTTAAGTATATGTGTATCTTGAAACAAACTATATCAAAACCTCAGCTGAACTGGTAAGACAACCAACAGTACAGCCAGGTGCACTTCTCACCTTTAAATCAATCGATCTGTATAGTCACAAAATTAAGACTCGTACAAGCAAAACAGTAGATGTGTTTTCTCAGGCATGCACTTCGAGTTCTCATGTAATTTTGTATATGCATATGTACTTAACAATTGTGATCCTTGGCCTCTTGGTTTTACAAATCAAGCTAAATACCAAATACATAAGACATATACATGTAAACACAGCCATCTACACAACAAAGTACATCTAGGTTCATTCTTCAAAGCTTCCTGTACCTCACTTACACTTCATCAAGCTTATTGTTCTTTACTGAAACATTGATGGTAGACACTTCAGGATTCCAAGCGTGGCATAATAAAACACAGGAAATGGAAAAGTCAAATGGGAAGACAAAACAAGCAGAAAACCCAACATTGTGCAAACATTCTTCTCTAAGCTTTCTGACAACAAAATTTATTTAGGATTTTCTTTCACCTCTTCAGCAGGCAGGATCTCACGTACATACCACAGGACTTCTTGGCATAGTACTATCATATAAACTCAGCTCTTGGCCACAGAGTAAGAAGAATCTTCTCTCAGAGGACCCTTTTTAGAACTTAGCCCTTTCTTTCTTCCACATTGATAGTCAGTGCTAATGAACATTCGTTTACTTTAAACATAATCATCATTACCTTGTAGAGACCACATTAGCTAGTAACAACACAGGAAAGAAGCCAAAGAGTCTGTTGTGATGTGTGCTGACACAACCACATATGTATGGGTAAACAGGTAAGTGTGTGGACATAAGGGCATATATCCACACTTTTTGTAAGCAAAAACTATTGTACAAAATGAAAATTAGAAGATAATGATATTATATTGATGCCAGAACTCTTCAAACCTTTGAGCAATTGTTTTTCTACACAGCTAAATGGAAGCTGGAGGTAGAGCAGGGAGAACTCTCTCATTTCAACTCTGCATAAAAATTCCATGGTGGAAGCTTAATCTCATTATATATAGCCTTTTAAAAATTTTTGCTTTAATCTAATGCTATAGCTTAATAATTCCTAATTTTGTTGCAGCTTTTCGATGCAAATTTCACTCTTGTTATAGTATCAACAAATGCCACCTATTAAAGAAAAGGCAAATTGAATTAAACGGGCTACCTCACTAATAATAGTTCATAGTAAATGTGATTAATTATTGTGCTTTGGGTAAGGAAAATTAATCAGATCAGAAATTGCAGCAGGTATTAATACACATTTTTACAGTATTATTGACCAGAAATATAAACTGCCGACTGACCTGGGGCCACTTAGAGTTGCAGTGTCCCTCACTGCCTGTGCAGTTTCCGATGCGAAATCCAGAGCTCCAGCCACAGGTTTGGTTACTGTGCCAACCAGCCCTTTCCCAAGGCCCGATATGAAACCACTGACACCTCCTTCAGTTTTCACACCTTCGACTGTTGAAGTTATTACACTTGTCAATCCTCCAATGATACCTAGCAAAGACAAGAACAGCAAAGTAGGCCAGAAGTATTGCCTCTCAAAATTACAGAGCCTTGTCACAGCTGATGCGCTGTGCCCAAGGGATTCACTGTCAACCTTGGTAGAAATGTACGGTGCATTTAATGGCATACAAAAACTGTTTCACAACGGATTACATTAGCTAATAACTTTACAATTTATACATGTAGTATACACATGCATACAGACAAGAATATCCCACCAAAAAATACTTTCATTCATTATTAAATAATGTGGTTTTTTTAATATTCCTATACTGTTTTATTTCCCAGCTGTATTTACACAAACAGTCCTCATCTATTCCTGAGGTGAAGCAGTTAGTTACAACGTGCCAAAATTCTATTACCACAAAACCTTACGCAGTTTGAGACAGAAAATAGAAAAGTGCATTTCTCCACTGGAAAAAAGTAAATTACTTAAAACTGGCATTTATTAAACTGTGTGATTTTAACTGTGATGCTGCCGACAAACATTTTTGTGCACATTTCAGTTGCTGAGAATCTCAGTGCTCTGAAGAAACCAAGAACCTACCGAGGCTTCAAAAGACTCGGAACAGTTCATATTATCTGAGAACATGCTTTACAGATTTCTCCACAATTATAATACCACAATTTTTAGTGACCTGGCTAAGCACTCATTTAGAAATGCTTACCACCATTTGGCTCGTCAGCTTTCAGCAGTCAGGTGCTCTTTGAAGGTCTGTTACTGAAGTACAGACCAGGCAGCATCTTAACTTCCAAACTCAAGAAGCACTAAGTATTAAATCACTTCTCTTGAGTAAGTATAGTTTATGGTTAATTCCTGTATTTCAACAGATTAACAGTTACTTCCTTTTTTGAAAAAAAAAAATTGAGTGGGAAGCCTTTAAAATCTTCACAGAATTAAGACTAAACAGTCCCACTAATTACTGAACAATGCAAGACAATGAAGTGCTTTTGTAATTGACTTTTCAGCAAAGACTGACATATTTCAGATTTCCTGCATTTCTTTACAGCACAGTGGGGTGAGAGAAACCTCTCATGATCCATTTAAACACCTACAGTGTCTCTTTATGACAAAAGTCCAGCATAAAGACTTTTGCTCAGCATAGGAAAGATTGCTGGTTTAGTGAAAGCTAGATTATCTTTACGCAGGCTACAACAATTGCACTAAAAGAATGACATTTAAACAAACTGAGTCAAGATGATGCAAACTATAAATATTTGATTTAAACTTGGCTTGTATTGATTTAACTTCTTGAACAGATAAATCATGAACTAAATTGATGCGAGATTCTAGCCAAATTAAGACGAGTCCACTGCCTTTTACATAAATTCACTTCTCTAGTTCTTAGTAGACTTACAAAAAACAAAACAAAACCACAGAACAACCCAACTGGTGAAATGTTACTTTAAACTCATGTACTGATTCTGAGGAAACTCAGGTTTCTGGAACTGAAAGCAAACATAAACAAGCTACAATCCAACCATACTTGGTTTTTTTTAATGTCTGGCCCTCAAAAAGACTTCGCATGGGTATTTTATGCCTCTACAAAGAAATTTGGGATGAACTTTCTTTGAAATTTCATTTTAATTAGCAAAAAAGCTTTTACTTACATGTGAAAAGACCTTATTCTTAAATGGAGTTTCTGTCAACTTAAAAAACAAACAATCCCCCCATCCCAACCTGCAAGCATCCAAATTCAAATATAAAGCTCATGATAGCACCACTTCTCTGGCTTCAAATAATCACCCAAGAGTAATACAAACTGTTCTTTTCAATCTGATCTTTACAGAGAGAAATGAGTTAAAATTACAGCTCAGGGTTACCATGTGCAAGTCCATGGATTCCAGCTACAAGATGTTCTCCACTAGTTGCAGCATGATATCGAATGTATTCTCGTTCGGTCTGGTGTCTGTTATCCATTGTTTTTCCCAAACCATCTGACAAGGTCCCAGCAAACTGTAAGACAACAACTGTTTGTTATTAAGGGAACAAAAGCTGTTTCTCTTATGTAGATTTACTGAAGAAAATGCCTAGATTCTAGTGGTGAAATACAGATTTATACAACTCATGTTGTTACACATAGTCACACCATGAAGAAAGCTCTGAAGTGCATTAACCTGTGCTTTCTTTCCATTGGGGCAACTTAAATCCAGAGGTGACAGTCAAAAAACAAGCGGGTGCCCAACTGCAGTGGTAAAGCCAAAATAAATGAAGTCTGAGAGAGATGTACCAAAAGAAGTGCCAGTGACCCAACTGTAACCTTTCAAACACTCACAAGAATGTTATTGAGATACAAAGCTTTTCTTCTGCAGAGACATGTGAAAAGCTTCAAGGCAAATAGGCCTGTCATGAAACTAAAACATTTGCAAGAGTTAATTAAATTCTTTTTAGTAACACAACGTAGAAATGGCTCTATTGTGAAAAGAGTTGGGGGGAGGCACGCCATGGTCGTGGCAGCATGGGGAGATCCTCTGAAAGACAGCGACGCTGGTGAGTGTCCACAGGTACCGTACACTGTAAAACAAAAGTCTAAACCCTAAGTGTGTGTGGAGCATTTTTACCCCTTACACTTTTAACAGTATGGTGGAAGACTTGAGACATACAGATAAAAGAGGACATCTAAGTCCAAACAAGATTTGTTCTGAGAACTCTGACCATTACCGAGGACCAGTCAATGAAAAAGCACCAAATAAAAATGATCTATTGTGATCTGTTGACCTTTAGTTTGATGTAATCAGATACAAACCAGAAGCTTGGGGAGGGAGGGAGGCAAGAAAAGGAGACAAAAAAACCTGAAACCTTACTTCATATTCAGGGTACTAGTATAGACAAGGACTCCTGGCAGGCATTTTCCTGGAACAACCTCCAAATACTAGCTATTTTTTGGTTATGTGTAGTTGTTCATCTTCTGTACCTCTCTCAACTAGCATCAGCATTCTTACAATCTTCTTTCAATAAATGAACATGAACTTTTTGAACAAATGAACTTTTTTCTTTTTCCCCCTAAAGGAAAGATCATTTAATGCTTTGTTGTGTCTTACACTACGGCTGGAGAATGTACCGGGTGCCACAGGAATATCAAAGAGACTTGATGGCTGCAGCAATGGTGAAACCATTGCTGCCCTGCAGGATCACAGCTCCTCTATAACAAGTACTTAAGAACCGTATATGGACACTGCCCAGCTTAGCTTTGCTGCATGTACTATCTCCTTTGCATGCGTACTAGTTATGTTAAAAAACCCCAAGCGATTAAGGCGTGCACCAGAAGACAACTAAAACCCAGTGCAAAACTGATCCTAATACAGTAAAGAAATAGACAAAAAAGTTAATTCATGTGCTTGATGCAATGACAAAGTTCTCCTCCTTTTTCTGTCATTTTTTCCAAGTCTGCGTTTCTTTTTTACTAATGACATGATTTCCTAGTTTTAGATGCTTCTTCACAACTCAAAGACAAACTAGTATAGTGGCTCCAATTATCTAAACAAGTAGACTTTAACAACATGAACGAAAATTAAATCCCATGACCCTTCTTGTGACTTGATCATATGGACACTAAGCAGAGCATAGTGATCACTGACTGAATTACTCCTGACCTCTTTGTGAACTTAATGTAGATGATGGGGTTTTTTTAAAATCAGCCTAGAAAATACAAACCAACCTGAAGCTATCTATTAACTGTGTTTAAGGTTGGGTTTTCTTCTGGACAAATACTTTGCTTTAAGAGGATTAGAGTAGTTGCTATAAAAATTAAACGGCTCAATAGACCTTCAGAATTCAAACCTCATTGTGGAATCTGTCGAAGCCTGAAAAATCATTTTCAGGAACACATTTTGAAAGTTAGATTAGTGCATGATCAGACAACCAGCCAGCAGGAATAAACCAACTTATTAATACTGATCAGAATTGGTAAGGTCTCTTACAGCTTTGGCTTTCCCCCTCATCTAAATTGGCCAGGTCCACAATACCAGCTTTCCCAGTAAATGCAATCCAGCCTTTCCTCAGATTTTCCTTCCTCTGTGAAGCAGAATCTGACACCTAGTAGTCAGTAACAATTCTGGTTTAGTATATAAAAAGAATTTTAATGTAATAGTAAATTATTCCCTTAGTAAGGAGGAAAAAAAGAAAAAATCACACGCACACAGTTTAGAAGTCATAGTCTCCATTAACTGTAAACGCAAAGTTAAATGGAGACATTTTTGTTTGTGTTATTTAGAAAATAACACTGAATCACAGCTGTACATAGAACAATTTAAGGATTCTAATACACCAAATGTACCATGAAATGTTTCCATTCTGCCTTGACTCAGGTGACAAAATCTAAACTCCACACACAGTAATGACAGAACATGAACTTCACATTGAATTACTTTTTGACACGCCACCTCCTCCCTGGGTACTGTTTGTTTTCTGGCCTCATTTAACAAGGACTGAAGCCAAACTTTTGTAGCCAGCTGTACCATTTGTACCTAAAGCAAGGGGTTACCTCAGTGACCCCACATGAACAGGTCCCTTTGGAACAATTTCCAGCTGGGGAGCTCTGCAGGACTTTTCCTGCTCTGAGGTAAAGAATGGGATGTGATCAAGCTTGCCGGAGAAGACAAAACTACGGAGACATTTCACAGGCGTTAGCAAGTCACGTTAAGGTCTGCTGGGCAAGTCAGCAACTCGCCATCTTCTGCTGTGAAGTTAGACTCTTATTTGCTATGATTCAGACTGTAGTGTCAGCGTTTTCCTGATTCATGACCTGAATGAGACCTACGTCACCTCTCACTTTACCCAATATAGATGATCCCACTGGAGTGAAATAACTGCTGGCTATCAGAAATTTGTAACTGTCCTTTTCTGTGCACCTCAGAAATACTTTCACTGAAATGGTTTCTGAAGCCTATTTCAGCAAACAGGATTGTACCTATCTATACCAAAAGCAAAAATAGATATTTCTAACAAAAAACCCCAAACAAACACCCACACTGCACCTTAGGCCCAGTCTGTGTAGATTATAGTTACTGTAGTAAGAAAGAGTTACTCAGCAGTGGCAAGTTATTTCAGGATCACAAACATGAGTAAGCAAATCGGACATTTAAGCAGTTTAAGCCCAGCTTAAGCACTAACTTTGAAGGAAGATTTGAACAAGTTAAAGCACAAAAGCAAACTTGCCTTTTCCCCCAAAAATGTCTTGCTTCTAGATGCCTCCTTTGAGAAGTACAGTATTAGATATTGAGATTAAGATATTAAGACGTGTGGAAGAGCCGTGGTGGTGGCCTATGGAGCTGTTAACCCGGTCACGCAGAAAATAGTCTCCAGATAAACAAAGGTGACAACAAAAGTGTGATCCACCCTTGTCTTCCTTTGCTTTTGTTAATAAGGTGTGACCTGATAACTTCAAAGCCTACTTAAGGCCATGTAAATGCCAACATAACTAAATACAACGGCCTGTGGAACAAACATGAAACTAATCAAGGGACTTCTAAAACCCAGTCCCCCTCCTCCTCTAGCCTAATTTTCATAACGAGTTCTTTGTCTACTTGCTGATGGAAAAAAAAATAAATTAGAAACTTGGTCTTTTATCTCTGCATTTTTTCCCCATTTGAGATACCATTTTCCTTGAAACAGAATTACAACACGATACATCAGTATCAGCTGTTTCCTGCTTGCTACCCAAAAGGCACGAAGGTGTTAGTGAATGAAGCCAGCGTACACAGTAGGCACATGTAAGCAGGCAGGCGTTTTACTTGTCAACCTGGATCTCTAAACAAAGCGACATATGGGTCTTCCAGACTACTTATTAAAAGTTCTGTCATTTCAGGTCCTAAAAATACTTAAACTTATCATTAATATGCATTGTTTAATGCTTTGCCTTACCCATTCTGCCTGAACAGAAAAAGGAGAACCTCTCCAAAAAGCTCCAGTCATCTTAACATTTGCCACCCTTCATTCACATCCTTCTCCTTTGTCCCCGAAGGAGCTGGTAGTTTCTGCATTTCCCCTCTATGGAGAGACACTGACCTTTTCTTCCAGGTCTACACTCTAAAGACACTACATCGCTGGTTTTCATCCCACACTGGTTCATACAGGACGTGTGTGTTTGGTTTTCTATTTCTTTTTAAAGGCCCCAAAATGAAGGACATTTTGCCACAAAAACTTTTACCTCTGACTATGTATCCTTTGCTGTTTCAAGCAATAGAAGAAAAACAAGAACACATACGGTGTTTGTAGATCAAAGCTGGTGCCAAATAATAAGGCTTATGGGGCAAAAGGAGAATTCAAAGCAAATGACAACTAATTCTAGACTTTGTACTGCATGTTCCCTCTAAGCCAGATGCATGAAGCACACAGCATGGAAATAAGTTTTAAGTAATCTTTTAAAGGCTTTTTAAGCTCTTGGCACTGCCTGGTTCTCTAAGGACATCCCAAAAGGATAAATACACAATTATGACTTTAGTCCAAACATTCCATTGTAATTCTAGCATCAGAGAATGGTACACTTACAAATATTATTGACTGAGCAAAGCAGAACATTCCAAGGTGGAATTTTAAGGGAAAAAGTGATGAAACTAAGTATAGGTCAGTTATAACTTCTGTGCAACCTCACAAGGAGCTGCATTTGGATTGGGAATCACGGGGTTTGCTCAGTTCTCACCTCTCCTTTGCTGAATTCCTTTGTTGAACTCTCAACTCTTGCCCCGAACCACCTTTCAAAAAACCCCTGAACACCACGCATTGATGATGATCATACTTTTATCTCCAATAATAAAAAATGGTTCTCAGAGACAAAAGTACAAATTTGAAGTATGTTATTTGAGCAAGGTAGATGAGAGTACTTAAAATTTAAGTCAGAGAGTCTAATTTAAACTTTGAATTATGTAATCTTCAGTTCTCACACACACTCTTCTATTTTCCAAAACAGGAAAATCCCTAGTCACGATGATTAAAAGTCATTCCACAGTTTCAACAGTAACTCCCATGAAAGAGAAGAGCTGTTTATCACAGGAAACAAAGGCTGTATAGTAAAGAAAGAACAGTGATCACTGGATTTCTGATGTGAGCTCTGTTAAATACATTCTTCCTTAGAGCCCTAAGCAGAACATTGGATTTGGAACTTCACTTTCGTCCTCTCTGCTACCTTGACATTCACCTTCTTCCTGACGTGTTGCCACCAGAAGCAACAGGCAGCACAGCACAGACGGCGTGGAAGGAATAAACATTGCCAATCAGCGCATACTGTGAACCTGACAGTAACCTCCTAATAAATATATATATATGGTAAATACTAGCTGGAAAATGGACACCCCCGCCCCAAAATATATATTCTTATATAGTACAATGTGTTTTACACAGAATGCTATTTTTACTTTTTTTTTTTTAAATAAGCTGTCTCTTTAGCATGAAACAATGATCTTTTCCTTTAGATATCATCTAAATACATTTAAGTACTTAACTACTTAGAACTAGATGATCTTTGAGATCCCTTCCAACCCTAACCATTCTATGATTCTATGTTTAAAATAAAATGTCAACATCTGTTTTATATATATTTAAAACAGTTAACATAAAACATAGCTATAAATTATATAATAAACTCAAGCAGATTGACAGCATTAGAAACTAGGGGCTACTTTCTTTTGAGTTGTTGGGGTTTGCTGTTGGCTTTTGTGTGTGTGGGTGTGTGTGTGGGGGAGGGTTGTGGGGGTTTGTTTTGTTTTTAAAAAAACCCACATCCACTCCCTTCCCTGCTGAACAGAAGTTTTGGAAGTACTGTTCAGCCAAGCGATTAAATACAATGGACTAGCTAAAAGTTTAATATGTATCTGTAAGTTTAGTCCCTTGTGGTTACTTGCCTTCTAGCAGTATCATTAAAAATCACCTTTATTTCCTACATCTCTCCAACCAGTAAGAGATATGTTTAGAGGAAGCCAATTTTTACACTGACTTCTGACAGTAGAATAGAACAGTTCAACACTTAGCATTGATTTTGCTATATGGAGGCAAAACTCTTCACAGCGTACTGTGTTATAGGCTAAGCAGACATACAGCTGTGCTGCTAGGATTTGTCATGGTTAAAAAAAAAATTTTAGAGCAGTCAGCCATCCTCAAATCTTGCTGTTAGTCTTTTGAAAGTGTAAAAAGAAAAAAGACGTGCAGTATTCTTGGAAATACATAATGAGTAGGTGCAGTGGGACAGATCAAGAGTTGTCCAGTATATTCTTCAGCCTAAGTTACCTTGCTTTTACTGCAGTCTCTCAAGATTAATAAATTTCTGCGACTTACCACAAAAATAACTTTTAGAGCAGCTTCGTTACTAATCAGTACATGCATATTATGGAATGGAAGCAGTACATACTTAATTTTACAAACTGGACATCGCTGAGCAGACAGACAACACAGCTTCCTCCTTTCACATCACTGCGGTCAAGGGTGCATTATACTGGGACTAAACAATGAAACGCTTGAAGTATTTGAAAAATAGCAGGTGTTTATTTGCCTGATTTAAAAGGCCTAGCTATTTGAAGTTGTTCCACAAAATACTTTTACCATGGCTTCTGTCACTCTCTCAAGAATGACTCAGATTTTTAAGCAGGAAAGTTTGGGAATTCAGTTAAATTTATATGCTATATACTTTTACACTTTCCTTCACACATTAATACATACTGTGAAATACAATCCTAAACAAAAAGATGGTTCGGGCCGAGCCCAAAACACATTTATAACCAAGTCAAATTGCACTAAGAGGAACATGTAATGAAACCATGAATAGAACTGACAGAGTCTTCATTTAGAAAATACTAAATCAGCAAAATGCTATAATCAGCTTCTCATTTTAAGAGATACATAAACTTTGACCCTCTCTAAATTACTGACAACCAAGAGGAGGCAACAGCTTTCCCACTGAACAAACATATGTTTCTCGAGATTCTGTGCAGCCTTCTCCACCCCTCTTTATGTCCTATAACCAAAGCAAAGGAGCTTTAATTAGCTCACATCCCATCGTTAACTAAGCTTCCTAATGCATCCTGACAACGGCATGCTGACCGGGCAATCTGCGAAGCCCCCCGATGCGCTGCCTGTACGGATGCCTGATTAGCTGGGTCTCCCAGGGGAGCCCCAGTTTTATCTCCACAGATGCCGGAGGAGCTGGGTCCTTCCCCCAAGGACCTCCTGGGCGGCCGCACCAGCAGGTGCCCGCTGGCAATAGTTTTGTGTTACAGGGTTGAATGAGTGATCCCGGCAGGAACCGCCGGCTGTTTTCACAGACACAGAAGGCAGTCAAAAGTCCACAGCATGAACTTGGAATGACCCCAATTGCAGAGTCACTGGCGGGTTCATCTGGAGGACAACTGCGCTTTATTAAACAACTAATACTCTTAACAGATAATTCCCCTCCCCCAATGTTAACTCTTACAAAGCTTTAGGGTTTTCCTGTTTGTTTATTTTTTGGGGAAGGGGATTACTTGCACTCCTCCACCCCGCTCCATACAAACCCCTCCACAGACTGAAAACCTGAGGAAAAGCCTGAAGAGATCTGGTCCAGTTCCTTGAGTTTAATGGGTAACAACAATGTGGTCAGAGGGTGGCAGATTAAGTTTGGGTTTTAACATTGTCTTTACCACCTCGGTGGTATCTGTGTCCCACAACACGCCCAGCAGCCAGTCTTTTCCACTCGGTTCCATCTCAGCTGTGGTCACCTGTGACCACGCTTGGGATCTAAGAGAACCTCCCATTTAAAACCCCACAGTTTTTCTGTGTTCCCTTAGATTTCTGAAGGAAACCAAATGCAAACACATTAATTCGGCCTGCCATCATGTGTGCAGTGTAAATAGCCCACAACTTTTTGAGGGATAGTGCGTTCGAATCTGTGGAACTGATGCCAGTTGCCCATTGTCACAGCTTCAGAGGGCACCTTGGCCATCTCCCGTGGACATGGAAGTATTCTCTTCCCTCCTCAGAGACACACAGACAAGGAAATTCAAGTTTAAATAGTTCTGTTTAACATATTCTACACAACTACATAACTTTATATATGCAGTAGGGAGATGTAGTTAGCCTTTTTTCAAGACTGAAATCATTAATTTCAAACCCACACTCTATTTCTCCTCCTTCATTCAAAAACTGTAGGTTAAGATGAAACTTCATTTAATTTCTACGACAAATGTTTATTTCTAATTTCACAGTTTGTGCTTTTGGCAACATTTTGCATACCACATTTTAAATTCTCCTTTTTTCACTTAATTCCCCCATGAGTCAGCAAAACAGGAACATTGTATTTTATTTTGCAAGAAAATCAGCTGGCAAACCCCTTCAAAATAAAGCTCTAGAGCAGATGTAAAACTTACAAGATTTCTACAGCCCCCTCCCCCCCTTTTTTTTTAATTGTCAAGATGGTCACTTGTAGATTTCTATAAACAGCTAAGCATCTCCCTGTTTGCAGTTGTTGCACTGTTGCAGGATTCTCATTGTCTACCAAATTATTTCTCCTGGAAAAGGCTCATTCAAAGCTATCAGCAATGTGTCAGTTTGATTTTGAATGTGCACATTTAAGACATCACACCCAGATCAAAACAGTTCTCCCCACAGAACACATCACCATTTTTGTTTGATCTCACCCAGGCCCATTTCTCCACATACAAATAGATTGTAGTCACAGCATGTTCACAGACACTTCACTAAGAAGCTTTGTAAAAGAAAGGCTGAACTTAACCTGAATGGTGAAGAAAACTCAACCAGGATGCTGGCCACACACATTTTATCCCATGGTACAAATGAAAAACAGGAAGAACAAAATAATACTTCAAACTTCTTAAAGACAATCCTTTATCCCAAAACTTCTTTCAAAGATACTGATTACAGATACCAGATGTTGTGCACATAAGAAGTGTCACTTTCCATGGCTTTTGATTGTCACTAATTGGCCATAAAGCTTGCTGTCTTTTAAAACTGCCAGGAAATGGGGAAATGGCCTCATCTATAACACTCCTCCCAGCACTGAAAATGTCTGCCTGGGAATTTCAATGACTTTCCATCTCATAATCTGCACATTTTCATACATATTCTCACTGCTCAGCACTTGAACCTGCACATGTACTGCTAAACTTTGAATGAAATGCAAGTTAAATGAAGATGATCTGCAGTGCCACCTGGATGCGTTACCTGAACAAGCTACACAACACTGGGGAAGACACGAGGAGAAAGACCTTAAGATTACACTGAAGAAATCACAGGGAAAGCTACATTTGACTTGAACTGCATAAATCACTTCTAGGAACAGAAAAGACTATTTATGGCAATTGCTACTAAATCCCACAATTTCAATACCCAGACAACCCTGGTAAAGGGCGACCACCAGCTTTTCTGAAGTAAAACTCAAATTCAAATCTGTAAAGCTGCCCAGGACGATGACACGTATTCCAGCTGTCCTCATTTTTATCCTGTATGAGAGTACCAGTAATCAAACACACTCTGCTGCTGACAGTTAAATAGAAGAGTAGGGAGTCAAAAGAAAACTGTGAAAAATATAAAATGGTAGGAAACTCAGGACCCGAATGCCACTGTGATCTTTCTACATTATCAGTTGACTATTTTGCTTAATACTCCCCTGAGGAAAACACCACCATGTACTAGTTAGGCTTCATACACAAAGGCTTTTGTCAGAAGTTCCCTGTTACCAAGATACAATTTTTTTTAAGCTACTTGAACTGCATTTTGAGCAATTCCTAGAACTCATGAATCACAGTGTCTCCAAAGATGTGAGCATGTCAGTTGTTCTTGCTTCTCAATGGTATCAAATAAAGAGTGGTTGGTTACATAAACTAAGAAACTTTAAACAAAAGGGAACCATCAGCTTTTACTGCTTTAGAAACATTTCTGTCCTGCTGGGTAGAACCTGCTTAAATTGTACCTACCTTCTGTGCTCTGCTATGTCCACTTCTCACCTTATTTATTGCTAGTTTTGTTAAACTTAATAATCCTACAAGTCAAACACTGGTTCATGATTTGTTTTTAAATAATCCCTTTATTACTTCCTCTTCAATTTCCATTCACTTACCTTTATTTTTGTCACTGCCAACCACTTGAGATTCTGCTTTGATTTATCTTACAATGAAGGTTAAAACTCTTATTTCCCTTCGTGCTGCTTTCACACCTCTTTCCTGTGAATGCCTCCTCCATGTTAAACCCTCACCTGGAGCACCAACACCCTACCTCTTTTCATATCTCTGTCAATCACACGCCTCTGCCATCACTCTGAACCGAATTAAAATAAATATATGGAATGAAAGCCCGGGGCACAAGTTCATTTGTGCCTCTTCCTCAGCCAGAAAAGCAAACAAATAGCCACCATACTATTTGTTGCAACTGCTCTGTACGTAAGTTTTGGCATCAGGTGCCTGCCCCAGGCCTAAGGAAGCCTGCCTCTCACAACTCCGCAGCTTCCACAGAAACCTAACAAAGAAATGCAGCTGTGGCTGATGGTTTGCCTTTCCTTAAGAAGCCTAATTAAATTTCTCACTGGAAACTTCAAAGTTCAATATGAAAATTAAGCTCTTTCAAGAAGTTCATTAAATTATTTTTTTGGGGAAGAAGGGAAGGACACAACAATTATTTCCATCCTCTCTATGTGTGTGTGTATATATATATCTCCAGAAGCTAAGCCTAGCTGCACAGTCCTAGCAACTGTATTACTTTGTGCTCCTAATTCATAAAAGATAATAGAATTCCTTGTAAAGGTTGAACAAATCAGACAAATTAAATACAGTATTGACAGGCCAATGAATCTTTTCAATCCTTTACTACCAGGAATTTCCTTACGTCAGCACAACACCTATTTGCCAGTAATAGATACAACCACGTTTAATGTTCCATTTGGAGAACACAACCTACAAAACAGTTTTGTTCAGATGTTAATTGACTGTTCAATATTCATTTCTAATTGAAACACCTCTGAAACGGGATTTAGGATTTAGTACTATCATGCCTAAAGGGGGAAATAAAAAAAAGCATGGATGCCAAGAATGTAAGACATTTCTACGCATATGGCAACTATAGAAGTCTCCATTCAGAGGGAATGAAATTCCCTCAGGTGTCTATATTTAGGATCAAAGAACTTTTTAAAATACAGAACTTGGGAGTCTCCAAGGGATAAAAACTACAAAACTGTCTGTAGTGAACTTTATTTAACCTAAGGTTTTGTGCCAACTTAAATACACTGCAGCTCTCCACTTGAAAGAAGGCATTACCCACTGCGTGTTCTGAAATGCATGGAAAAGCCATTACAGGGATAATCAACAGAACTATAAAATAGAAAAGCAATAAAATGACAAAACCAGATACAACTCAAATAGCTTACTTTTCAATTCAGTCAGGCAGCGTTACTTTTAAAGTGATGATTATAGTATTAAAGTTCCTTTATTGATCTACTCACACCTTAAAATCTAACTCATCTTAAAATCTAGAACAGATTTTTACTTAGGACACTTAAAAGTCAGGTACCCAAAAAACCCAACACGGGTATTTTTTCCAGCCATCAGTTTATACGTTTGTCTAGGTTGGGCTGCGTTAGTTACCGGCTCCACAGAATAAGCTGCAAAGATGAGGACCTCTGTGGCACAGCTGAATCAGGTGAAAATTTATGCAGTGAAAATATACTTAAAAATACTTTCCCTACAGAAAGCACCAATAGCAAGATGAAAATGATCTAGTGTTTCAGTCCTGTTTTTCTTGAATAGTTGGAATTATTTTTTTCCCCACGTTTTTTTAACAAAACTTCACATATCCTAGACACGATCATAAGGCATACACATGGTAGAGTTGAAAGGAGTAAAAGACAAAGCTCTATGCTGTACCGTGTACATAACACATCACAAGTTGTACTTGAAGTATCAATTTTTTTATCATACAGACTTTCCTGGCTTAGCCTTCCAGCAGATATAGATGCCAAAAAGCAACATATAGGGAAGAATTCATCCTGATTATTTGAGCCTTTTTTACTGTCATCTTCTACGTGGCAGAATTAAGATCCATCCCGTGAAAGGGGGATTAATCAAGGAGTTCCATAATATACTATTAAGCCTTCCTAAAGGATCTAATTCTCTCCTTGTTCTGAAAGGAGAAATACATAATCCATATAAAAAGTTTTTAAAGGGAATGGTGTGAGACTTGCATCACAGACATTTTGGATATATCAAGGAGAAAGAAAAAGTACCTGGGAAGACAGATAAATAGTACATGGGGTGATTTTCAAAGGTATAAATGGGAAGCAGGCACTCAGCTCCTGTTGAATTTTGAAAGGAGTTCAGCATCCAACTGCCCTTCTGCCTTTGAAATCTTCCTTCACAAAACCCTTGGTTACAAATGACTCCAAAGTTCAAAGAATGACCTTGTCCTTGTGGGAAACGTAGGAAGGCTCGTGCCTTTTAAAGAAAGATTTATGAGACTGTTGCTGCAGATGTGACTGCAATGAGGAAACAACACTTTATAGAAAGGAAACTCTAAAGAAACATACTCTATTGGGTGGTGTGGATGGGTCACAAGAGATTAGAATCAGGAGAAGAAAGCATGGACAAAAATACTCATTTGCACAGATGGATACTGCCTTACAGGAGCTAAGCAAGTCTTCTACCAGACTGCTTGTAGTTGCAATGCTGACGACCACAGAATCACCTGGCATGAGATTTGGACAGGAATACCAACAACATGGTGTTTTGTTTGAATTTCTTGAAATTGTCCAAAATGGGCTAATGCTGAGAACAAGATAATTATGACAGAGAAGGTGTAGTCATCTTTCCTCATGGTTCAACTGTCTGGGTTAGATATGCTCACACTATGCTCTTGGTGACTGAGTGGGCATCTCCATGGCAGTTTAACTAGGTTGGATAGCATTAGTTTTGAGCTATCTGTAATTATGCAAACTCTACATTTCATCTTTCTCATCTTCTGAATTACCCTTTCCCACTCATGCGAGGAAAAAACTAGATTTCCTTGTATACAAATAAGTGGAATAGGTTGTGAAAGGATGAACCATGCTAATATACACATACAAACTTAACAATTTGGAACATGAAAATAATAGGAAGTAGGGAATTTTCACAAAACAAGTTTAACAACATGTCCTTATGTGAAGAATGCATTATTCCAGTTCTAACTGTGATCACAAAGTTCATTTATGGTACATGATGACACACCACAAATGTAATGAAAAATATTTCAAGAACATATGTGTGTTCAGTATCAAGTACAGTATCGACCATGATCAAAACCACTTCCTATTCTTGGCTGCTGTCTCAGATCATAGTGCTCTCAGGCACTAAAGATAGTTATTTTCACAGAGAACACTGATATAATTGAATTCTCTCAATCATTATCAGCAAGGACAAAAGAATGTTCACCGTGCAGAGACTTTTAAAGATAAATATGTAGCAATCTAGAAATTCCTTAGGTTGTTGCTATGTGGCATGGAAAAAAAAAAACAAACCTCAACTGTTAGCATAATAATTGATACTCACATCAGCTTAATCACTTTCCAAAAATAAAAGTTAAACAACAACTGTTACACTAAATAACCCCTTAAATACCCCAAATTTCTGTAATGCTCTATCTCTAGATATATTATATATGCCACACTGGAGCAACGTTTTAGTTCTCTGGTTAACTACTGCATTCAATCTGCAAAATACATGTACATCAACAATAAAGCCTTGAGTGGTTTCATTGACTCTTGCAGGGTTTCTGGTATCCCCAAAGTGTATATATAAAGTGTTTCAAAAAAAATCTACACCAATCACAATTTTTACAAAACAAAGAGGACATAGAGCAATTTAATTCTATTTTACTTTTTTCCTTTTTTTTACTGTTTTAGCAAACTTTGATATCATAATTATTACCTTTGCAGCAGAGTTCGATACTCCATGTGTGACATTTCTTATGAGACCACCAACATTGCCATATTTTATAAGTCCAGTAACACCTTCTGAAACATCATTCAGTAGACCCATAGGGTTGCCAAGAAAATCCACAGAACCTAGAATCCTTGCTGCCTGACTAAGCAGCTCCTGTAAAATCAAAAGGAAGAATGAAATATCACTCATGGATCATGTTAACACCAGCAAAATTGATTAAAACAAAAAAAGAGAAAGTCCTGCCCACAACAGAAGCCTATACAAACCCAGATAGTTTTACTGAAGAAATGAACACACAAATACCAGTAAGATCGACAATAATGTCATCTTAAAATGCAGTGTATTCTTCGAAGCACGTGATGCTATTTTTCAGCATACCTAAGCAGCAGTACAGCACAAACACTTAAGTAAATAGGCAGGAAAGAGTTCCCACACCCTCAGTAGTGAACTCATCAATCAAGAGAAGTTCAGCCTTTGACACAGTAAAATCTGTATGATGCTTACCTCTTGAAAGTGTTTCAGAATGTCATTAATGATAAACTCCCGAGTTTCATATGGATGGACCCTAGTGAAAGGATCCAGATTAATCACAGCATCTTCAAATCGGATTAGAGGAAATCCCAGTGTGCTCTTCAATGCCTAATTAAATAAAAGAAATTGCTACTTTGATTTTTCTCTGTACTTCTCATTCACAGTGCCCAAATGAATTAATCTTGAGTAAATGAGTAACGAACCAAAATTATCTGAAGCTGCTAGAGTATTTTACCACTGCCACGGAGATGTTTTGATATAGAGGGTAATCACTCCATAAACCTTTTACTTGTAAGCAATGATCAATTATTAGAACTGCAGTTCTTCAGTTAACTCCAGAGTCATTAAACACTTCTGTTGCAATCTGTTTCCTACACTTGATAGGAATATTTCAAAACAAAACGTGTCCAATAAGATTCCATGCTTAGCACTTTGCTATAACTGCTCTAATGTTCAACTAAACTGAACTCTAAATGAATTTCCTTGATGCGTAGCAAAGACAAAACTGGGTATTTTCCACCTTGCTGAAGTTCTATGAATGGATTAAATGTCACGATGAGCTGGAATAACATACATAATTTCCTGCAAGCCTACGGCTCATTTCCTTAACATTATGTGGTGTACTGAAATTCTTTAAACCAGCTTTTTCAATTATTTTCAAGGAAGAAAACTAAGTAATTAGCCCATGGGCCAGCTATAACCTGTACAGTCTATACATAAAAAAACATATTTAAGGTGGACAAGCTATACATCTATATATACATCCATATATATATATATATATCCCTGCTATTTCAGGTCTTGATAATGGTATCTGCACAGTCACTAATATCAGAAAATCTGAAGGAGGCAAGAAGCCTGATCCTTGGTTATATCTTTCTACATTAATCCCTAAAGCATGCTACGTAGTAAGTGATACGAAGTTTTCTGCCATCTGCAGGCAATTAGGGTAAATTACAGGTCTGATTTAAGTTTGCAAGTAAGAAAGGACCTATTTATTTTTTCAGTAAATGGATGACTAACTAGAGTAGTCGTCATTATTCACTTGGGTAGGAAGTAATTTCCTGTTTAACTATCAGATATTGTATAAGGCAACTTTGTTAATACTGGTACTTAATAAAAATAATCTGTCTACACCAAATTACCAGACAGCAGTGTCCAAGCCAGAAACATTAGAGGTAGTTAGAAAAACTTGTACAAAGGCTCTACTGTGATTATTCTCTCCCTCCTACCCTGAACTCTCCTGTGCCACAAAATTGAATAGAGCTCTTTCTGTGAAAGTTAATATACAGCATAGAGTCAGTGACTGTTATCATTGGGGGGGGAAAACACATATGCCAAGTTTTCTCTTGGGAACAATGGTGACGGCTGCCAAGACATATCCATATGCAATCATATACCAAAGGTGGTAGGAAAACCTAACAGAACAGTGCACACTCCCAGTTTCTTAAAGGCACTCACCACTAACACTGTTTTCTCTCTCTGAATTTGAGACAATTGGATGACAAACATTTTTGTGTTGAAGCTAAAGAGCAAACATATTCGAGACACTGCTGATGATGTTGAACGGTAAGGAATATTACAGCTAGCTATTGAATTGGCCTCCTTTGCACAAACATTTGGCAAAAGCAATACAAAAATGCAGAACTGATAATAATCTGGGTCATCTTAGTAGCACTCCATTATACACACTCATTCTACAAAACTAAACTTGAAAAGCTTGCAGATCTTAATGTTCACAATATCAAGGGCACAAAAAAGCCTGGTCAATGTCTCTTGTTTCATTTTTTTGAACACAAGTTGAATAGGCAGCAGCTCAGTTCCTCCACAGTGGGAAGGGGTTTTTATGGTTTGATTGGCTGGTTCAACTCCTCCCCCTTGAAGGAAATTAGTTGTATTAGCTCATTAATATAACTAAGATCCTTTGTAAAGTAGTGAGTTATTAGATGAAGTTGGCTGTGCTTCAACTGAAATTACAAAAATGAAAGAGTATTACAGAAGAGACTGGAAATTATGCAAATTAAATAATGGCAGTTATTGGAACTTCTATTATTTGTAACTTAAATAATGGAACAGTAAATAGAATTTAACAGTAATAAGTTAAAGCTTCTGTTCCCTTCTCCTCCTCCAACAGAATCTCTTTACTTGGAGGCATGCTCTGGGAATGCGTTGATGTACCTTGAGATCCAAAGGTAGCTTGTTGGAAGTGAAGACACTCAACTTTATCTGTGGCACGCTAATTTTCAGATTTTCAAAGTAGTATCGCTTTTGTCCTCCACTTTGTTCAACAACCTTTTCATGGAGGTTTTCATCATACTTTTCAACCTCTGCACCCAGACAAAACATAGGAATCAGAACAGATTATAGATAAATAAGCATGGAGTTATGAATGTGTACTCTGTAAAGAATTAATAGTTTCTCTGTACAAATAAAGAGTATGTACAACTGCTAGTGCAGCCAGCAAAACTACTTGTGCCTTGTGACATGAAGTTGACCTTTGAGGCTCAAGAATTTTTTTTCAGATCTGCTGGCACCTCTAAAACCTGAATGTATTTGTAGATAGATTGAAAAAAAAAAAAAAAAAAGTCATCCAAGTGCACAGTTTAAGATATTTGAGCTTTTAATCTTGCTTCTAATTTAACTTTGTATCACCTTGCTTCTGTATGCTGACAAACATAACTACGCAATGTTTCCTACTGCATAGCTGTGGTCTTACAACATGTTTTCCTCTCTCTCCTTTCTTTATACTTCCTTACACACTCAACTATCAATATAATGTATAAAACAAGCAAAGCTGACAATCTTTTCAATTATCACTACAGAGTGGACAAAATGCGTACATGGAAGACATTCAATAAATAATGTACAGAGTGAGCCAAATTTGGTTGACACTAACAGGTTCGTACGTTATTTGTAAAAGTATCTCTGTGTGGTGTGGGTAGGTGGGCAAAAGACGAAAGATGACAAAGTCTATGAAGTCAGGTTGAACAATTAAACATGTTGAATGTAAATGACAAAATAATTTTTGTCTGAATGTTGCATGACATCATCAGCATCAGTGGATAAACTACAAAGACTATACACTGAGTAAAGAAACAAAAAACCAGCAAATGCAGCAAGGTAAACCAAAACAAAGGACAGATTAGTAATAGCCCAAGATCAAAAACTCAAAACCTTTATTTCTTCATCACTACAAAGTTTTCAAGTCCTCTGTGAAACTAGGAAACATAATACTCGTATTTTTTCAGAGGCATTTCAGAAAATACTGTGCATTAGCAAGGCACAGCACTCTTGAGCATCATTTGTAGGCTTGCCCACATTTGGAATCATGCAAAAAAATACTTTTTTCCTGCAATAGTTATTTTATTATATAACCCTACACACCCTACTGCATAATAAAAGTGACTTTTCCAATTGCCACTCCAAAACAGACATTTCAGAAAGTTTCCAAGGTACAGATAAACCCTACAACAAAAGGATTAGAAAAACATTTATGAAATTAGACAACTCAAGAGCTCTGTCTTGCCTCACTGAATGGAAGAAAACCTCTATGATAATTAAAGCCGGGGTACGGATGCCACAACTAAAATGTGAGACAGCCAACTTTTTCCTTCAGTTAAGCAAGAGGAATTGCCCAAGGAAAAATGAGCAGAGATCCCATTTCTAGCCTTGGGTTTAAATAAACAAACATTACTAAACAAAGTGGTTTGCTAAATTAAGAACACAATTTCTTTTATCCCAATTTAGATGAATTCAGATATAGGAACTTAAGATGAATACTGAACTCCTTCCCAGAGAGGCTCAGCTCAGCCACTGTCGTTACCTGAATACTGTAACAAGCATAATATACATGAACAGCTTTATAGGGGCAATTGAGACATCAGCTGTCCTGCTTTCTGTTCAACAGGGGAAGTTTCCAAGCAGCTAAGAGTTTGCTAGGTGTTGTGAACTTATTTTACATACAAAGATCATAATACCTCTGTATAGTGTAAATCTGGTCTCTGTAATTTTATACTATACCTGATTCAGACTGATCATAGCCAAAGAAACTCAACAGCTTCAGAAGTAGTTTCTCCTCAATTTGAACTGTGAACTTTCGAGCAGTGATCATCAGATGCTACAAGATAAACAAGTCTCAGTTTACAGTATTAACACTAGAAATATAATCCACGTATCCATTTAATAAGACAATGTGTTCTACTTCAACAGAATACTTTCACTGGAATGGATTCATAGTAAGATTCCCACCTTCAAAATGTCTTTGGTAGTTTGCTTCACTTGAAGTTACCTACAACTAGTGATGGTTGTTTCAATTTTTGAAGGTATTGTGCTTCATTACCTAATACTAACACTTCGGAATCTGATGCTTAGCTGTTTTCCACACTGAAGCCAGCTGATTTTCAAAATAGTCTCAAAATACCTTAAAATTCCAAGTGAGACAATAGTTCTTGATAACCAACTCAGTTTTGCCCTCACAATGCATACCACAGTTGGAGGATAAATTTCCAAACATCATCAACAGCTGCAGTACACAGAACAGGGCTTATGCTGCAAGATAACAGCTTATCAGAGAGAAGCAATAACCTTGTACACAACTCATGAAAAGCAGAGCGTAGATACTCTGGTTCACTATGCTACAACAGTACCTACCAATTCTGAGGTGACAATAATTGGCTTGAAAAGTAAGTCACAGACACGAACAAACAGGGATCTGGCCTAATTTGTTCTATTTTTAAACATATTTATTATCCTGTTCATCATTGTACTGTAGCTTTAAACACTATGAACATGAGAAGGTGGATATAGCGCCCTTTAAGCCTCAATTCAACAAAGTGTATTTCACAAATACTTTAATTCAGATTACTAGGAAAAATTAGGAACAGAAAAGGTCATTTAAACATGGTGCAATCCAACGATTGTGGTTTACCTTGTATATATCAGTCAGTGCATTTTTACTGGGAAATTTCATTGCATTTACTTGCACTGCAGGACCAGTCTCCACGGGTTCATTTTCACTCATCTTGGGTGTCAGGAAGAGCATAAAAGGCTGTGTGGTGCCAATAAGTTGGTTGTCCACCTACAGAGGGGACAAGTCAGACAACAAAATCTGAGTAGGTGACAATAAACAGCAAAATTGATCCTCTCTAACTGAGGACTTAAAAGCTTTCAGAAATACATGGTTCCTGAGCCAGGGAGATACTGAATATACTTGGTTATTGATCACCGCTGAGACCATACCAAAAAAATATTCAGAAATGTCCTCCATTAAAAAAAATGGTTATAGCTACCAACAAACAAACAAACCCTGTAACAAAATTGTTATGTTCTCTGTGATTTTATTTCCTTTTTCAAAAAACATAGCCAAAAATATTGAGCAACAGCAGTTAAGCTACTCCTGCATTTAAGTTTGACTGATGCACATAAGTATTTATTTATCTCATGTAATTACATCAGTACTCACAATTCCCCTTCCAAGGAAATCTTACATAACAGAATTCTAATAATTTAGAGGAGTTTTTTAGTAGAATAAAAACAGTCTTTACAGGGTTCAGTTTAACTTGTGAATTCTGAATTTCAAAGACTAAACTGAAAACAAAGGTAAAGGCAAAACTGTGCAAAGTCAGAAACAAAATCTAGTTGGAAAAAATCTGAGAGGTTTATATTTGTCTTATTTGTCTATGATTCTATGACTTATACTGTGGTTCTACCAGCATTAGGACTCTTGCTTTCAATGGCCGCTTTTTTGTTATGTAAGGACAAAGAACCAAGAACCAGGAAAAGAGAAAAATCTCAATCTGACCTGTTTACAAAATAAAAAAGATTCTAACTTGGCTAATAGAAATCAATGGCATGAAATACAATATATCACTGTCTCAACTATTACTAAGTAGAGAATGAAAAAAGGAAACATCAATGCTAATTGAAATTTCTGTGATATTTAGGCATTAAAATCTCAGTAACAGCTCTAAACATTTTTCAAGCCTATTATGATGACAAAAACTGCAGAAGACTCATGAACAAATAAATTTGTTTCAAACTGGCAAATACCTGTATGTCTTGCACACTGAGCTCTAGCACCTGACTTGTTGACAGTTGTGTGTAGTGGACGTTAATTCTGGTGAGGCTTGCAAATACTAACTCTTCAGGAACTTTATTGACCAAAGACAATCCTATTCCACCCTCCAGTTTCACAAGCACCTGAGAAAAGAATATTTGAAGAGGAAAAAACCAACCCACTAACAAACCAACACTGAAAAAACATGTGATACTGAATACATACTTCTGCAAAGAAGTTATTTTTTTAGACTCATTTCCAGAGAGGAGTTTTAGCAGGAAAATATGCAAGTTCCTAACAAGAGGTCATCATGGGGAAAAGCTAATAACCCCCCAATCCCCTCTAAAAACTAGAACGGAAAACAAGAAATAAAAGAGACAGATACTAGTTGTAATATCTTACTTCTAATTCCTGCTCTGTATCTGGATTTTTTAACTTGCGTAGATCTTGCTCTGTAACTGGAAGTTCATCTCCTTCACTGGATAAACGATCATTTCTACGTTGGTTAAAATCCATTATCTGATAAACAAATAAATTACTGCAATGATCACTTTCCTATTTATAAATAACAGCTATATTGTCCCACCTTATAAAATTATTCTTTTTAAAAAAATAAGCACAATGAAAACTTCTGTTGTAATTATTTCTGGATTATGATATGCCCCTCCCCCTTCATATCATTAACTTTTTGTAAGACTTTAGAGATGCAATACAGAACAAGGTATTTCAAGTACAAGGAAATAATAAAACTAGATTCTAGTTAATGAAGATCTTCACCTGCAGAACTCTAGTTGGCCCATCTGGGATGACTCTAACAGCTAGTACTCCTGACCCAGGTCTCATCTTCTGGTTTATGAACTGCTGTTCAGGTGGAACTGGCCCCAAAAGTTCAAGTGAAGTATCAGGACCAAGAACAACTTCTGCTCCATCATGAAGACCTAGTATTCCTCCCTTTGCCTAGAGAAAGAAAAAAAAAAAAAAAAAAAAAATTAAAGTGGTAAGTAAATAACTTCAAATAACTATTTACATACATTAATTTAAAAGTGTATTTTACTTTCCTCTCCTTACACAGCCGAAGAAGAAAGTTATTTGAGAGTCCACCCCAGACTAAGCAGTCTGGGTGTGAGGGAAATTAACACATTTCTTACTCTTCAGAACTAAAAGAAAAGCAGTCCAGCAGCATTTTACTTGATACTACTAAAGCTTCTGGTAACTCATTTTTAATCAGCTTGGCAGCTAGAAGAAACAGCCAAGATCAATAATTAAAAATTCCCACTGCACATTCATATTGTCATTTTGTACCGTACAGATCCATTCCAGATTCATTGTGCACCTAAAAGACTCTCTTTCAGCACAGAGCTACATCACAGAGCTAACATATTCACTATGAAGGTACTTTTTCCATTGAATTGAAGTTGATTTTCATTGACATAGCTGGCACAATTTATTTTTCAAAATAAAACATCAGAAATAGTATCATTATTACAAACATACTTTGCTATTTTAATGAAACACAGGATAACTTATTCAAATTTAAGCAATGGATAAATATGGTTGAAATGCTTAAAAGAGCATCAAAATTCTTTTGACGTACAGTTCTAGAATTTGTAAAAACAATCCAGGTTTCTGTGTCTACAAATTCTAACATCAGCAGGCAGAATTATAAAATAGTTTGAAAGTACTAACTGTCTGCAAGTCAGAGTTTCCTGGAACACAAAGAGCAAACAGTTCAAACTGGTTTTAAAATTCTTATTACTAAAATGATAGAGCCATGATTCTGAGAAGTGCTGGTTACAGACAAATCTTGACTTTCATCAGTGATACTGACACAATCTGCAGCATTTTCACATTCGGTATGTGTGAGAAGGCCCTATTCATCACTATATTGTTCATTTTCAAACAATGAAATACTATTTTCTAATTATTTACTTTCACATTCATAGTGCAAGATATTTAATTATTTGAAATTGATAAGAACATTCAAACATGAATTTAAACCACACAAGTTTGGTTTCCTCTGTATTCTCAGCTTTGGCCTCAAAGCTTTTAGTTCACTTCAAAACTAAACCCAAATGACTCTGCCATCTGTATCAGCAACAGTCAAAACAAGTTCAACATATAATCAGTGCTGACCTGAACAACAAGTCCATGAATACCACAGGTCAACTTTCCATCACGAAAACTCCATGTCTGGGTAGTACTGCGCCGCCGATCAGGCTTTCTCAACATCAGGGGCTCATACCTGCAAAGGAAAGCATGCCAGCCAATACTTAGAGAATTACAACTTGTCAGTTTTACTCTTGAAATGAGTTAATGGCAAACACTGACTCTAATTCTGCTCAAGCTCATTTTCCTAATCTCACTACTGAAGAGCTTTTGACAATCTGCTGCTGAAAATACATTAGCCATGCTATAAAAATATTTCCAAGTCACGAAAGTGACCATGAGGTCCATTCACAAAGACAAATACAATCTAGCTCTTCCACATGCCTTCAGAATCATTTCTTTCCTTATTCAGAGAAAATCATAAGTATGCTTTCAGAGACATGGTTAGAATCTACATCAGCTTCCTGAGAAATTGTATTTGTAATACCTGTTATCTGTGACAGCTGCCAGACCTGCAATATCTAAAATCATGCAAGAGTCCACAGGCCGAGGAGAAGGTTTATGGGGGTTATGAGGAACTGAAGAACCTTCATGGCAAAGCATTCCTGTGCCCATCATTCTCCAAAGCTGGGATCGTTTTCCTGGCTCCTGTTGCATAAACATTTAAATGAACAGAGTAGTACAGAGCAAATATTTCTGTTCCATTTTCCTATAAGATGCTTTGAATTATAATTCTTGGGACGACATGTATATTTAACTTCAGAGCCCTGAATTAGAATTAGGAATTAGTTTGTATAAAAATTTCTAATTCAACACTGATATTCAATGAATATGCAGCCTACATTAGCACCGTTAGATGCAGAGCTGTATTTACAAGCTATTGTTAATCTCAGCAATATTTAAATACAATTTCTATTTCTTAAGAGCTCCAGAAATAGAACACTTAGCTTACAATGCAACGAAAACAGAAGCATGCCCTACCTTGTCACTTCAGTAGAACCTCCCACATCCAATTACTACATTTGGTTGTCTTAGAGGCATTTACAAAATTCCTTACTACTTTTATTCCAATTCCCTATTCTGTCACTCTTACCCTCATAAAAGTCTTATACAGAAGCACCACCATAATTCAAGCAACCTGAATTGCAATAACCTGTCACTTTGAATGGAGTCTGTCTCCACCCTTTAAAAGTTACCATGAAAATATTTTTATTTTTCCCTTCTCCCAGCATATGATTTTACTTCAGCACACAGCAGCAGTGTTTTTATAAATCCAAATATGTCTTGGTACCTTCTTTTTCAGCACAACTCGCTGAGTCTTTGGAGAAACATCAAGGACAAGCTCTGCATATGCAGCATTCTTATTTGAAGCAACTGGTCTTACACTTGGCTCCTGTAAACTAGAACACGAAGAAAACATCATCATGTTTATTCAGAGTGGCTGCTTCTTCTGCAGAGTGCATTAGATCTACATCAAAGTCCAATCGAGGAAGCTTATGCTTCCAATACAGCCAGACAGAAATTTATATTGGGGTTGTTTTCCTTATGTTATTTTTCAATTACCAGTGTAAGTACATTCTTAAAAGGGGCTTTGATTTCTCACTGCGACTAGGAACTTCCCAGGCAAAGCAGATAATTCCAAAGAAAATTTTCTACCTTATACTGAGGAAAGCAACAAAGCATGTATCAATCTCCCATAGCTGCAATAGCATATGAACTGGTCTAAGTTTAAAATTCACAGGCACGTGATAAATAGGTATGTTCTGTGGTCAAGTGTTTTTTATGCACCAAATGAAATCAAGCCTCTAGATGCGACCCTAAGCATCCCTGCTCTTCTCAGATCAGACAGTGGGGTCACAGCAGATGCCATATGCTAAATCTTTCTATGTGATAAAATAAACAACGGCAAACTGCACCTAAGAAGCTAAGTTACCACGACCAAACAAGGTAAGATACACAGCTTACAGACTGCCAGACTCAACTTCTGAATTTTGGCATTTCTTCAGCTAGCTACAAGGTTGACAAAAGTTTAGCTGCAACTGAAAAGCTTTCAAATGGCAACCATGAAGAGAACATCAATGTAAAGCCTAAAGAACACCAAGAACATTCAAAATATTTTCATCTAATATATAAAGAATTACCCTGAGAAAGTATATGTAGCAGCAATATAAATGAAGTTTTCATAGTAAAGCTGCTTGCTATCTTGGAAGTCATTCATGCTACAGATGATTTCTGAGGAGCCTGCCCCTTTAACTGTGAGCATTATAAAAGGAGGTAGAATAGGTTCATCCCACGCATAATCCAGAGAGGTCAGGGGCTTCACTTCAGTGTACAGTCTTGGCTCGACAACACCGTGCTGATTAAAAACAATTGGGACCTGTAACAGTTATGAAAGAGGATTTGGTTTCACACAGGAATTGTTAATCAGACAGTTTTTTTGCTATCCTTTGTTCATTTTTCAGGAGTTGATCATTGAAACATGTTCACTTCCCCCCCCCAATGGTTTCATAGACATTTTCTTCTATCTGAGACCTCATTAAAGATAGTCTCAAAGGGATGAGAAATGTCATCTTTGCTTTTATCTGTCATCCATGGTTAAAAAAGTCTTTAGTCCCATGTTAGCATCTCAAACCCTCCTAATCAAAACTAGAAGGCTCGCCCAGTTTAACAGTTCAGCACCAAAATCCAGAATGAGAACCAGTAACTATTAAGAGCTTTGTCTCCTGCTCAGATCACAGGACAGTCAATAAGTTATTGTAAAATCTGCAAAGTAAATTCTCTGGTTTTCATAATCACTGACATGGAAGCCCAAAGACAGAGAGAAAGAAGTGGCAGCAGCAGCCCGAATTCTTTTTATCGGTTATTCAAGTGCTGAAAATAACACAGAACTGATTACAAACTATCACCCTAGCATGATTTTCTCATCAGTAATAACGCTCTTCCTTGTAAGAATTTTAATGCACTCATGAAAGCCACGATGTTAGCGCTATTATTTGAACAAGATACAGTAGCTGAGTTCTACCAATTTTTACTAAAACCTCAGAAAATTACACTTATTATACACAAATACCTCTTGCTACACACACTTTCATTTTATTTCGTTACGCAAGCTAGTCAGTTCCCTCTTCTAACAAACATAAAAGAAGTCCTACTTTTCTTTTTTTACTAAAAAATAAAAGAAAAAAGTGATTTTTTTCTGCTCTCTTACCTTGGAAAAATTGTCTATGCGGAAAGGTGGAGGTAACTGATCAGTGTCACTGAATGCAATGCGGTATGTGGCTCCCTGAAGAGTAATTTCTACTCTTAAGAAGTAACATTTTCCCAAGGTGTCCCTGAACAAGAACAAAGAAGTGCAAGAGAGGTAGGCTTCTGATCTGCACTACCCGCAGTCATAAATGTTAAACAGCTTCTGTGGAAGCATGCTACATAAGATTTCTATATAATAGCTACCTCATATTAATATGGAACGAGTTATTTTTGTTGACCTCAAAGCCCCCGGACCAAATGCAGTTTGGGACATCCATTAGTCTCACGCACAATAGTTGATCATAATCATTACGTGGCCAGTGGAACACGACACTGGAACCAGGAAGTGTGGAGATATAGCCGTCAGGATTGGATGTTCCCTAGTAATAGAAATGGTAAATACATATCCTATAGGTATTAAAAAAATACAGTATTAATCTATATACCTCTCAAATACAAACACAGCAATTATTGTTAAGTGGATGCTGGTATTAGAATAATGAGAAAGATCCTCATAACCAGCCAACAATACCTTCAAGTATAACGTTTGTGTTCTTTTTGGTTAGAAGATGCTACGACTAACTACAGCATTGTAGTAACAAGTAACAGAAAGGAAGCAGCTTACCCGACCTCTGGCAAATTCCCGCTGAACAAAGGCAAGCTTGTAGGTTGATTTGTTATCTAATAGGTAACGGGGTGCAAATGTTACCATGCATGTATCAATATAACGGCCTCTGCCTTTTTTAACATCAATACCTAGTAAGAAAAACAAGTTAAAAATAAAGCTGTTATTTACAAGAGAAAACAAAAGACATCTGCCATAATATATTCCACATAACAAAAGTTTTCTTGGGTTTCTGAGGTGCGCTGTTTCTGCCGTACCACTGTCATATTCTGACAATTATTTTAAACAGTAAACATTTATGCCATCTCTTACCCTCTGTTTCTCAAGTGCTATTTAGAGATCATAAGCACTGAAGATAAAAGACCCCTATATTTCCAATCACAAGTAAATCCATGCAACTAATTATTCCACTTTTAAACACAGGAAAAATTCCTCAAAAATCACTGTGCACTAACTTCCAAACTCTGAAAATCTAGTCTGATATTTAATTAAAAACTAAAGCTTCTGAGGAAATTGTACTTTATGCACACTAGGAGCACAAGGAAGACAGAAGCTGCTCCTCCACATCAGCCTACAGAGGCACCACAAAGCAAAAACTACAGAAGTAGCACACAGCTGAACAGTTATTGTATATAGACACTCAAAATAATCGCAGTAATGCAGTGGGATTTCAAAGGTACTTAGAAGTAACATACAGGGGGAATAAAGACACAGAAATAGAACTGTTTGTAAATGCAGTTATTAATACTCAGTGATTAAATGTAAAAATAAAAATAACTGAAAACTGATTTTTAAGCTAATGAAATTCAAAATAAAGAAGTAAAACTACTTAGAATAGTATTTTTTGTTTAATAAATTTTCTCTGGACCCTCAAAAGCCTTTAACAACATATGTTTCCCTACTGTAATTGTTCCGATTTTGGTGCCACTGACATCACGTCTTATCAAACTCTATGGTATTTCTCAAACGTTCCTATCAACACGTACCAATGTTATAAATGAGGCCTGGTCGGTTTCCATGTTGGATCACTTTAAGGGCTCTGACACCACTACCACCATCCAGGGAGAAACCCTGGCACCAGCCAGGCATACCTTCAGGATGAATCCCTTTTCCAACCCGCATTGTACAACTAAGGGTAAGAAAAAACCACAAAGGTTTACTCATTTAAATGAGGGATCAGTTATCAACACAATGCTGATGATCAAACACACACCCAGATACAAAAAGAACACCAGTGTTTTAATACAAAAGCATTAGAAGCCACAATAAATCTCTTTTTGAGTACTTCATTCTGCATTTCTGCCATAAGGTCAAGATTCAGTGACCACGTCACGTAAAAGGCCTGGTAATTTTTAGACACATTTCAGATAAATTTACTTTAAACACGTTCTTATTTCTTATTTCCATGGAAAAAGCAAGTTCTCTCTTTGAGGCCAGTTAAAGTAGCTAAAAAGTTTCCTTTCCAAAATCCTGCCATTTCCTTCTACATCAGAATCACAATAGCTCTGTTGCATGTGGACTTCCTAGTAAGTGACTGCTGCTACTTCTCTATTGGCATTCAGAGTTTAGGGGTTTGGCGTGGGGTTATGTAGTAGTCGTAAAGTAATTTATACAACTCAGTAAGTCTCTTCAAAAAGGTTTTCGATTTTCTTACAAAAGAAGCATGAGTTCAAAACATGCAAAAGAAAACCAAAGCAGCCTGCAGACACAATAGAATTAGCCAACCAAGGAGTTTTCAGTAGGAAGGGCCTAAAGATCCAGTATCATTATTTCAGTATTTAGAAAATTAGTGACTTAACAGATCATCTTAATAGGGAAAGGCTTTTCCTACATGATATTCAACTCAGCACTCAATCTTCTGCGAATTACTTTCATACTTTGTAAGGTTTCTCCTGTCTGCTCTTCTTGTGGTATTACTTACAAGTTTGGCTGTTCTTTATCAGCGTAACAGAACAGAAGTGGGCTGAGGCTTCTAGCAAGCTCGTGCTCTTCAAATTGACCTGCAGCATCTGTTTTCGCATTATCTTGTCTGAAGATAAGTGGTAATCCTTTACGTAAACACAAAAAATAGAGTGTCAAACTACACTTCACCTTTGCATAAATTGAGAACGGTAAAAACTACTTCAAATTGAGGAACAACCTAAAATATTTGGGTTGTAGTATCAGCCAATAGTCTACATGCATTCTCCCTCTCATTCTCCATCGAACCTGTTTAACAGCCAGACCTACTAACAGCTGCAACCCACGGAGCAGTGTCTAAGTTATCGACTGTAACATTCATCAAACAATAGCTGCTGTCAACGTGTAAAATAAAATAAATATTCCTGCAACTTTAATTCCTCTTAAATAGTGTATAAAAGCAAAACACTGCATGAAATCTTTATTTCCCAGTTCATGATTACAGCTATGAAACAAATTACTGTAAACTTACCTGTTTTGTTGATTAACCAATATGGTGCCGAAATTAGTATTTTTAGAGAACCTTCAGCACGACACACAATCCTTATGGTTAAATTTAGCAGTCGTTTGTTGACATCATACAATCGCATCCGCACCATATAGTTTTGTGTCCCAGGAGGAATCAACAGCTCTTTGCAGATTGGGAAGTTTTCTAGTAATACCCCTATGAAAACAAAATAAAACAAAATAAAACCAAACATCACTCACACAGAAACATTAGTTTCTGATAAGCATAAAGGCTGGCGTTTCATATGGCTTGGTCTTTCTGAATATTTCATATGGCTTACCCAGATTAATTTTTAAAACTGCCCAGTGTAGCAACCTCTGCCCTCATGAGGAAAGGCTTCAATTTAAGTCACAAGCAGCAAAAAAAGTTCTGTAAAGAACCTTGCTTAGGGCTAATTCCTGCTTCAGGCATCAGAAGTCCAGCCAGTGCTGAATAATTCCATATATACTCTCAACACCAACTTTTTCTGAAAACAGCAAAACCACCCAAAATGTTGGGAACTCAATTGATTTATTCCCTTCTTTATCACGGTTACCTCCAGTTTCCACTGTTTCCACTCTCAGGAAGATAAGAAAAGAGCCGAATAAGGAACAGACTAAGACAGCTGACAGATGACGGGGAATGATGGCAATATTAGTATCTTTTTTGGATGTGTGCACTTGGTTATTAACTGTAAGAAGCCCTGCAACTCAATGAAATAATCACATAAATGTTTTCAATTTTTTAATTTCTCCATTTTTGCACAATAGTTCCTTATACAAGAAACAGTTCTATTGAGGTACTCCTCCAGGAGGATCAGAAAGTGGTATTTGAAAAAGAACCTTACCAAGCTCAATGTTCTGAGATGTATCCGCTGTGTGCAACGCTACCTCTTTGCCAGGTTTTAATGTCCCATTAATTGGCATTCCTTTAACATAGAACTCGAGTTCACAAGGTAGCAAGTTACAGATTACCACTGTTGGCAAGAGATAAATAGTATGCCCAGGCTGTCTGAAAATCTGTTTAGCACTGTCAGAAAATATGTTGGAAGGCACGTAATCTGGATAATTTTCTTTCTTGATAGCCACACAAAACCTGTGAAGGCAGACGTATGTGAGAAGTCAAAGGAATAACTGAACCCTGGTTTTGTGTACTGCATTAGATCCCACAACATGCTGTAACAGCAGGATAGACACCAAAACCAGCATTTAGAATTCTTCTCCACATAATCACTTTAGAGTTTGATTATAAGGGATTTTGTATTTCTGCCTAACATTAAAACAGGAGTTTCCTGATTTTAAGCAAAGAATTAATTTAGTCGCCAAAACCTCATCTGTTCAGAGACCTAAAAATATTGCTTTTACGGATTACCAACTTTAAAACCAACTTCCATAAACTTACAGAAACATCAACTATTAAAACTCAAAATCTCTTTTTAGTAAAGTGAACCATAATAATGTTCTTAAACGCTAAATGTGTCCTTCTTCCCAGTAGATATATCCTTGCTTTGACCACCTGACATTTCAGTTTTTCATTAGTTAAGGTAAAAAATTAAGTAAATCTTCATTTTAAATAATTTGTTAACTTTCTTCCCTGTGATATGTTCAAAACCAGCAGTAACTATATAGTATGCGAAGGTCATTTCCAGAAACAACTTCCATAATCTCTATTCTAGTACTTCCTAAATTGAGAGCATCCCTAAATCCATCATATCAGATCACTACAAAATTCTATTAAGTCCTTACTATGCAGCAACATTTTCGGGCTTAGAACAGAGTACAGGACATTCAGGACAAAGAATGAGTATTTGCGAACACACTATGGCAAACCACTCATTCTTCTCAGTGAGACTGACTAGATAATTTAACATAAGTCCACATTCTATTTTCTAACCTTTTCTTTTTTAGAATAAATATTAATAGCGTGCTTACTTTTTATTCTCAGACATTTGCTAATAGGCACTGTCAAAGGGGCTTCAAGGAGCCCTGCAGAAACACAGCAGTTATGCTACCTCACTATTCAAGAGACCAAACAAAACATCCCATTGGACTGCAGAAGCTTTCATCTCTACGTATTTTTCCGTTACTCACTCGCACAGCATTTCATTTATCAGAAGAGGATAACACAGCTTACAGAGAAATAATTAGGTCTTAATTACCTGAAAAATCTGCTGTTTTCAGACTCCATTGAATGACACTCTCGCTTGCTGCTACATACTTCTGCTGTCTTCTGAACATTAGTCCAATGAATTGGAGCCTTACAGAAAAAGACTCCCATTCCTTTGGGCCTGGCTTGCAAACGCCAAGATGTAAGGTGTAATGGAATAGCAAAGGAATCTCCTGGCATAACTGCTGGAAGAACTACAGGTTCTGCAACCAGAGAAGAAAATACATGTTATCAAAACAGGCTCCTTTACTGAAAAGCATAAAAATTTCAAATAGCAAGTCTCAAATTTTTGAAGCAACACATTTCGTTTTAACACAGAAGACTAGCTACTTTAGGTATGTTTCAATCACCAACCCACTGTTTTAAGCCCTATTAACAATCTGGTAGCAGGCAAATTTAGGTTTCTAAATCTGAAACTGGAAACAGACTAAAAATAAAAACTTCCTGGAATTCAAATTCTATTTCCTTGGATGCTTTAGTGAAAATGCTTATCTCAAAGACCTCATTCATTACATTTTGGGTACATTATCAGCATATCACTACATTTCTAGATTGCACCTTTGCATGCTCACACCTGAAATCTTTTAGACTACTACTCTAAAAGATACCACATGCTACCTACAGAAATAAGATTCAGTCTTTACAGAGTCTCAGTTTTCTCTGTTCACCTGAACAAGAAGGAAAACCCCTACTGCGTTCTTTAGCTTACCCTGCTATCACTTTCTTCTTGAGATTAGCCTTTTCCCCTCCAGGGAGGTCTACTTTGCTGTTAACCATTACAGGCAGTGGTGAATCTTCTTGGGGAGGAAGCTAAAGATTCCCCACAGTATGGAAGGAATATACAACACTTACTGTCTGGAGCAGAAGGACTGTCTAGTCTTAGTTCCATTGGTGTTTCCAGCTTGTTCTTCACAATCAAGGCTGAGCGCACTGTGATCACTTTCCGAGCACTACCTTCCATGGTAACTTCAAATACCACACAAACTGGAGGCAATGAAGAAAACTGGAAGATATTTAAAAGCATTAAAAAGCTCAGGTAATGATTATAACTAGAAGAGGGACACCTCAATTTTGAAGCAGTAACTGCTGGAATAAAAACTTGCCAGCTGAGTCCAACCATGTGCAACACCAAAGGCACACATAGTTTCATAATAACAATTTATAATCCTGTATATCCTCATCAAAACACAATAAAAGTTACTATGAAAAAGCAATTCTAAATACTATTAATTCCATTATCTTTTTCAAAATGATGCAAGTTCAAATAAGAGCAACACAGATGCTGAAAGAACAGCTTTTACGCTATCTCACTATTACATTGTTTTATAAACTCATAGAATTTGAATTCCAAGCCTCATATAATTAAGTCACTCATCATTCCTATCTGTCAAAACTAAAAATAAGGTGGAGCTTTCTTAAAACATTCATATTTTCTTCAGTCTTAGCTGCCCTTCTACTGTAGTGTTTTATCTCCTACATTACACAAAGTCATTGCCACTTCGCTCCTGAAAACCCCATTTGATATGGGCTCACATGCTGGAATTCACATACTGGAATTTAAGACCCATTCTTCAAACAACCACTTACGTGGATGGGGAATGGTAAGTCACGTTAAATACTTGTTCTGATTTGAAAGTTCATTTTGTTTGCTTGACTTTTGTTTCCTTTCTATCAAAAAGGTTCTAGAAGGATGGAAAAGCCAGTTCACTTGTAGAATTATGCTAGTCTTATTTAAGTAGCTCTCAGAAAATGAAAATATATACTCACGTAGACTTGTGGATGTATTATATTTGTTCTACTTATTGGGCTTCCAAGCTGGGAGAAAAGTAAACAAGAAAGTTTATTATCTTTTAAGACATTACTCGCAGTTGTAATACAGACCATTACTACAGAAGAATAAACTAAATACTTTCATCACTTTGTGTTTCTGATCTTCAATACAGCTTGGAAAACATGCCAGAACTGTATTAGCAAAACCTGTTTGTAAAAGTGCCTTAAAATGAAACGAAGCTGGAGGAAGAAGGTTTGGAGAAAAAAAAAAAAAAAAAAAAAAAGAAAAGACAAAAGCTACAGAAGATGTTCCTGAACAGCAATTTGCATCCTTTTCCTTTTTTCCTTGAAGAATCAAGTTACAGAAAAAGATGATGCTTTTTATGCTTCAATATGAAAACATCAGAAAAGTTCAAATAAGAGACTACTGGCTCTTGTCAGTAGTATCATTAAATTCAATTCTAATCCTGCTTTCCACCAAAAAGATCTCAATTTCCAATTTCTCCAGTGCTCAACCATTTTCAGTAGCTGGTCTCAAAACTTAACTAGTTTTGAAATCCACAAGATCATTTTTATCATTGAGCCTCAACCACCAACTGCCAGCCCACTGATTATTACAATTGCATTTTTCCATCATGACAAGTATATTTTGTCTAAGCAGCCACATATTTCAACAATCTCTAGGCTTACAGGAAATTGCCAGTGTTGTTTATTTTAAGTAATTTAAACACATGAAAAGCATTCCTGCAATAGAAGAAATAAAAGTAGCTGCTGAAATGCTATGCTGATATAAAGCTCAATCTCCGTGAGTCCACATTAGTTGTGGCATTGGAAGCTCTGACTGCTAAGCACAGACTAACTGCTGACTACTCTGTTTGTGCTTTTGTTATGCATAAAACTGCCAGTTAGGAACTCCATCATCTCCAAACTCTCCCAATTCAAGCTAACTGGAAAGAAGACAATCAGACAGCAGCAGCGTCTTTAAAATAAAAATCTTGGGGACATCATTACTCTCAAATTACAGATTCTATTAAAATTAACACTCAAAATCAGAACTTACAGTAGAAGAGGATGAGTTCTTATCTGGTGCAGCATATCGGAAAAATGTTCCAACTTTGTCTACAGATACCGGACTGACTTCTTCCCAGCCATTTACTCTCACTTGCAATTGATGAATTCTTAGATCATGTGTGTGCCTACCAGGTTAGATCAAGTTAAATTACTATTAAGCATTATTATACAGTGTAAACGCCAAACAGTTCAAACGAAGAACATCCTCTGGATTCTGAATAAAGAATTTCACTGAAGCGTTTAAAAAAAGTCTCAAGAGTTTTCCATTTCATAAAGACAGACCTGATTTTACATCTGTTCAATTATTCCACCTTCCCTAATGAACACACAGAAGTACAACTATGTCATATAAGCAAAAATAAAAGCATGCTCCATATTTGTTAGCAAGTTCTTCTAGTTCTTAACATTGATAATGCTTATGCTCAACAACCAACACCCTCCCCAGTCCTTTAGAATAAAGGACATATGATTTGTAACTGAAGCCCCTAAGTCTTTATAAAAGCTCATAATGATCCAACTCACATCTGCCACCAACAGCAATATATGCTGCTTACTAGACAACTGATAATTTTACTCTATACGTGAGTTTTAAATATTTAAAACCAAAACATTAACAGGAGATTTTAAAAAAATCTACTTTTTATTTAATATCTGCTAGTGTCCTCACACCTATGATCCTATGTGTTCCACATATGAGTGTGTCAAAACACATCTCGCAGCCTGGTCCCTTCACCTGTGTCTGAGTTTCCCTCTGGCTTCAAATTCAAAGGGAATTTCCTCCCCTGTGATAACTTCTTGCCATTCACTGACATTATGGGCATCATCCAGCAATGTCCCGTTTTCCTCAGGAACAACACCCGGACTCCCACTGTGAGACAGCGCAGCCCTGTGAAGAGAATCATAGCATTTTACAAACTGACACAATGACTACTTCGAGTAACCAGTGCTTTTCAGTCTTCCTCAGTCTTTAGAAGTCCTACAGTAAATACATATACATCATGAATATATCTGACCAGTTTTCAAATTCTTCGGCCTCTTGAAAAAAAATATCTTCTTTTTAGTAGTAAAACTATCTCACTGTCAATGAAAAGGCTCTTAACTAAGACAGAAGGGGAGTTGCCTATGTGTCTCTGCAAGAAAAGCAGGAGAGGGAGTGTTTACAAGGGCATGTAGCGATAGGGCGAGGGGTAATCGCTTTAAACTAAAAGAGGGTAGATTTAGATTAGATGTGAGGCAGAAATTCTTCCCTGTGAGGGTGCTGAGGCCCTGGCACAGGTTGCCCAGAGAAGCTGTGGCTGCCCCATCCCGGGAAGTGTTCAAGGCCAGGTTGGATGGGGCTTTGGGCAACCTGGACTAGTGGAGGGTGTCCGTGCCCATGGCAGGGGGTTGGAACTAGATGGGCTTTAAGGTCCCTTCCAACCCAAACCAGCCTGGGATTCTAAAACAAAAGCACTGAAAACAATAGGGTTTGGCTGACATGTTAGAGAAGCCAGACAAATATTGTCCAAGTGATCCCACAACAGGACATATGATTTGTCTCAAGATCCCCCTTACCGTGTAGGTGTTGTAGTTAGGGTAGCAAACCACAGAGTGCATCCAGTATGATTTCTTAGAGCAAATGGGACAAATGGCTGTCTACGTTTTGGAGTCTTCATTTCAGCTATAAAACAGAATAAAGATCTGTCTAAATGCTTATGAGAAAAGCATTCATCAGATACTAACATAGGATGAGACACAATGGCTGGAAAACCACAACCTGCACTAACTAAAGAAAAACAGACCAAAGAAACAGGACAACAGATTACTAAAAACATTTAACAATTTGGTAACTATTATAGAAATGGTACACAGCAAACAGAATACCTTCCCTACATCAACTCCCCCAGGAACTGAGCTTTACATGTTCTTAGACTGCCTCCAGTTATAACTAACATGTAGAAAACCTAACTAAAAACCCAGTCATCATCAGTAACTTTTCATGTACATCCAAATGCTCATAAAGTATTAAACACACATTCACTTATAACTAAGATTTATGCTCTATTGAATGTGACGAATACAGGATTATCTGGTACCCTCTTTCAGTGGACTTTTATCTTCAAAGACTGAACAAGCAGAAACATTTTCCTATACAGGATAAAGCCTAGTAAAAAAAAAAAAAAAGTATGAAAAATAATTTGAATGCAACCAAAGGTAATCTGGTTTTGTTAAAATGCTGGGATAGCAAAACCCCAGAACAAGAAACTTCACCTACGATGTTTGACTTTTTTCAAGTGTGCATTACTAACAAGCACACAAGCATTACTCTTGTCTTCCATACTGCAGTACATCATATCTGTGAAAATACTTACTGTGTTTGGACAGAAAAAAGGGCCTGCCAAATTCCAGTAACTACTTAAAAAAGAAGATAAATGGCTGCTCCCTAAATACATACATCTTTTTGTATGAGAGAAGTAGAAAGAAGGCACACACAACACATCAGCTGCTTAAAGAAAAGGTAACACAGGAATTAAATCTATTCCACAGAATTTATCTGCAGTCACTCCAAAGGCTGACTGATATCAAGTTGAAGTACTTCATGTTCTGAGACCCACTCACCCCAGTTAGACATGCATCTAAGAATAACTTCAGCACTGGTTTACAGAGGCAAGAAGGGATAATGCAGGGTGGGTATAAATTTTTACTGATGATTCCTATATACCTTACATTGACATGGGGACTTAAATCTGATCTCTCTAAACCTTACAGAGAAAGTTCTTTCTGATTAAATGGCAGGAAGATGAAATGCTTGAAAATGAAAACTCTTGATTTTTGCCAAGTGCAAATAAAACAATCTTTTTAGTGTTGAGCTTGACTTCATACAATTTTTTGGCTAGCTCAGGTTCTACAAAATGATGGACCAGAGCCACATGAACTTTCAGCCTGACATTTAATCAATTGCCAATTTATTTTTTGAGACTTTAAAAAAGAATTGTTGGGACAATGGCCTGATTTTCAAAAGAAAACGTAATGTAAAAGTTGCATTTTGAGACTACTGCCTGAAAATACAGACTACCATTACAAGGAGGTTTTTTTTCCATAATTCATTTAGTCGCAACACCCACTAAAAGCCACGCAATAAATATTAAGAGGTTTTGTTGGTTTCTTCACCAAAAAAATTCTGAAAAATACTTCAGAAAAATAAATCGTTCCATCATTTTCCTTTTTTTTTTTTTTTTTTGAGATTTTTAAACATCTATGAACTGTCTGCAACCACTCAGAGAAAATGTTTCTAAGGGGCAGTCTGAACCGGCACATACAGAGATCTGTAGAAAGCTTTCTCTCCTCCCATTCAGCAACTTTTCTACAGGGACAATATATTTATCATGTGAGCTGGTCTGTCTTCCATAATGTCACAAAATCTTGTAAAATAAAAATTTGGAAAAAATCTTACTTTAAACTGGGTTTTACCCAAAGACTGTACTGTCGTATATAAAACAAACAAATTAACAGGATATTTATTAGAAACACCTTACTGAAAACAGATTGTTCCTTCTGAAGGCACTATAAAGTATTAAGTAGCTAAATATATTCGCTGAATCAAGCATAAGTATGTATATCAAACATACCACTGGATATTTTTAGATTATAAAATAAAAAATTTTGTTATTTTATTATGCTATTTTCAATCACAGTACGCTGTCTCTCTAGAAAAGGGACATTGAACAGCCAACAATTCATATAACCTTCCTCAAAAAGACAGTTTTCCTACATAGCATTAGTTACACTTCTCCCTTCTTTCCTGAAGGGCCCAGAGAGGAACCTAAGAGAAAGACAGGATGAAATGCTAAGTTAAGCAGCTTAAAAGCAAAGTAGCTGTTACGTGGTTTGGGTTTTTTGCTTGTTTGTTTTAAATCTAGAGGCCAATCTACCAGCAAGTCACACATACAACACAGTATTTATCGTACAAGAGCTTTCCAAAGAAGAAAAAACCCTCTTGGCTCTCTCTGCTATACAGTACCTCTAGCATAGATTTGATGCTCTAGGTTAGTCAAACTGGCTGTACTCCTAGTTCTAAGGTAGACAAGAGGAAGGCCTGGCAGACAGGAAAGACAAAGTTAGCAGGTAAGAAAAACCACACAAATACAGGCAGACTCTTCCCCATCATGCATCAGGAAAGATACAGACAGTTGGCATCATGCAATCAGTGTGTGAGTCTCTACCAATTTGCTTATACTAATTTGGCATTTGAATTGCTAAAATTTCTTCCAGAATTAACACTTAGAGAAAAGAAGCTGAAAAGACACGCCGCATATCAAGAGCTATTACTTAAAGAATTGTTTCACAAATGTAACAGCTTTTTTTCCAGAAACTCAGTCATTTAGGTCTTTGGGGGTACAGAAAGAAAAAGATCACCCCTAAACTGCACACATCCCAAACTCAATACTCTTATTTAATGTTTGACAGGATCATCACACATTAACTGAAAAAGCGTGACCAAAAAAAAAAAAAAAAAAGAAGCAGAACTAGCAGTACAAAGTCCTCACTCAAAGCTAAGTAGCCAGAAAGGTTTTTGTTTTTAAAGAACGGAACACAATTGAACAGAAATAGCACGTTTGATTTTTTTGCCAAATAGCTCTAACAATTCATTGTATGCTATGAAAACCAAATACTTATGTTTGTAATACATTAGACAGATGACTATGTATGTCAGGACTGTTTCAAATAAAGCGTGATTAATGAGTATCATACTCTGCCCAAAACACGGCGGATCCACCGAAGAGCCCATCCAGTCTTCTGAACTGATTACATTCAATTCTTTGTCCTGTTTACAGTAATCTTCCATCCATGACTGCTTGGTACATGTGTATTGTTCTGGAGGAATATAAGCATAGACAGTGAATGTCTCCAAGGTGGCAGTAAACAAAGTAATCGAAAAGTATGTTAGATTCATAACACTAAAGTTACTCCACTTGAATGGCAGAAGTTTTACTTCACTGCTTTTTCTATGAGCCTCTCACGTAAGTTAAAGACAAACAACAGCTCATGAAATCACAGCAGTGTCTTCAAAACCAAGTGTTTTCAGATTCTCAAGATTTTTCTTTTTAAACTTTCAGTGGAATACCCTGATCTTAAGATATTCCTGTGGCAATTTAAGAGCTCTCCCTGAGGAGGCAATTAACCTTAAATATTTTCATGTTAGATACAGTTTCTAATATATATTTTTTAAGAGGTATATATTCCTGCATAAATATCAACGCTCCAATGGAGTCTTCTGACACAGTATTAATCATAAACTAGTCTTATTACTTGTTATCACCAGTATTAAAAAGCATCATGGGAACCCTTATGTATCACTGATTTGCATCTTTTCCTCCCACCTTCTGCCATCCCCACAGGAGAAAGGAATGAATACTCAAGGAACAAGGAAGGCTCTTCTGTTACATTTGCAAGTTCAGCCATTTACATTTTGTTATTATGGCCACCAAATTATTCAGTTTTGCATACAGAATAAGCAACGATATTTCTGGGAAATGCACACAATCATACGCTCACAACACAGAAGCATACATGAAGTTTGAGTTAATGATGAACAAAATATTTTGATTTCCTGAGGTGGGAATTGACAGCTCAGGGCTTCAGAGACTGCAGAACTGAAGTGAGTAGCTCCCCACTAAGCCTATCAACGTACTGAAAAATGATGAGCTTATCAAAATATTTTTAAGTATTATAAAGTATGGAAAGTTTAGATGAAAGCCTGTTTCTGATTAAAAATAAATTTCAAATAACATATGAATTTGATAGAATTCGTATGACCAAAGAAAGAATTCCTACTAACGTTTAAAATACGTAGCTCATGTCTTTACACTTTCACAGTATCTGATAAAATACAGGCTGCCTAAATGCACACCTGTGTACAATACCATGTGAAGTATCTAGGGACCTGTGCCAAATCTCCCTCTCTCCATCTATGGGAGACCAGCAGGACTCAATTAGAAATGTCTGTCATTTTCAGTACAGTGAAAATTAGCCTGTATAGCGATGCTCTCAGGGAATATTCCTACATACCCATGAAGACAGAGGTAATGTTTATATCCAAACGGTTTTCAGCCTTTACTTCCAGCTTCAGTCGCGAAGGGTGGAGGCGGCTCGAAGCTTGCTGCTGCCAAGAAACTGAACACGGCCATGGCTCAATGAATGGCTCCCAGCCTGAGAACAAACAGAAAATGCCACATGTATTACACATTCGAAGGCCACATTGGAATGCTGTTTACACACCTAAGTATTTAATAATGCAACTTTAATAATGAGATCCCTTACTTTCAATTTGCGTTCAAGATGAACTTGTAAGCTTACAAATTTAATTGACTAGCTAATACAAAGTTGCTCTAGCTCCTCCATTTAAACCAGTGTATCCTATATACACGGCCTTGCAGAAATATCTTAATTCTGATGAAAGCATTAGAAAGCAATTACAGCTTCATACTGAAGTTGGCTGGAACTAAGTTATCTGAAATAGTTTTGAAAATTATTTTCACACAACTATACCTAAGTTGGCTGCCTATTCAGTATCACAAAAGACAAAGGTCTAAAAGCTATTTAAAAAACCGACCCTATCTATTTTTAAAAACAAAAATCTACCTTGTTATTGACTGATAATTCCTGAGGTGGTTGTCACCGGTTTTATAACAGAAAATTTAGTTTCTCAATTCAGAGAAAACACACAACTACATTATTTCTTTTGTCAGTGTCTGACCTGTATTAAGGCATAATTTGCTTTTTTATGTCTAAAATATAAATTATGATGGTCTACTTATGTTAATCCATTGTCTTCAGCCTAATCGCTTACCCTCATGTGCTTTTCTTTCCTGAAATAAGTAACAAACTGAATGCATCAAAACAATTAAATACTAAAAAAGAAAATTGAATACAGAGACAGCTAGTTACATAACTGTCATGTTCCTGGATAACCTCTTCATGCAATTACATTTGAAAACCTAAGTGCAACTTTTGTATCAGCAATCTCTACTTTGCACATCCCTCCATCTGATATCAAGGATATCTTGTGTAGGATCACGTGTTCTCACACACACGATCACAGAAGTCAGCCTTTCACATTCCCTTATATGCATTTCATGTTAGGTGAAGTTCAGGCTACTGTTAGTAGGCAAGGTTGTTTTCCTGAACTTAAATAAAGAAAACAACAAACCCCCCAGCATTTCACCTGATAGCTCACGATTGTAATAATCTCCAGAGAGGGTAAAATGAGCATAGCCTTCAGGGTTGGCTCTCAAATGTTGGAGAAAATTCAAACCTGCAGGAAAAAAGTGAATGTTATACTAATGCAAAACAATAAAGTTTCCTGTTTTCATGAAATAAGTAAGCAATGGAGGGTTTAGTCTCATTTTTCAAATTTAAATGGTAGAAAAAGCATATATAATACTCCTCAAATAGCATTTGCAGACGGCCCTGCTTTACAACACTGAGCCTCCCAAGAATTCTGCTCGGGACAGATTACATTTGTTATGGCATTTATAAAGGGGAACCCAGAATCTTAACCCTACAAAGACTTCTCAAAAACAAAACTTAAAACAAACAAACCAACCAACCACCAGTAAAACCCAAAACCACACACAACCACCACCACCACCAAAACAGTCAGTTGAAATTTCACAAATCCTAAGAAACTGGACCATGGTGGTTAACTCACACAGTAACCAACAGTACTTTTATGCAACTCACACAGCAAAACATGATACTCACATGAAAAGTTTAACTCAGCAAGGGGAACATCACAGTCCATGCAGTCATCAATAAAGCAAATGCATATACTTTCTGCTTTTATTTCCACTCCAGAGATGAACTGAAAAGGCACAATCCCCTGGCTATCTCGACCAGAAGAGGTCAGGGAAACTGATTTCAAAGGTTCAGCATTCTTAAATAACCAACTTGCTGCTTTTTTCAAGTCACCTTAGATAAAACCAAACAACCAATCGATCATCTACTTCTTCAATGAAATGTACTTATTTAAAAAATGTACAGAAGCAAACTAATTCCCTCTCTTTTAAGAGGTACAGCAAGACATCAACAGTACCTGGAATGTGTTCTATTAAATAACATAAATATGAAAGACTATAAATACATTTCTTACTCTTAGAAAATACCAGTGTATTTTGAAGTTTGCAAATTGAGTGGCAACATAATATAAATCTGTATTAATACTACAAATGTCTATAAATAAGGTGGGAAACATGACAGCCTTAAAGAAAAAGAATCACTTGTCTTAAAGCGTCATCTTCTTTTCATGTATTGCATGTAGAAGTAGGTAAAACACATTATTCAAAAAGGGAGAGATGAAAACACATGCTCTAAAGAGATGGATAATAGCAAGAAATAGGTATACCATTAAAAGAAAAAAAAAAATCCATGACCCAAATCCCCAAACAAAAATACACTCACACACCCCACACATGGCGTCCCAAAAGGCAAGAAGAATCTTTGGGGGTTGGGTTCTACACAGCAGCAGAATAGAAAATGAAGAATGCTTAAGATTACATGCCAACACAGAGTCCAAGTAAAGATGATGATGTCTGTGCATCAGCCACCTTACAGTCTGGAAGTTTTTACTTAGTTGCAAGTTAAGTAATACGAACAATCTGCAAGGCTAGCTAAGAATATTTGAGGTTACCTTGGCAGATCAAAAGAGCTTTACGACAATCTTCCATACTGAATCCCAATTCCTGGAGGCGAGCCAGCTGTACCTCTATAATTGAACAGTTAAGCAATCATAAATGCTTGACAGTTATCTACTTGTTTTAATTTCTAAAATTAAGATATATCTGTATGAAAAATGGGGTTTTGTTTGTTTAAGATTGCAACTGTAGAAAAAGCATTTGGTTCAGCACCACTTAAAAAAAAAAAAAAAAAAAGCCTGAAAACCAAACCCCCAAACCCCCCCAACATTATTGTAAACAATAATGTTTACATTGTAGAATACATGGGCTACTTTTATTCTCGTACAGGAAGCCAACCTACTCCACGAATTTCAGTTGGGACTAAAATTTTTTGTGTAAACCAACCCTTCACTCAGAACACAATTACTTATTTACTTTGAACTCCCCACATGACTCTCAAGTGCAGTAGCAGAGAATAAAATCTTTTTCACTAGTGTGTCTTTCCTCATTACCATCAGGTGGTGTTTCCAACCACACACAATTTTTAGTTTGTAAAAGAGCAATGTTACCAAAAAAGAAAAGATCGCTAGATGTGAAGAGATTACTAGTCATTATGATGGTTTCCATTTCACTATCAGTTTAATGAGTTTGAAGGGGTGTCCCCTCTCCCCCTGTAAAAGGTTGCTACCTAACAAGTACTCCATCATAATGATTTACAATAAGAAGCAATGCTAAATAAAACTTAATATAAAACAACCCACTGTCATACTAGAAGCAGAAAGAAATGAATGAAAAAAAATCTACTTTTTAATAATATCATCACTATAATGGTATCATCAGATAATTCAAAGCAATGAAGGGTTTTACACGATGAAGATATGAACATCTTTTGTGATAAGCATATAGTCCAGCTTCACACTGCAGAAACCTCTTTTAGATATAAAGAATGGCTTCAGCAGTTAAAAACATACCAAGAACAGGATCCAACACACGTTTGGATGGCACTCTGTTTTCATGTGTCAAGGGAGAAGTCTCATTCACCAGTGCTAAACTAGAAGGATTAACAGTATTTTCAGCAATCGATACAGTTGAGTCAGGCATAGCTGCACTAGTCTGTTGAGGAACTGACTTTGCAATTGCCAAGAACAGCCGAACATCATTGTAGGACAGTCTGATATCCAGTGCTTGCAACTGAATCTAAATGAAAAATTAAAAAAATAAGATTCAGTTACCCTTTTCTACATATTTTTCTTGTATGCTTTGGATATTAACAAAGCTTTTCCCAAAGGAAGACAAAATTTAATATTAAAATCTGATGACCACACTGTTTTAAAGCTCCATTAATAAAAGTACCAAACATGTTATTATCTACCCAGAACCAAAACCATTAAAAGCATCTATCGGGGAAAAAAGGTTTTCCTTTGGTATAACGGTAAAAAGGTGTCTCTAAATAGATTTCCTCTCTAATTAACACTAACAATGGGATACAGAAAACAGACCTTTTTCTTTCAGGTATTAGTAACTAATGTCTACATTATCAGCCCACTTTTCCCCCCCCACTATTAATCTCTGTAATATATCCCAGAAATCAGTCCTTTGTTACCACTAAGAGTACTTTCTCCCTGCTTGTATCTTTGCCTTTTCCACTTCAGGAAAAATTTATCTTATTCTTTTCTTATACATTTGAAAGTATTCTATTGAATCTTTGAGCACAAAAAAATCTGTGCGAGATCATGTTCTAGTATTCTCTATTGCATAAAGTTTTATGCAGGCCTTTAATATTACCTCTAGAATAGGAGGAAAATCCTCACTATTGAAAGCATCCAACAGTCCTGAACCACTTGGGTAGGAAGCATTCCCAACGAGTTCCATCTGAATTTGTACTGGATCAATAATTGACAGTGCAGTCTCTTGCTCATTTCCTAACCGGCATGAAAAAACCTAAAAATCAAAAATAGTTTTGAAAAAATTAGCAACTGGCAGAACCTTGAAATCAAAGACCATCACAAAGCACGAACGATAGCCATGAACTAACTGTTCTCCACAGACAACTCCTTTGTAAACTTTAAGAGAGCAGAGATTCCAAAATCTTTCCAGACTATCCATTCCAGTGCCCAGCTATGCTGCAAGTTCAGGAAAAGAGATTCTGATATGCAGCCAAATATTCTCTAAACTGCTAAGCTTAAATCCACTACTCCTATCACAGAGAACACTTTGTTCTTTGGTCTACAATAACCATTTAGGATTTACCACATCTCTGCCCAGCCTCTTCTTCTGAGCAAGTTCTTTTAAACTTTCCCAATATATTATGTACCCCTCAATTCTGAGTGTTCTTCTTTCCCTCCTCTCAGTTCTTCAGAGCTTCTTCAGCCCTGTTTCCCCAAGATCGGCCAAAGCACTCCAGCTGTGGTCCTACTCTGCTGAATAGGATGCAAGGAGCACTTTGCACATTCAAAATTCCTACACGCCACTTGCACATTCTAATGGCATGATGCTGCTTGTTCACCTCACGTCAGTTACGATGACAGCTTGCAGGTCATTGCCGACCACGTGGGCTTCTGTCTACCCAGTCACTCCTCAGCTTTCCATTAATTTGCCAGTTCATGACTGAAAGCTAGATTAAGTAACTAGCAATATTTTGTGATTACAGTCAAGTGTTTCAATGTCTTAACAGAAACAATATAAACCCATTCTTAAAACTGCTGTAGGAATGAGAGCAACTGATGAGGAATTAACAAACTTCAAGAATCATCTATGGACTACTTCTGTTGTGTATATATATTTATAGTAAAGTATCTTCACTAGTTGCTCTAATTTTAGATGTTTTACAAAAGCAAATTTATTTCTTCTTACCTCAATGCCAAACAAACTACCAGAGAAGGGACGATCTAACAACTTGGGCTTGTAAGTGAGAACAGTAGTCCCCTTCAAAATAATTGCATTGGTATCAAAACAAGACATGTCTTCAACGACCACAAATTCAGTTCCTTAACAAAACAAAATGACAAATAATAAACAAGGCAATTGGAAATACCAGTAAGGTATTTTATGCATTTGTAGCGGGTTTCTTGATTTTCCACCCTTTAAAGGACCAGTTTTTCCACTGGCACACAGCTTTTACTCAGAAAAGCTCCTAAAAAAGCACTAGAGAAGAATACGTTTACCTGTCACATTAACCTTAACTTCCAGTTGTTTTTCTGTAGATACATGTAGCGATGAACGTTTTGTAACTACTCCACTTTTCACTGTTTTTGGAACTACAGTTGTTTCACTGCTGTAAGTGTGTTGCCGGGAAGAAAGGCGATTTTCCCACTTTTTGGTATCTCCAGGAGTATATAAAAAGTCATGAACAAGTAACCACCAGTCAAATATTAGAAATACACGAAGATTGTTCAGAACAACTGTGAAACTGGAGGAATCCTTAGTAGACCTTTAAAGAAGAGAGAAGCACACATACGAACCTTACATCTCGCATATATGTAAGATGATGCAGGAAACTACCAGTATCTAGCAAGTAAGAAGCATCTGGAACTTTACAGGAATACACTTACTTTACAGAGTGTCTGGCTTTTAAAATACACATATATATATTTAAACAGATTGAAATTCATCAAGTTGCTGTACCCACAGAAACCCAACAGATCTCAACTGCATGAATTCTAAGCTGTAATGATACAAAAGATGAATTGAAAAACTATGTAACAAGACATTAACTTATAAAATCTCCTTTAATACGTTTACATTATCGATATTTGCAAAGTCTCAAATTTTAAACCTGATCTTTTCATTATTATTTTACATCTGTTTGGTATGAAATCTAATGTACTGCGTGTGAAATTTAGACCTGGCTCCACATCTCTCTACAAGATTAGACATACAATGTGTTTCCTCTCACACCCTGACAGCATTTTGCAGCACAGGAAGCTTCTTTGTCATTCAGAAAAAATGCTAGCCTTACTGAACTTTTAGCATCACATTTTGAATATCTGGCTAGGAGGGATAAAAGTGTTTGGCTTCATGATCTGGAATACCAATTATATTTGGTCATGATAACTGGAAAATAATCTAAGTGCTTAAATATCATGAAACAGTTTTATATCCAACACATTCTGAACTACAAAATCTCTGAAGAACTGTAATTCCTTTGTGAGAAGCAGCCTGCCTGCATTGCTTCCAACAGTAAAAGCCTTTAACCCTCCCTGGCTCTCCATGATATTTCCAAAAGGCACGAGCCAGTATAACACTATCACTGAGCTCTGCAAAAGCTTACATCTAGTGCCAAGGATGCTCTCACCAGTAAAAATGTAACACATGTTTATGTGGCTAAAATTTAAAAGCACAACAGTTGAGAAGAAAATTCCTGAAACTATCGCTCATAAACCAGATTAGCTATACTGTACAAACTAACCTCCAATCTAGGCAGGTAGTGGATCAACAGTTACATGAAACCTTTTTTTTTTTTTTAATATCCCATGGCATTTTAATTTTATTTGAATCAAAATCTTGGTGTCTTTCTGAACACAGACTTATTAAGTACTTAAAATCATCACGCATTTTCCAAATCTACACAAGAAATTTCTCTCAATTGAGTTTGTTTTTCATGAACAAATGTCTTCAAGATTTTCTACTGGACTAAAACAGTCCTCAGATTTTTTTTCTATGCCACTTCTACAAATGCTTCAGAAGGTATGATGCTTATAAAAGAGTTAGAAAGCTGAGTTTGATCAGTGAGCCCAATCAAAAGTGAAAGCAACATCTCTAGTGATCTCACTTCATCTTGTTAGTTAACATCCCTTAACAAAACACCATGCTGACAGAGATAAATATTGACATTGTAATTTATATTCCCATTTTCAATATTAAATTAGAACAAAACTGATACCCACTGTGATGCCTTAAACGTTCCAGGAGGTTTGGATAAGGACAAACAAACAGGGTAGGATAGAACACAGAAGAGAATGCAGAGATTGTTTTTTGAAAGAGGTGCAATTTCTGTATTAATTTGATTCTCTCAGAAAGGCAAGTGTGACATCTACTGGGAAACAGCTTTTGCACAACATATATTAAAAATTCTATAATATGATTTTATGCAAGCGTGCAAGTGATAAGCCAGGCTTATCAAGCTTTAAGATTTTTGTTTTTATTACAACAATGGGGGGGGGAATTTTTTAAAATTCAACAACCTTCAGTTGATTAATAATTGTATATTTCAATCTATCAAGTAACACTGACCACCCCAAAAATGTCTTTAGATTTAAATACAATGCCAGCTAGTTTATCTACATTTGTAACAGTTGTACTAAAACCAAGACAATCCTGATTATGTCATTATTGAAAACAAACAAAAAATACCCAGAATTACCAACCTGAAATGCAATTCAATCTGGATTGCTCCTGGACTACTAGTATTCTTTGACGACTGAAAGATGCAATTGAACACATTCGGCGTGCCTGCAGTAGACTTCTGTCCAGCATAACGTGTGTCAAATGCCATCATGGAATGAGAAACCAAATTTACAGACTTTGTTCCATTTGAAGAGCTCTCAAAAAGCAACTTGGATTTCTTAAAATCAAACCTAGAAGAATAAAAAGCTCATCTATTTCTAGAAGTCACTTGTTTTAAAAGTATGCGTGGTATACTGCTGTATCTTTCATTTACATATTTTATGAAACAACTATAATCACATTTCATGTCACAGAGCTAGAAAGTAGAGCTATACTGTATGTAATAATATTTTCCACTGATACGGAACTGTCTGGATTAAAAAAAACCCAACAAAACAGCATAGCAGAAATCTGTTTTTTTAAGATTACCTCTCAACATTTTCTTAATTAGAATACCATGTGTCTTAGGCAAGTCAACTGACTACTGAATGGTGATTTCAAGGACAACTTGAAAGACATAGATGCTATCTTTTGAGCAGTGTCATTCTCCTTCATCTTTCAGATGAACTGAAACTCTCAATTTGGACTCTTAATTAAGAAATTCTAGGTCATTACATTATTAAAACATAATTTAATGTATTAAGTTAATTCCTGTCCGATAATCTCTCGGATGAGCATAGTACTTAGGATAAGGTATTCAGTAAACAAAAGAAAATTCATACCTGGCTAAAGAGCTGCATCGATCTTTTCCTTTTGGATCCATGAGCTCCAGACTCACATTAACCATGTCAATGAGGAACGACATAGACGTATACACTTCTCCACTCAAAACTGTCTGAAAGTAGAAAACATCAACATCCTTTTTAAGAGCATCTATTTTAACTTTCATTCCTGAATTAAATTTTGTTATTTCAGACAAATGCAGACAGTTGTTGTGTCTTTCTCCTTCAAAGATTTTCATTAACCTTTGCTGGGGAAAAAAGAGTATCATTTCACAACAGGGTAGCCCTCAACTTGAAAAATGTCCATTAACCATTTTGGCACTACTGTTCTATAGCTTCTTTGTTCTTAAATAAAGCGTTGCTGTCATCACCCCCCAAAAAGAACCAAACAGCCAACAATTCTTTCAAATTGTTTCAGGTACCTTCTATTATTAAATCAGATTTGTAATTTGTGAAACCTTTTTTTTTTTAGGTGAAAAGCCTGACAATAAAAGCATACTTGTATTAGGAGAACTCCACCCATTCTTTCCTCAGATCTTAAAGAGAATCCTAGAGGTTTCGTATCAATTTTTCCCTCTGCTGTGGTCACACACCTTAAGCAAAGATTAGTTGTGCAGCATAGACTATGCTTAGAAGCCCACAAAATCAAGAGAAAATATGTTAGTCAACAACTTTCTTTCCCAGTAATAAGGAAAAATATTGATTATTTCCAGGTGCTGTCCACACTCCTCCTGAAAGGGTAGTTTTTGACAACAGCCAAATAAGTGATACTTGAGAACTTGCTCAAAAAAAATAAAGAATGGCTCAGCTCTGCTGTAAAGCTTTTATTACTGAAATACTTCTTTCAGATTTTATAGGACAAAACCAGGGCTTTTAACACAAACTAATACACATTCCACAATCTCATAAGTCTCTAGCAATGTCACAGACACCATGGGAAAGGACTCATCACCCTGCATGTGATTACAGGATAACCTTTCAAGTCCCTCTAAAAAGCTACCTTCAAATGGAAAAATGTTAGGCTTGTTAATGTACCAATAAATATACTGTAATAGTGGCTCAGCTTGAATACTTCAGGGGAAAAAAAGGTAGTTTTCATAGATTTGTTAACCTTTTTCCCCAGCGATATATTTCGGCATACCTAAAACAAACCAACAAATACAAGCAATGAGTATCTACAGACAAAAAGGTACCTTCACTGTTCATCTACCTGATTTTTTTTAAATTTTTTTTTTTTTTTTTTTTACAATCTAGCAGTCCACATGGTAAACTACAAGAGAATAACAGATATTTCAAGACAGAATTTCAACTGCATATAGTTCTTCTTACATGAATTCTTGGATCCTGCAAATCATAAGGCCGCATGAACTCTTCTATAGGCTCCCCAAGGTTGTTCTCCAGCAGTCCACGTATCAGTTTATACTTATTCAAATCCAGAGAGCAATGGACTGATGACAGATTGCCATGTATCGATATGTCTGCAACTGCATGACTTAGCTCTCTACAACAAAGGAAAAACTCTCAGTATTTCAAGGTGCTGTAACACAGCAGGCAGTACTTTTAAGATAGAATAAAAGGCACCTAAAACACTGGCTTTAGGCTGACAGCATAAAGCAATCCTGTTTAGATAAACTCACTTGTCTAAGTTTCTCTCTACTTGTAACTTCAGTCTGAAAGGTTCTGTTAATAGGCTTCCTCCTGTCTGCCTCACGAAGTAGGATGGAAAGCTCAAGTCCGCACTTGTATCTTCCACAGCCTTTGAATATTCTCTCTGGTATCTTTCCGCAGCAAATATGTTCATGTCCTGGAGATCAACCACAATGCAGTCTAAGAGGCAGATGTGATCCTCTGCAAGTACACAGGAGAGAACACATTAAGAAAGAAAAAACCAAATCTGTACAAAACTAATGTAACTGGCTTTAAAAAGAAAGTTAGTCTCTCCTGAAAGTTATTCAGATTTCTTTTTTCTTTTTTTTTTATTATTCATACTCATAAATACCTGTAACTACCAGATACCAAGCTCATTCACAGGCAAACGTATCTTAAGAGCCCAACTATACTCCTTATATGTCTGCAACATGCATCTCTAAACAGCCCCAAACTGCAGGATTTTTCTTCCAGAAACTGAAATGCAATTCCCTCATCCTTTAAGCTGCAAAAATCAACCCTGAAACTAAGAAGTCATTTCTTTTTTAAATGTATAAGCTTGGACCCAAAACTGTCATGTAAGATATAAGCAAAACTGCACTGCATTATTTTACAAGGAAAAAGAAGACTTATATGGGGTTTCTACTATTTATCACCTACCTGGGCTGTCAGGGCTTGGTACAATAGGTAGCTTTGATTGTTGTCCTTGTTTACTCAAAGTATTCAGCATAGGCTCACTCTTCAGCCTAGAAATGTTTGTTCCTGATGATTTTTTCATGAACAATCCTTCCATCACTACTTTTGATTCATCAGCACTTGTTGTTTTCTTCATGTTATGTTTCGGGGTTCCCAAAGGAGATGAAAATTGAACTGAATCCTGCTAATGAAAGTAATTTTGTAATTAACAATAGATTTCGAATATAAATTCTAAGGAACCAATATGCCAAGGTTCAAGCTGCAACAAATTCCTGTCAAAAACCTAAACATTTCATTTGAATGCCAGTATCTTTTACTGTAGAAAGATGGCCATCTTTTTTCCTATAACCTTAACAGCAGATTAAAATATTTTAAGAAAAAATTTATTTCGCCAACATTTTCAAAAAAGCTGTGAAATCTTTTCAATAAGAAATTAATTCAAAACCAGTGGTTTCTGCACAAAACAAAAAAACCCCATGTAAATGAAAATAATACAAAATAGAGGGATCAGACTAACAAGATATCAAGCATTTCTGCAGAATAAAGACTTTTTAATGAAGTTGTTTTTCAGAAAATCTTCAGATGATGAAAACAACATATGCAAGATCACGTCAGCAACTTAATATTTTATTAGAATATATGAACTAACACTTCTACACATGAAGTTATTTTATGCACGTTAAATACTTCAGCCATCATACCAAAATGTGTCCCAAAATTTTTCTGCAGTAGCCAAGTTTAAGACAGAATAAATCTCAAAACTCTTTGTTAAAATCCCCACAGGTAAAAAAAGAAAAGCTCATTTATATTGATGTATAACATTATAGACATTTCCCCATCAGCACAGATACAGTGGAACTCTTATGACCTTTTCCACTTAGCATCAAAAACTTGCAAAGGACATAGCTCACTATTGAAATAGTCAAAACATCATTAGGAATTTACTCTCCCAAAAACATATGTCTGGTGGAACACCTTTAAACTCCGCAGCCAATTTCAGGGTTCATTTAGTCTCTCCTGATTTAAATTTATTAACCTCATCTTTCAATTTTTCTCAGCTTCACATGCCCTAGCAGATAACAATCATTTGTCTCTAGTGACTCACTTCCCCTTACTCTGGAATTGCTCTCTTTACTCGTGGCTGCAGCGTTGTTACTATCATTTCCCACCTTCTTTCTGTGTCCAGCTTCTGATGTCACTGTAAAGTCCTTACCCATAAACTTTCCTTTCTAGTTTTAATTATTAATCTTACTTGCCTTACATGGTTTTAGAATATTATACATTGGAAAAAATCATTGCAGCCACGATCAAGGATTTTAAGATCAAAAATTTGAAGACATTAATATTTAGCTTTATACTGTAAGGACAAGACTGAAAAGAACATGCAAAGAAAAATCATCACATCATCTATAAATCTATGCATTTATGCAATAAATCAAAATTAATAGTTCCTCAGACATGCATAAAGAGCACACCACAACCAATTTAAATCCAATTTTTACAGAATTCAGCAAAGTCTTTAGAACAGAAACATAATTTTTAATGTATAAAGGAACTTTTAAAGTGCTAAATTCCACAAGAAAATTTCCTTTTGAAAAAACAAATAAAATTAAGGAAGAGCACCTGAACACTACTATAAAGATGTGAAATACCTCAAATAAAACCGGATCCTTGTATGCATTGCCTTGTAAAATCAGATCCTCAAAAATAAACATAGGACACAGAAAAAAATGAAAACAAAACAAACAAAAAGCACCACTCCAAACCCCCACCTGATCCCACTTCAAATCCCCAAAGTTCTACAGTGCTATATAAAACATTATTTTTAAGTTGAAATAAAATCATTATGCACACATCCTTTCTTTTAACTTCTAATGTTAATTATGGAATCTACCACTTACAAGCCTTTAAATATGTCAGCACACTAGAGTACAGAAAACAACCCAATATTACAGTCCACTATTTCCTTACTGTAAAGACACTGGTTGATATAAATCAGATGGAGGTAACAAACACACCCCAAAACTGCTGCAGCAATTTAGTCCACCTAATTTCTGCCCCCCTTTAAAATGGGATTAGGTGGTTGGTTCCCAGAACAACTACCGATTTTGTTGCACAGGTTAGATATAGAAAGCCATCCAAGATGGATTTTCCTTACCCCAAATTTTGTGCCTGCATCTCTCAACACCACCAACTATTCCCTGTCCTGTGCCTAGCCTTAGGTTCAAGCATTTACTAGAAACCTTTCACTAGATTTCACCTAATCAAAGCAACTACACACAGCTTCATTAAGAGCAGAAATAAAACCAATTTTGCTCTTCAGTGTGTTCCAGCAAGACTCACCCAATACAGATCTCTCTTTTCTGCTACTCACGCTGTTGAAATTTTGTTTTATGAAGAGTTGAAGCAGCCACCAAACAGGGTTAGCTGAAAGCCCGTTACAATCCCACGTTCAGGTGTGCACCCAGCTGAGTCCTGCTTCCTAACAAGGCCAGTTCTATGAGTTCCACAGAACAGGCTGCCCTGAAGGTCGCAGAAAACAAGCCCAGGTGCAGGCACAGAAGGCAGCAGCTGGGAACAAGCAGCGGCAGGCCAGGTCCAGAGGTTACCCAGCGCACTGGCATGGACTGTTTTGCTACTAGTGGTACAAAGTGTATATATAAATCTAATAATCATTTACCATTTTTATAGAGAAATAAAATGCACAAGAACTAGAAAAACCACAAGCTGCTAAGTTAAGAAGTAACGTTCTTACCTTGTTCTTTAGTGAAAAAGTACCCGGCATACCCGCAAACAAAAATCTGTTCTTGACTTTCAGTTTTCCAAGATTAGCCACAATAAGACTATTAGACTTCGAGCTTTCAGGTATAAGCAGAACAGGAGCACCAGCCTCAATATCAAGAAGAACTCGGGAAGCTCGCTGTGCTTTATCTCTTACCTGGGAAGAACAAAAGATTCATTTTAAAAAAATTTAAACATACAGGAAGTGGGTGATTATTTCACACTGATTAGTACTGAATTAAGGAACACTATTCCTTGATTTACAAAATCAAGATGTGATAAAATTTTATACAAAAAAAAAAAAACAAACTTGAATGCTTGTTTTAGACAGAGACTAAAGGCTAGGTAAAAAAAGTCATGATGGGAACAGCAGCCACCTGTGCAACAAGTGCACAATCAGGAGTGACCCACCCTGCCCCACTGAACTGAAAGGCATTACAGAGACTCCACAGCTCACTAGTTAAGAAAAATTATTTACAAAAGGGAAAAAAACCTATTATTTAGCTTAGATGTTTCAAAATCAGCTTCAAACTTCCTCACTGATGCACACTGAAGCATTTTAATATATGCAAGTATTAACTGTCTTTCTTCCAATTATGAGAAGCCACTCAAGACTATTACTGTTAAACAAGACTATTACTATTAACTATGCTAATCACTCCCACATTAGGTTTTGTACAAAATAGGCTATGACTGTCATGATTATATATATGCTCTTTCGTGCAGACTTCAGCATCTGATTTTCTCAGTCTACCAGCCATCATAATTCATCAAAAGACATACACCTGAGTAGAACAGAAGGACTTCTCACTTGGTTCTTATTCAGGTATTGTAACTACCTGGTGAATAGTGGAGAAGAAAGGTAAGATAAAATCTGGAGCCTTTTTTCTCCAACAACACAAAGACAGGAAAACACCTGTATTGGTGCATACTGCAGGATCCAGGTGCCAAAGTTTTAAGTCATGTGCAAATTTGGTATTCTACACTTTCAAACATCAGCAGGATGGTCCTAAATAAGGTATTTTAACTACAAGATGAGAATAAGCAATCTCCACTAACGTTGGAACTCTCTAAGTTCCCATCATTTCAGCTCACTGAGTTGATGCATTAACATAAATTCTATACTGTATTTCAGCTTCCAGCAGTAAGCTAGGAAAGAACACAAAAAACCCCAGACATACTGTTTGTCCTTCAATTGCTGCTCTCTGCCGCCCTAAGACATCCTGAAGCTGAGTAAAATGTTGGATGAAAGACACCACCTCTGCCTGGAAACGCTGAGTATGCACATACTGAACAGATGCCATTCGCAGAGTGACACGAATATCACACTCCCTCTGTAGCAGCGGATCTGGCCGCCCATATCTATGATAAAGGTTGAAAGTAAAATTTAGCTATCTTAGCTACATTTTACAAACAGTGCTATTCATTTTTTTGCATTCAAAATAACAATATTTTAACTGATGTTCACAGTATATAATCAAAACTATTGCAATTATAGATATGAAAAACTCATATTAATTATATATTTACATATATATAAGTGAAATATATATTATATATATTTACATATATATAAGTGCTACTGAGTTTTAATTAAGCTAACAGGAAAAGTCTACATTTAGTATGTACCTCTAATCTCTACCTCTAACAGATACACATTTGGTGATTTTATACATCTGAACAGTGGCTTACAAAGTAAGTACTTTACTGCATGACAATATGTAGATTCAACTCTGAACAGTGTGCTGTTCCATTTGAAATTAATTCCATAACATTACGTGGATAATTCCTAATGTGATTAATTCTAGTGGGTGAAGGATTGAGTGGAAAACCATGAAGCATCGCAGGATAAGAACTACTGTTTTACACAAAACAGAAGAACTTCAAGAGTATGCTATGACAAAAGCAAACCCTTAATTCCAAAACTAAGGAGCAATGGAAAATCTATTTCATCAGTTGAAAACCTCTTCCGATCACTATTTTATCTTATTAAATTATCTTATCACTTAAATACTTTCAAGAACAGCTTTAGAGGGAAATGAAAAGCTATTTTTCCTCATAAGCCACATACATTGCAGGACAAATAAAACTTGAATTATCTTAAGTTTATGACTGAATATGTTCAAAGTCTCATTTAAGTCACAAGTGTCCAAAGCAGAATCATGCCGACCTGACAGTTGTGGGTTTGGTTTTTTTGGGTTGGTTTGGGTTTTGGTTTCGGTTTTTTGGGGGTGGGGAGATAATGGTGCTAATAAGTTCATACTTATAGACTTGGAAAATGAGTGCCTCTTCACCACTTGTAGTGAAACGTTCTCTGTAAAATTCTCCATGAGCTGTAAGATCGCTTAAGGACAGACTTCCAATACTTCCTTGCAGGGCTAAATCTCCCTCTGCAGAACGAAAGACAGACAATTAGGATCCTCAAGCACAGATAAGTTATTAAAACCTCAGAGTTTGTATTAGTGGGATAAACTCATTACAAGTAATTAATCACATTCAATTAAACATTAAACCTCCTGCTCAAAGAAAATCACATCTTTCTGCTACAAAAACTATACTAACCCAAACATAACTCTGTGCTTTACATACATAATGTGATCACATCACCTCGATTTGTGCAAACTTAGACAGGGAAAAAAAAAAAGAAAAAAAAGAAGAGTTCTAAACCAGTAATAAACACTATCGTTCTGCTCTGTGAAAGTAAAGTATTAAAACTCCGAGACAATCTCAGCTAAAATGATCAAGGGTTTGACCACTGGGAGGGATGCAAGGATTTAAAACGAAGCCTGGAAAAGCAGAGGAAGGAGGAGTGGGAAGAGAATGTGCATCTTGCCCAGGAAACACACAAAAATTCCAATGAGCACCAAAATAAAAGCATTTCAAATCACTTCAGTACACACCTCTCTTTATTTTAAACTGCATACAACCTTAGCCCCTCAATCTACTCACCAATCACTTCCAAATGAGCTGCAAGCTTTGACACACTCGCTTTAGCGAGCTCGCTAGTTGTCTTATTCAGTACTAATGATAAAGAATGGACCTGGTCAAACAAAAAGGAACAGGCTGGTATTAAACAGTATGACTTCATAGCTGGAACATCTTGTTAGTGTTTTTCAAGACAATTGCACTGTAACACACAAATGGCAAACAAGAATGATCTGACTGGGAGACACTGGAGGAAAGCAACCTTTTTACTTCCTTGTTTGCAAATTAACAGATCTCCCAAGCAACTCAGAATGATCAGGTCATCAACAAATCCTAGCACTGTTATCTTCGTCCTTTTCTCTTTCAAGATTTGTCATTTTTAAGTTAGACTGCAAGACCTCTGGATGAAGATTACATATATATACACATACTTTTTTTTTAAAAAAATACATGTTTACACATATATATGTATAGACATATATGTATATATATTTATAAAAATATGCAGTTGTTTTTTTAAAATAAACTCCATAGTACCTAGTGCCAATTTCACTACGTCAAGTTTTTAATACTGAAGCAACCTTATCATTTAAGGGACAACAGACATTTAGTCTGTGCCCTGTGTTATCCCACGGAAATAACCATTGCTGCCCACAAGAATTACACTTCCCTTACACTCTCACGCACAGAGCAGACTGGATGGGGCTAGGGGGTGTCAAACTCTACCCACGAGAGCTCCACTGGATGAACATGGAATATTCTACTTCGGCGTCCCTTCAAGTGGCATACATGTGTCTAAAGAGGGTCACAGAGCAAAGGAGCCGATCATTTTGCAAAGGTTTTGCTTTTCTGTAACTTTTGTGGGTTTTTTTAAACTACATCTATGCAGACTTTAAATCTACTGTTTCTGAATGTATGCGCATTCTCCACCATAATATAAAACATATGATTTACATGTCACCTTAAGTTTCTATAAACCAGACGTTTTATGACAGAAAATCCAATTACTATTTTGCATCTCAAGTATACCTTCAGATCCAGCTTAGTGTTTACAGGCTCTTGAGCTTGAGAAGCTGACAAGGTATTTATTTCTGATTTGATTGTCTGCTGAGTATCTTCAGGCTGCAGCTTCATAGCATGGTTATCAGCAGTGGATCCAATCCCAAAGAAATCCAGTATCACTACCCAAGTTTGCAAAGTTATTAAGACATCTAGACAATTAAAATCAACATCTACACTACGGTTAATTTTGTTATAGTGAGAAGAAAATTCAGGATGTTTCCTATCCACTAGAAATATATTGATATGAACCAATGAATCATCAAAGTTACTTTTTCCACAGGGCAACTTGGATCTGTCTGCTGTTGGAGAAGGAGGTGGAGTCAGAGGATACTCAGAATCAGCATCTTCTTTTTGCTTCTTACGGGAGGCACAAACTGGTCTTTGGTATAGCTGAAAGACATTAGGTGCTTCTTCCATATGGGAAGGCAGGGAACGTGGCATATCTGGATATTCTACATTGGATACCGAGGGACAAGACTGTGAAAGATATTCCTTGTGTGCTAAACTGGATGGCTTGGGAGCTCCACGGGACACCATGAGATTCTTATACATAGAGTCTGGATTTTTTTCCAGAAGATCTTCCATTAGCAGAGAACGCAAGGCAATCTGAATAGACAAAGTCTGCGGATGGTCTTTAGCAAACTCAACATCGAAATCCTGAAACTTGAGGCTGACAAGGCCTTGTGCACCAAGGGTAAGATCACCACTTAACTGAACCTGGAGCTCTGAGATATGAAAGTTTGCTTGAATCTGAGTAAAAGATTTTGCTTCCCTGATAGCTAATGACTTGTTTGGAATAGAATTAAAACTAGAATGGCTGAATAAGCCATTTTCCTTCCGTTCGCTTGAGAATTCTGTGCCCGCACTATGAAGTGATGCTGAAGGAGAACTATGACAAGGTGAAGATACAGAAGTAGTTGGAAATTTGTTCAAGTCTTCACTGTAAATTAAATTATCCAGAGTCTGAAGGACTTGTTCATACACATGTTTTGCTAACACCACCTAAAATGTAGAAAAAAGAAACAATCATCACATTAGAGTTCTCTGTATTAATAAAATAAGTACATATATTTTAAAACTCTCAAGTGGAAAGGGTGTGGAATTTCAAACCAGACAAATTTTAACTTTGTCCGCAAGTAAAAAATAATCTAGAAGAAAGTACAATGCAAAGTTGAAGCAAAACAATTCTTCTATATTAGCTCTGTAAGAGGATGCAATCTGGAAACATACAGGATAGGATCCTAGAATAGGATACTTTGTACTTCTAGGCAAAAAGCATCCACACAGAGTTAGTTAACAATAATTCACCATACAAACTAGCCTTAATTTACCATGCTGAGATTATACAGTAATATATGGAAAAAACATTCTACTTAGCCATCATTGCTTGTCCCCTTAACTTTAGAAGTTTCAGTTTCCTCTATTTAAAATCTCTGCTCCTGCAGAGATTTTTTCAAGATAATGGCATTTTAATTCTTAGTTTCTACTCAAACTGCAAATAAACATATTTGGACAATGGCACATTTATTTTTCCTTCTGTGCTAGGTGTTCACGGCTGAGTAAAAGTTAGACTAATTCATAAAGATGTCTAAAATGCCCCAAAACAAGACTAAATTTTGGTCATTGTTATTATGACTTCAGACAGTCTCTTCTAAGCACATGTATACCAACATGTTAAACCTGAAGATATTTGCCTGAAAAATACTCATCTTCTATCTTCACTTAGATAGGGGAAATACTACATTACTATACCTGAAGAGGGTTCACAAATTTCCCTTCAATCTTCATAATGCTTGATATTCCAAAGTCTTCATTATTCAGAGGAAAAGTTAAATCTAAATCTCTCTCTAGTGGTATCTTTTCCAATTTAAACTGGATGGTGGTGTTGTTTAGAATGTGGAAAGCTGTTAACAGAAAGTGAAATGAAAACAATATAAGAAGTGAACTGATTATCCTGTAAAGACTGTACAGCAGAGATAGCATAGTAGCTATTTAACTTGCTCAGAATCTCTTTGCAATGCTAAAATAAGTATATATGGCTATGTTTTGTTAAATTTCTGCATGAAAGGCACTATTCCGTTTTTGCTTAGATTAAAAATGGGTACATAATTAAAATCGAGCAGGAGGATGGGTGAGACAGAATATACCATCAGACCAATGGTCAACACACATTTTTAGTAATGTCTACTACTCATATTAAAATAATTAAGAGTCCTCTGATTAACATACCATGGCCTTTATGTAATGATTCAAAGAAGTCATGACGAGTAAAATGGGATTCTTCCTGGGTATTAATACTGGCAGCGCCTGAAGAAGAATGCAGCCCATGAGATATTTCACTTGCAGGCTCCTTCTTGCTTGTAAATTGACTGCTATTTAAAGAATACATTTTAATATCTTTAATTTGAACTTGCAGTCTATCACTTGTAGATTCATCTTCTCCTGGTACAAAATTCTGAATAGATATTTGGCCTAGATGACCTACAAGCAGTTCAGAGCTACCAGGCTTTCGAGGTATTGAGACGATCGGTGATTCAATGTTTACATTTAATATAAGCTTAATAGTATCAGTTTTGAGAGGCTGTGATCCAAATGCATAGCCTTCATTATCTTCTAAGTTGGCAACATCTCTTGATCGTGGTGTCGTGTCAAACAAAGAAACCATTTCACTGTATTCAGCAGTTTTAGTTGCCAAGACTGTAGTAACTTTTGAAGCTGCACTTTTCAGCATGCTGCGGAAATTCTCTTCCAATTCATCCATTGACAAAGTTAGCTCTTTCAAGAATTTAGCTGAGTGGTTGTAGTGTAAGGAGGCCATTTTGAGGTTGAGAGAACATTCCTCTTTTGACTTTTCCGTGAAAGTGAAACTTAAAGCATCTGGAAGACTATTTCCATCATCAAGCCTAAAGAATAAAGATTCAAAGTAATCTACATCACCAATGAGATTTTCATACCTTACTGTATTCCCTATGCTGACAACATACTGGTTCTTAACACTATCTTGTGCTAGGTCCATAAGGTGAAGGCATCCAAGAGAGCCATTTACATCTAATTTACTACACATGGAGACATTGACTTTGGTGCCACCAATACTGGCTGTTGCAATTTTTCTGCCATATTTTTCTCCATTTGTCATGCCAACTGTCCTGAGGAGGAGTATATTTAACCAGTGAATATCAACTGCTACCTCTGTATTCTGTACATAAGTAGACTGGTAGGTTTCCTGTTCCCTCCAATCTCTTTCCAAGTCAGTTATTAAAGGCTGAGGACTAGAATCTTCTTTCTCCTTCGGGAAAGATTTCTGGAGAAACCCAATCAGTTCCACAATAGTCTCTGGATTAAGGATAATATCCAGGTTGTTCACCTGTACAGAGATCACCTGCAGACTGCTATCCAAATTCATCGATGGGCATTCTGCACTCACAAACTGATACTCGAATTTTATCAGGGACTCTTGATCTTTTCCATTGTTGCCAGATGAAGTATTTGAGGCTGTAGTGCATCTCTCTGCCAAACTAGCTACATCAATGGGACGTGCATCGTATGGTCCATAAACTGGCGACTGAGCCCTGCTGTCTCGAAGACTTCCTGTTGGCACATCAAAACTCAGATTCTTATGAGAAGCCATCAAAAGATCAAAATCTGTTCCGTATGTTTGCATAGTATCAACCAGTAACAGGCCATGAACAGTCAGGGACACTTCTGCATCATATGGCCTTTTCACAAAATGGGCATTGGTGCCAAAAACCTTGAGTACAGAGATATATCGTCCATTACTTTCAATACCCAACTGCATACAGTTTACTTTGAATTCAGCCAAAAGCAGCTGAGATTCAACAAGAACTTCCCTGGTATGTTGCTCCAGCATTACAACACTCTGTGTTAGATTCATTACAGAATCATGCAAACTGCCAAGCTGGTCTACCTCAGCAAAAATCTTGTCTTTCCCTAAATGTAAGGCATCAGAAGACTTAGTTTCAGATGTACTCAGCTGCGCGCAACAGTTCTTCAGAGCCGATATTTTGTCTTCATTTATATGAATTTTCAGGTCTGGCAGACTGCCGGACAAGACAGCTCCTGGGTATTTTGGGTCAGACGTGTATATCAATCTCCGCTCCAACTGCAGGTGAACATTGAATTTTTCTACCACATGAGTTGGACCCACATCACTATCTTGAATGTGTTTCCAGTTGTCCTTCACTCGGCCCACCATGATCTGAAGGTCCATAAACGAAAGTGTGTATCTCTCGTACATTTTTTTACTCATTAAGTGTGCTTGTAGCTGCTCTTCACTTATTTCTACTCCAGTAAATTCAGACATTTTGATGCCACTATTAGTGTTAGATTCTGGCGGTGGAGTATTGGGAGGAGTTGCAAGTGGTGTTTTATATTCCTCATCACTCAATTCATTGACTTCTGAAGAAAAAGTATCTGCACTCCTTTTGGATTCTTCTGTGGATTAAAAAAATAATAGTAAACAAACAAAAAAAAGTATTCATCCCCTCCTTAGATACTTGCCGTCATTACCTGATCATCCTGTATGAAGTTGTGTATTTTAAACATAAAGCATATTCACAACTGTCCTTGTCCCCTTCCACTGTCACTTTTTTTTCCCCCTCAACAGGAAATCTACACTTTTTACATGCATGCAGATGTCAGTTACAATGTATTATAATATCCATTAAAAAACATTATTGTTCCATTTTTTAACCCACTTACTATTTCTGCAAGATTTACTTTAAATCAAGTTGTTTAAAAAAAATAAAAATCTATTATTCTGCCTATGTAATTCTTTTGGTTCCAAATTCCTCAAAACATAATGTAAGGTAAGAGCTACTTAACTACAATTTGTGTTCTTTTTATAGTTTGCCTTAAGACAGAATTTACTAAAAAGAAAGCTACTGAAACCTTACAGAGATTAGTTGATGCTAGAAAAGATTAAATGATTCAAAGACATCCAGAGTGAAAACATTCCACTATAGACAGTTTTGGGCTTGACACCTCACCTTTTCACTACACCACAAACCAGCTCATCCTACAGCTGTACTTTTTAAAAAGGAAATGAATACCACATTTTTTTAACATATCCTCACACACCATATGGCTCAGTTAGATTTGAGGTAGGTCTAACTTTATTTACAAGTTCCACTGTACTTTCTTTCTAATTTTCCTGCATTGTTTTCCTAGTGGAACAGGAAAGAAGCAATGATTTGTTTAAGAACCAATGATGAAGCTTTGGGCAATGTGGTCTAGTGGAGGGTGTCCCTGCCCGCAGCAGGGGGGTTGGAACTAGATGATCTTTAAGGTCCCTTCCAACCCAAATCATTCTATGATTCTATGATCTTAACTTTTGATACAAACAAAGGATACTAATTGTCCTTTCACTTTTATTTGGCTGGCTATAGACACAGGTGCTAAGAACAGAGATCCATGTGACTCCAAAATTGGAGGGCTTATTCAAAGCAAACTTTCACTGGCAGCACTGTCCCAAAAAAAGCATTCGACAGCTACATCTTATATCACTCTAAGCCAAAAATCATATTTATGGTAAAGTGCCTGACACACAGGCTTCACACCTCTTCACAGCCTTCAAGAGGTACAAGGTATCACAGGGCAGTCTTTAATTTAAAAGTTAGTCCCAAACCCCCAACAAAACAAAAAAACCCGCACCAGCCCTCCTCATTATTTTAAAACTGTGTATCAATCTTAATTTAAAAATTATTGATAATAGCAGAATTATTATGTGAAACTCTATGCATATATAGGGGAAATAACCTTAAGACATCTCTACTTTCTACACAGATAAAAGAGTTTCTGGGAGAAGGTGGAAAGAAAAGGAAAGCTGCAATAATTCTACATCATACCTTGAGAATTGGTAAGTAATATTCTTCCCAGATCTACAACAACTAACACTGGATCTGCAAATTTGAAATCATCAGGAAAGATCACCTGAGGGGCAGAAATATCAAGGCACACGGTCCAGCTTTTGCTGTTCTCCTGAAAGTTAAGAAGAAAGAAATAATAGCCCACAAGAAATAGCTTCCCCTCACACACAAAAAGCACCATGCCAAACAAATCAATCTAGTTAGCCACTTCTTCACCTAAAGAGCTAACCCTCACACACTTCAGTCAGACTAAAGTTTGGTAGCTTCTTAAACCACACACTCCCATGACAGTCAACAAAGAGACATTTTCAGTAGGTGAAACAGCCCACACTAGGACAGATGCAATGAATCACTCTCCAGATGGACTGCCCATCTCTAAGCTGAGGGGAGTGAACCTACCTGATAGCTAAGGAAAACCTTTTACATGACACTGGATCAGATAAATCATTGTCAAGGCTATCCATAAATGCAACATGCACTAGGCTGTGTTTTATCAAACATCAAACTATTACTTCTTCAGAACAAATACTTTTTCATTTCACTGAAAACAATACAAAACAACTATCTTGCATCAATATAGCTAACTCCACAGTTAGGGATTAATGATGCTGATACATATACTGGTATTACTGGAAAACTGAAGAATGAGCAAAAAACAAATAAAGGTGGAACAGGTTTTTTTCATTTAGAATAGAATCTTTATATAAGTTACACACAAATTGAGTAAGTTTGATGTAACAGAGCTCCAACGGACACTGGAGCCAGTAGGCTGATACGAAGTCATCTCAGTAACAGGGTCAAGAACAGAAGAACACTATTCTGCCATTAATCACAACAGGTTTGCACCACAAAAATGCATTGTTTGGTAGCAAAAGGAATACTACAATACTACATGTAAAACTCTCCGCTTTCTTAAAAAGAACACCACAGAAATGAACAACAAAAAACCCCACTCTTCAGAGCTTCAAGTCCTAAAACATTGCAAAAAAGCCTACATAAATAGTTTGGGGGCAAAAACTTACAATGAAGTCTCCTACTAGTAAACGATCAATAGTTTGCCTGATTTCAGCTTTTGTCTGCATTTTCAGCTTGTTGTACTGTCTTCTGGCAGCTTCAGCCACTCTTGCCTCTAGCTCAGATTGATATCCAAAACCTGCACAAGAGATAGAAAACCGACTAGGTATAATTTTGTTCATCTGCTATTGAATGAGGGGGAAAAAAAAAAAGAAGAAAGAGAAAAAAGAAAGTATCTATTTTCAATTTTAGCAGTAAAATATAGGACAGTAAAACATAGCAGTTGAAAGCAATCGGCTGTACCTACACACCAGGCTGCTGCACAGGAAAAAAGGAAGCTTCTAAGCACAAAAACATCCCACCAAAAAAAACACTTCCCAAACCTTTTTCTGGTCTTTACTTGACAGACCTTCAACCTGCGTTACTAAATTTGAAGGAGACAGAAAGGGTGATAAGTACGGCAACACAGGAAATTCTGACTAAACGTTAAGAAGTTTGTGGAATGCGTAGACAGTCTTTTTTTGTTTGGTTTGTTTGTTTTAAACTTTACTGCTAACATTTATGGAATATTCTCATCTTGTGAGAAAAGGTAAGTATGCTAGCACCTTTATGCTAGGTAACTTAAATCTTTTGGTATTTGCCAAAATCAAGAGAAAAAGAATTGGAACTTTAAGAACATTTTAATGTTCTGTATTCTCAGCTCTCATAAAAAAATAAAGAGAAAAAGAATTGGTACTTTAAGAACATTTTACTGTTCCATGTTCTCAGCTCTCATCTCCTCAGAAACTGAACTAAAACTGCAAAGGCAGTCTCTTTATAATGTTACAGGCTCAGGTACTAGACTCCTAAATCTTGCTGTCCACAGAAGCTTAGGGAAGCAGTATGTTCCTCTAAAAAACAAGGTACCTCAGGCAGCAGTAACAAAGGTCAGACTTAATCAACAGAAGAGATACAACAGGAATTAGAACGCAATTTCCCCTGTATCGCTACTACAGAAAATATTCTGCTTTTAACTGTCCTCTCAAAAAAAGTGTTGCTCTCCATCAGTTTCCAGGAGAGATTACAGAAACAGGCCTCCTTATCTACGCATTTTAATTCAGGCAGCATGAACATCCATCACGTGGCACAGCAGCAACTTGCAATTTTAAAGTAGAAGTTTCAGGAGTCTGCCCAAGCGAAATCCTTGACTCAATTAAACAAAGAAAACAAACAAACAAAAATCATCCAGAGAAGACTTAGAGTGGAGATTCTTTGATTAGTGCTTTATATTTCTAAGAATGAAAATTAATAAAGATCGAAGATATAATACAACCAAAAAAACCCCCCAACGCCAATAAAAAAAACATGTAATGTTAACCTGAGGTATGAACCCTTCCCTTGTAGAAGAAGTCAGCTACTTTCTTAATGGCTTGTGGATTGTAAATAATATTTAGAGGTCTGGTACTGACTTCCAGGTGCCTCTCAAAATTACTGTGGATAGGATTTCTTTCATAAAGCATCTCAAACACTGGGGCATCAGGATCTGCAACTGAATGAAAAATGAGTTACAAAAAGCAGTTGTACAAAAAAACCCAAAACAAACAAACAGACAAAAGCAAAAAAAACAAACCCCAAAGAATTTAGTAACTAATTTTTAATTGGTACTACTAGAAAAGTAGTAGCTGTCTGAAAATTCTTCAGTAAGAGAAAAGGAAGTAATATGATCAACTTCTATAATCAACAGAATTCAACACATTTGCATATACAAAAACATTTTCAGAACTGGGGTCCTACTGTTGAATTGTTAATAATTTTTTTCTTTTTTAAAACCAAGATAAAGAGCAAGTGCAACTCCCATTGTGTTGAAATACATTTGTTCTTACTCACTTTCTTTAAAGTCAACTTGCACACACCGTTCTGTCTGAACAAAGCTTCTATGATTTTATCTTTACTATTTGCAAAAAGCATTTCCATGAATTCAAATTTTAGGCATTCAGTTTTGAAATGTTTGGTTTGTAGGAATTCCCTCATGTGCTTTGTTACCATCAAACATAAAATAAAATCTTTACCAGTGTTCTGATTAGTCATTTCTGAGGATAAACTCTGGAGTCCAAAGGAAGACATGCAGCCAACCTCTTTTTGCTGGTAAGAATTTAAAAGAAAAAGGTTGTTTAGATGAAATCAACCAAGCCACCTGCTATAAGTATGAAAGTCTTTTCTGTATTAGTCTTATGGTCACATTATAAGTGAATTATATGTATAGTCTGAGAGTATTATATGCTTTTTTCCCCTGATGTAGTCAAACAAGAGAAGTAAGTGTGACTAAGAAGCTAATGTTACCTACTCATGTAGCAGACAGACTGAAGTCTGAATTGCAAATTTCAGTCAGTCCTCTACAAATTACAAAGTACAAAATACACAGGAAATTCTTGTGGAATTAGATTCAAATTTTGTTTGCTCAGAAGAGATATTTGAAATCTTTTCAGCAATTCTTTACAAAGGAAAAAAAGTTCTGAAATTCTGCTTTTAGTGTACAGTATACAGGTGAAATAAAACCTTACTTGGACCAATGAGCTTTATGAAAAAGAACAATCACTGATTAAGCAGAAATGCTGATTATTCCAAAAAATCAAATGTTGTTCAACAAATTATCTTCTTCCCAACACATATAACCGTAACGTTAAGTTACAAGCATACAGAGCAAAAAATGAAGAGTTCTACAAATAATCTTTGGAAAGGGAAGGGAAAAGTAAGTTCAATAAATGGAAATTCTTCTTCAAGATTTTTGTGTTCTTTTTCTGGGATAAGACATGAACTAAGAAAAATATGTTTTGGAATGTACACACTTCATACGCACTTATGCATCCTACATACTAACTTAAAGAGGTTTTTTTCACCTACAGGATTCGGAAAAACAAGAACAGGAAATATGGTCCCCTCTGTTGCCAAATCCCTCAGAAAAAGACCACCAAGCTGAACTTTGAGAAGGGAAGAATTTCTGCGAGGAAGGGATTCTGCTAAGATCTTTACACCTGGAACATAAATACATAAAATGCTTTTATTTCTTTTAGTAGATAGCAGAGGTTTTATTTAAATTTTACAGATAACAAATATTGTAAAACAAACAAGTCTTTTGGAAGTGCTTATATATATTTATTTCTACTAAAAAATTAAACACAGAAATGTGGAATACAATGATTGTGAAGCGTGTATTTCTATAGTTGTCTTCCTTTCACACAAAACAATGTCTAAAGTTAGATTTCTGTGTAGAAATCACTCACACATCTGAAGAGAGAAACTTATTTTCACTTGATGCATCAATTTCTGTGAACTGTTTTCTTATTTTCATTTTGAACTTTGTTTCAGTACAGTAATTCAAAGAATTACAACAGAAAAATCAAAGGAAGGTCTGAAGGCAGACAAAGCTCTTGTCTTATTTGAGAAAGAACAGAAATTGACTTAATACCTGAAAACTCCAGTTGCATAAAAGCAGTCTCCTCAGCATGTACCACCTTCTTCTCCTTATGCAACAGAGTGAAAGAGCCACCCTGCAACTGTAGATTTAATTTAGCAAAAACATGATCTCTTTTTGTAAAGGTATTCATGCTAGAAGCATCTGCAGCAGGATCAAAAAATTCATCTGCACCTAATTAAAAAAAAAAAAAAAAACACAAAACAATGCATTAAATAAGTCAAGCTCCTGAAAGGCTACTGAAGAACAAAAAAGGAAGAAAAATAGAAACAAAAAAAAGAAGCAGATATACCTTCTCCCTTAACAAAACTGAATATTCTCTTCTATTTCAATTAAGGTAATGTAAACCAAAATATATGAAGACCCCAACAATCCAGTACTGTTAATGTTATACCCAGTCACAGCACGGTACATGACCACCACCCACCTGAACAGAAAAAGCCCCAAAGCTCTTTGCCATAAATATCTGTATCTATATAATATGCCATAAGTATCTATAATAGTGAAAGCACATCCATGTATTGCTTAGAAATAAGCAGGTACACCAGGTACTGAGATTTTTTTTTTACCAGGTTTTTAAGCTTTAGACAGGCTCTGCTACCTAAGTACATCAGTGGACACATGCAATCTTTTAAGAGTACAGAACCAAAGAGTTGTTTCTGTTCACCTTTACCATGTATCTACTACAGTAGTGGTAACAGCTTTAATAAGAAACAGACACCCCTCTATTTCCATACCTAGCATGTCCTCTGGATTCCACTGTTCCTTTGGGTCTGGTAGCAGCCCTTCAAAAGGTTCACCTTCGTATGTTTGCTGAGTATATCCATACCAACCTCCCCAACCAGGAAACCAAGACTGAAGATACTGCAGCATTCCAGTGCTACTGCCATGTGCAGATTCTGCTGTAGGGGAACCTCCAGGGGAATCAGGCAACGGCTCTTTAACACTCTATGTTTGAACATTGAAGACATACACATTATCTTTGGTAAGTGAAAGAATATCACAAGTGTACAAAAACATCACAACAAAAACAGAATTCGTTTACTATTTACTCAGCACTCTTCAGTATACCAGCAGTGATATTTTCAATCAATACTTAGCCTATTAGAAGAGCAGCAGCAAAGAAATAACAAACATATCATCAGTTAACTGCTGCATATTCATATATGAAGCCATGTGGCATTATTTAAATCTTAGTCTAGAAACACTAAACCAAATAAGAAGTCATTTGATGCCACAAAAAAACAGCTTAAAGTTTTAGCAACCGTATTTGAGAGAGAGATGACATTGCACTGTCACAGAGATCGCGCCATATTTTATGAAGTGTGCTCGGAAAGCCATCTACATGGAGCTCACTTCTGCCATATATTTATTCTGGGAAAATACTCATTATAGGCCCTTATTTCCACTCTCTGTTTTTAAGATGAAGAGTCCTTGCCCTAGGAATTCTGGCAAGGATACTATTGAGGAAGATCATCATACGATTAGACAAAAGATCTCACTGTGCAAGCGACGCAACATTCAGGAACCAAGCATTGTTTGCAATTTTACCATTAATAACACACTTCTAAATCAAAGCAAATACGTGCTAACACTCTCCAGCAGAAGAGAACACAATACCTCAGAATAATTGTATTGGGTCTGGCTGAGATGGAGTTAATTCTCCCCACAGCAGCCCTCATGGTGCTGTGCTGTGTATTGGTAGCTAGCAAACTGTTGATAACACACCAGTGTTTTGGCTACTACTGAGCAGTGCCAGCACACATCAAGGCTTTCCAACATTTCTTTTTCCCCAGCAGCAGGCTGGGGGTGGGCAAGATCTTGGGAGGGGACACAGCTAGGACAGCTGACCCAAACTGACCAAAGGGATATTCCGTACCATATGACGTCATGCTCAGCAGTAAGAAACTGAGAATAGGGGGAGGAACAGGGCGGGGGCATTCGTTGTTTTTTTTTTTTTACAATGTTTGTCTTCCGGAGCAAGGGGCATGCTTACTGAAGCCCTACTTCCCAGGAAGTGGCCGGACATCGCCTGCTGATGGGAAGTAGAGAATAATCTTTGCTTTTTGCTTTGCTTCCACGCGCGGCTTTTTGCTTTAGCTACATTAAACTGCCTTTATCTCGACCCACGAGTTTGGGGTTGTTTTTCTCCATCTTCCTTTCTCCCCTCCCTGCCTTGCTGAGGAGTAGAGTGATAAAGCGGCTCTGGTGGGCACCTGGCCCCCAGCCAGGGTCAACCCATCACAATAATTCACTTAAAGATTCCAAATATTACCCTGTATGCAGATGTTCCTCACCTCAGCTAGGTCATGAAATTTATCGTGAACTATCTCATATAGTATCTTTAACTCTTCGTAAGTTTGCTCATCCTCAATACGATGCATTTCTGCCTGAAAAGACAAAAAAGGTAAAGTAACTGCGCTAAAAGAATACAGCATCTTGTTCACAAACATGTCAAACACCTCTGCACTGAATAAATTAGATATTCATAGAAAAAAACTAACATGACAATAATGATAGTATCCAAGTGCCTAAGCACATGAAAATAAACAGAAATCATGTGGGCAACCGTAACACTGACATTCCCCCCTATTAGAAAAAAAGTTTATTTGCATTGTAAAATACCTTATTTTAACACTTTTCACGGTAAAAATTCCTTGCCCAACTATATCCTCCTATCTAATGCATCAGAAGCAAGGTTTGCAGCACAAAATTTAAGCCATGGAAAATAACCTGATTTAACAGAATGCCTTGCTTAGCTAGGAGCAAAAAAAGTAAAGAAGGTAGAAGAAATTAACTGCATAAATTAGGACAATGTGGTATTCATATACAGTTACTTAGAGCGTAGTCTTCTTTCTACTGATTAAGAAGTTGTTTGTGGAAGCTTACAATTCACCCAAATCTAAAGAACATATCATGGAACAAGAAAGCAAAAGACATTTTTCTAGTTCAATGTTATTGCCCTTGTTACATTTCACAGCTCTGCTGAAGACAATACAATCTATATGAAAGTAAAAGTCTCCCGCTGTGCCAGGTACTATAAAACTTCCAGTACAATGACCTACTCCTACAGTTCATGTCTAAACAACACAAGTAAGGATTACATATGACTTAAAGTATCAGCAGAATCACACCTGTCTTAAAGACAGGTGAGGTACATGCTGCCCTGAACTGATTTAACGAAAAAGTCCCAAAACACCTCAAGACAAAACACAGCTAATCATAGTTCACAGCGTTTTTTTCTTTCTGAAGTAGGACACAGGTTCATTATTAGGGGCACTTTTCCTCTAAATTCTTCATTCTAAAATCAACTGGGGAAAAACAACAAAGTACCCCCAAACACACTGTCAACTAGCCCAAATTTTTCCCACATTATCTATCCAACCACATGGGTGACCAGACACACTTCTGATACTTAAATACTTTTTGAGTCTATAGAGAACATGAGTTAAGAAAGCATGTCAGAGACTGACATTGAGCATTCTACGAGAGTTAAAGCTATTTTTGGTGAAAACCAGTTACAGCTCAAAAAAAAAGTCAGCTTTTTGCATAGCAAAACAAAAACAGAAGAACCCTGCCACACACACGCCTCCCACAAGCCCAGGTTTCAAACATTAAAAACTCAGTTGTGGTCAACAGACAGTCTGTTCAGTGAAAATAACATGCAGTAAAACTAAAGATGTTTCTAAACTAGAGCAGATTTTAAATTTGAGAAGATGTAACAAATCAAATATAAGATGATTAATCAACACTGTAGAAAATTAAAATTTAAATACCTGCTCTGCAGTAGACAGCGGTTCCCCCTTTAACTTGCTATAATATATGTCAGTGTAAGATACTGCGTCTTGGGCCCGATGTAATGCAAACTCCCAGGTAGAACGTTGCCTCTGCTCCCTGATCTCCGAAAGATTAGCATTCAAAGCAAAGATCCACCATTCTCGGCAGCTGAAACATTTTAAAATTACTGTATTACCAATATTTAACAAAAACCCAAATGCATGTCAACTGTTTAAAGGTGCAGGAGAGGTTCAGTGAAAAAACAGAAGGCAACTGGTCAGAAAAAGCATCAGTACTAGAGACAGCATATGTGGGCTAGTTCTACAAATTGTGTAGAACAGTGGTCTGCAAAATCCCCTCCATTTTAGTGGTATTTGGTATAGCTGAGACATAGACAACAAAATGTTGAGTTACACAGACCTCCGGTCTGAACAGATACCATCTTTTATTTATCCATAAAAGAAACTTAATAGGAGCTCTTTCCACAAAGAAAATTTCAGAATACCACAGTGGGCACATGGGAGTAGAACTTTCAACTTAATTTCAGTTCTTGGAAGCTGTGAAAGAAGGATTTAAAGCCTCAGGTAAGAATAATTTTAAGTTTGAATTACATCTGAATATTTAAAACTGATTTATGAGGTAGGGAACAAAACATGAGAACTGAAACTCTAATATATGATTATTATCTACCTTTTTTATTTGTCTTCATTCTAGTCTCCCTAGTATAGCTTTTAGTATTATATTAACAACACCACATATGTAGATGTACTTACTTCTCTGTCACTGTAACCTTTGGTCTCCACTTCCTGAACTTAAGCTGTCGTTCCTTTCTAGCCAATTCCTTTAAAAATCCCATGATCTGCTGATACTGCATCTTTTAGTAAAACAATACATAGATTGATTAGGCAATATTGGAGCGTTTTCCAAAGTAAAGGGGAGGAAAAAAACCAAAACAAACAAAAGAACCACCACAGGCTTAGTTTATCTGCATCAATGGCCTGCATATGGCTTCAGAATTAAGATTAGTCATAATTCATAATTTGCTTCTTTAGCGTCACATATCTTCTTCCAGTAGCTAGCAGTTAATGCATGACATTCAATTTACAGGCTTCCTTATTTACAAACACACAGAATGAAATCTTCCATGTCAGATTATCAACCTAACACCAGCCACTATTACATATTCTATAGACTAAAAAAACCCCACATGCATCCCTCTTGCTATTACAACAAACAATGTAATTTTTTGCAATAATCAGCTGCAGGAATGCTTGGTTTTAAAACAAATAACTTTAGTATATCCCTTTCAGCTGCCTCCAAAACTAAATCTCTAAGAAACTATTAATTTTATGCTACAATAATTGGCATTTAAGCTGTTACAAACACCACTACAGTTTTGTGAGCCCTGCAGGTATTTCACTCTCTGAATCAGCAGCTATTTTCTTAGAGATAGGTAATACAAGATGGCATTTTAACAGCAGAATCTGCAGAAGCACTGACATACGAACAACAGTCTCAGCACGTGGGAAGGAAAAAATACGCACCATGTCAAATTACCAATTTACAGACATTGTGATAACCAAAATATAAAGGAATATCTTCTTTAATCAGTCATTTTGTTTGAAACTAACCATAAGGCAGTGTGCAATACAACATACAGATACCCAAGCAATCTCAAAGACTAACTTGTTTGGTAAATGACAGCCTCATTTACCCTTCCTCTCAACAGCCTCTGTTTTAGATATTGAGAGTTAAATTAAGATGGTTGCTATTTACCTGTGAAAGCTTCAAGGGTATAGTCTCAAGCTGAATGTCACACTCAAGCCGCGGAGTCTGGCGCGATCTTAAAGGTTCCTTAGAACAATTTCTCTTAAGAAGAGCAGAAGTGCATACAGGTTCCATGATGTAATTATGGTCACGACTTTCCATGCTTTTATCCATTGCTTCCTGTGGGTTACAAGCAAATTTATTCTATAAGAAATGAGTGTACAATAGTTATCAGGATGCCTTCGTTTCATATACGAGAATACACTTTATTAGCACGCCAGTCCATTAAAAAGCCCCACCTCTTAAACATGTTCTCTCTTCAAAGGTAAAACAAGGTATTTCACAGCACAGTCTTTTTGTTGTACATGTATCCTACCATTATAGCATGAAACCATAAACTTCTGTTGCTCTTAAAAGCACCAGATCCAATTAATTCTAAGTCAATTAAGTCTGCAATATAGAAAGGAGACTAACAACAACAACAACAACAATCTCTTTCACGTGCAAAATCTCTCTCTCATACCTGTAGCTGACCAGGAGGCAGGTCACCCAATAAAGTGCAGTTGGTATCCCAATAAACACTGAAGTCAGCAACATCCAACTGTTTTTTCCGCATCAGCTTCTCTACCTGAAGTAGAAAAAGTGGAATAAAGTCAAGATCACATACCACGTGCCACGTAGTTTTCAGTTCTACATACTCAATAAGTAATATGAAATGCCCAGAATCAATTTATTACAATAACCAGAAGATTATTAAAATGCCATACATTTTACTAAGTATTTACTAGCACCCATAAAATACAGCATCACACCTTAGCTGCCATGAGTTCTTGTACAAAAAGTTATACTTACTGGTTCAAACACCACATTTTGCATTGATACATTCTTGATGCATATGCCAAAGGCAAATGGCTGCAAAGGATTTGTGATGCCATCTTCAAACCTCAAATGGACATCCTGAATTTTTAACTAGACAGAAAAAAACAAAACAAAACAAAACAAAATATTACCAGAGACAACTATTTACATTATTAGAACACACAGCAGTACTATTCGTTAACACTGAAGCAATTTAATATTGAACTTCTGCAATTCTCCAACAAATTTCTGGTGGTTATTTAGACCTCATAGAAATCCTATGCCTCACTTCTGGTTTTGTACCCTCTGGTGCTATCTTCTCCACAGACACCACTAGTCCCCACCTTTTTCCCCAAAAACAACTAGCCACTTTCATAATTTTGCTATCCTACTATTATTCTCCATTTTAAAGACAAACGTGTAATTGCCAACCAAAGACTCAAATTTGGTTTATGTACTAGAAACATCAGTAAGGGCCAGAATTACAAACTCGGAACAATACAAGGTGACCGAAACTAATTTTACATTGTTAAAACCTTTGAGAGCACCGAGTTACTGCAGTTTCTCAGAGAATGCAGAATACAGGACTGAGAAAAGTATAGATACTCTTGCCTTGAGCTCCTGCACCATATACACTCTTCTCAAACATATCAGGAAAAGCAAGTAGTCTGAAGTATCTTGCTTCTAAACTGCCTCTAGTGAGTTGAAATGCAACCAAACAATATAATCAGTCTATCTGCACATAAAGAAAAAGAAGGATAGTCCTTTCACAGAGGCGAGCTAACAAAATTTAGCAAGTAAAATGCAGAAAGCTTCTGGTTCTTAAACACAAATGATTAATGATGTAAATGTTGCTGAGATGTCATTAACCACATTAGGACTGCCAAAGAGAAAAAGAAACGCTTTTGTAAAAACGCCATGCTTTTGAGTTACTTTGAAACTTAGGAGACATATGGCAGATTTTTACTAATAGTAGAAAAAGAATAATTAAAGAACTTGAGAGACAACACGCAATCAAATAATCAAAACCATAGATCAGCAGAAACTCTGAGATTTGCTTCTTTACAAATTGTCTTTTTATCAAAACAAATCATGCTCTTCTGCTTCAGAAAAAAATAAATCAGTATTTTGATGGGTTTATAACAAAGAGAATTAAAGTGTGAGCAAAACCCATGAGATTTCATGCAAATTCATTGTCCACTTGTTGTTAGAAACAAAAAAAAGTTGATGTTTTCCCTTTGGCAAAAGCAGGATGGAGGGGTTTTCCTTTCCAGAAGTCCCCACCTGGACTAGTTTAAGACTGAAGTTATGAAGTTATGAATCTGAAAAGGGACTGTCCTCTGCCAAACATCTACCTTTGATTTACGGCTCTGAGGACTACACAATGTGAAGCACAGTTGGCACAGGTAATTCTTAACAAGTGGGAAAAGCTCTACAATGTAAAGACTTACTTCAATGTTTTCTACAATTCTTGTGACTACAGATGCAGTAACTGAGTACCAGTAAGATTCCCCCTTCTGTTGTCTTTCTTTCTAAAAAAAGAAAATAGGGATAAGCATTAACCACCGCTGTAACAACTGGTCAGGAAACAATGTACCTTGTTATACTGAAATTACTGTGAACAGTGAGAAAGAAAAAATATTATTTCAGTATCTCCAACATATGTGGGACACACAACATGCTGGGGTGGCCCAGAAATTGCGCTATGTTGGCATGTATGAATCAAATTCTAACTTAGTTTCTATGCATTTATTCTCGTACTTGTTAGGAGACTTAAATGCAATTCATCTACCATAGCAGTTTCTTTACCATGAAAGACAAGCATGACTCACTTTCCATTTTTCCTCAAGTGCTAGAAGAAGGGCTTTCTTGTATTCTCTTTCTTGCAACTTCTCCCTTTCCTCATCAAAATCATCTTTTTTTTCTGGTGCACCTATTAAGTGCAGTTTTGAGACAGATATCACCCATGGATCCACATGCGGGCGATAAAAAGGTATCTGGAGTGTTATTTTGCCAATGAAACCTAGATATACAAAACAGAAATGCTATCAGATTCCTGTGTAAACATACTTTATCACCTTTAGAAAACCTGAAAGAAAAAGTGGTGTGAGAAACAAACAAGATAAAATAGAACTGGATTACCTTAAAACCAGGTTACCTCATTTGTCCAAGATTCTGACTCAATGCAATTCTTCCTGTTTATAAATATTTGTCCTGCACACACAAGCAAAATACAAACCTGCCTTTACTTCAAATGGTAATTCCAGTTCCTTCAAGGCATCTTTCTTTAGTGGCAAGTTTTCCAATTCAACAGCACCTATACAAAGCAGAAAAAAAAACCCCAAGTCTGTTAAACAAAGTTAAGTTAAAGAATGCCAACTTGAACACTACAAGCCTAAAATGACTAAAAAAAATAAAATAAACAGGATTTCATGAAAACAGTCAACCTACCACTTCAAGTTGTGTTACAATTGCAATGGTTATTTAATATACCTGTTAATTTTCCAATGCTGTGTGCTCAAACTATTTGATGAGGCCATCTACAAGCAATCTTCTGCAAGGTTTTAGATCTGAACTTTATTGGAACCAAGGAGAAAGCTTTTACTCTTTGTCTTTTCAAAAGAGATACTTCAAATATTTTCTCAATATTACAAAAAGCACGCACAGAAAACATTTGAAGTGTTATAATATACGTTCTCTAAAAATAGCAGATAATAGCAGCAAAAGGTAAATTAGAAAGCATTGATTTGAGGACTCTGTAAAAGTACAAGACTTGTGAACACAACATGATGTAACGTGACATAAACCAGAAGTTTTAATTACCAAGGAGTAACTACTAGCACCAAAACATAAGAGAGAAAGACTACAGAATACTTCCTGCCATAGTCCCTCAACAGGGAAGTTAATGAACAGTATTAAGAAAAATTACACTCAAGTATTATATAAATTAAAAATGCTGATAAGATATGCTAAGCATACTTTTAAAAGCTTCATAATTTGAAGTTTAAGAATGCTGATAAAAAGCAGCAGAGACAGGAACACAAGAGAATTTACTAAAAGTACAAACTGCTAGCACAAAACTCTATATTAAAAGGGTTTATATAAATGTTAAACACAATAGTAAGTGATTGTTTCTATTCCACTTTCCCATTATTAAAGAAAACATAACTTAAAAAAAAAAATAAAAAAATCACAGTATGAAAACACTACAGAAAATTCCATGCAGCCTCACCCTTTAGAAGAGCGACTGAAAGTTGGTCTGTGTTCAGGTTATTGACATATTTGCCCAAATAGGTGTTGAGGACCCAGGCTACCAATCCTTCCAACATGACTGTCCTAGAAGAGGGCAACTAATGTTTTTCTGTCATTTTCTGGATTTCTGTTCCATAATTACAGTCTCGCTCTGAAAGAAAAAACATCAAGAAAATTATTGTCTGAAACATACACTCTCAGCAGAGCTGACATACTGTTATTATTCTAATTCTTACTGTGTTCACTCTAAAAAGCAGTAAAAACACTAAGCTTGATTTCTACCTTACAAAAAAAATGCCGTATGCTATGCCCTTTAAGTCTCAAATCAATTTCATATACAGCTTGCATTTGCAAATTAAGTTCATCTTTCCATTCTTTTTCTATTCAAAACATCACATTTTGTTGCAATATCAACAAGGCCAATCGACAATCCTCTTCCAGAAAAGGGAAGACTAAAACTCCACGTTGATCTGAACCAATTTTGCACTGGCCTCCTCAACTGCTGCTGCCAGTATTTTCTTCAAGTTGCCAACATTCTGGTTTTAGAAGCCTGGTCTAAAGTAACAGCCCACAGCCTTCAACTGCCTTTTTGTAGAATTCTTATATGACATCTGTGAAACAACTCGCCCCTTTTTTGGGAAGAGCATATGTGTGGGAAGTAATCAGATACAAGTCCCATAAATAGCTCATCAACAGTTACTCTAACAGGTTTTCAAAGTGATAGCATGACTACTGCATCAAGGAAGGAAAAAAAAGCTACATTAGAGAAGCAACACTGGTCATACATGTAAAGAGTTCCCTCCATATTCTTCTCTAACCATTTCTGTTTCAAGTGATGTGATAATCAGACCATCAAAACCCTTAAGTCCCTGTTCAAGTTTTTAACCAGTGAATTGCAAAACTACTATCAGCCTCTGCAAGGGCGGGATCAACCACATTATTACAGTAACAAAAAAAGCATGCAGGCCATATCTCATGGTTAGAATGCAGTAAATGTATCAGTTCTGTGTTTAGAAAAATCTCCCAACCCCGCATACCTCCCTAAACCACTGTACCTGAGATTCAACCAAGAAGAGCAAGATATGTCAGACTTATTTACGTCTGACAACAGAAGAAAATGACAACTTCAAGAGTTATATTTTAAATTTTATATTGATTCAGGGTTTTCCTATAACAAAGTTTGCTTGATTTTAGGCACCCAGATTTAAGCCTTTATTTCTTTTTAAAAAAAGCCAGTGAAAACACTTAACTAATACAGTTAAATAAAATAACCAGAATTAGGCAAACAATGAAAGGCTTTTTCAAAAGGCTGAAAAATGAAACTCTGCTGTCATGCAGAATGAAACACAAATATCATAAATAACACAGGGAAGTTACATTCAAATAAGGCATCTCTTTGTAAAATTTCTCAACAGTTTTAAAAAAAATACAATTATTCCACATAATAAAAACTGGGCATTCGTACACATGGGCCACCACCTTATAGTATAGGTTTTATTCTAATAAAATCAACAGGAACGCTCAAGTTCAAACAAGAGCAAATACAGTAATCCTTGTCATGTTACCCTTAAAAAAAATAAGTAAATAAAAAAAAGAAATCTACAGGTGTTAGGAGCCAGAGGAAAGATCTTGAAGAAACATTCAGAAGCACAGAACAGGTTAGCATTCCAGTGACTAAAAACCTCCAGTGCATGAACAATTCCATGCCTGAAGTCATTCTAAGAACTGTAAATAAAGTAAATCACCTTCTTAACCTAAACTTGTGGAACATAACTAATGAGAAATCTTTCAAACGTTTTAAGGCTTTTACATTTGTAACTTCCTAGCCCCTCGCTGTGCCACTGGGAAAAAACAAAAAAACAAACCAAAACCCAAAACACTTATTTTCTATGACAATAGTTTTATTTTTTTTCAACGTACATAGTAAAAAACAAACAGTAAATGCTTATCAGGATCAGAATCACAGCCCAAACCAGGACCTTCACTCAAAGCTGGCTCACTTTTCCTGGAAAAAGACGCAATTTTTCCTCAGGGAAGGAGACACCAGCCCTGAAGGAGCAGGGCCTGGGTCTGCCAGCAAGGGGCAGCTCAACGAAAAGGAGGGAAGCGAGCTGGGTTGATGTCGCCTGTCAGTGCTAGGGAGAAAGGAGGCATTTTACTCAGCGCCCGGTCACACAAAAAAAAGGGCGGGGAGAGACCTTCAGGACACTCACCCATCTCTCCCTCCACGGCAGCAAACATACCGCGGGGAGGAGAGAGGCGAGAGGAGACCTGTTGGCACGCAACGCGTGTCAGAGACGAAGCGAAAGGTCACCTTGCCCACGGGCGGCCGGAGAGAGCCCTGAGGAAGGCACGGGGCGCGGGGGGAGACCGCCTGAGGGGCACGCTGGAGGCCCGGCCGAGGGACTGAGGCGCCACACAGAGCCCGGCCGGGGCAGCGCGCTGCTTTCCGCGGCCCCAGCCCCGAGGCGTCGGGACAGGGGACTGCGCGGCTGCCCCTCGCCCCCCCCCCCCCCCCCCCCGCCCGGGGCCGGGACAGCGGGGCGGAGCCCTGTGAGGGGCGTGAGGCAGGGAGGGGCCCCTCAAGCCGGGCCCGCGCCATGCAGCCGCGGTAGAGTTCGGAACGGAGGCTGACGCAGGAGGAAAGACAACCCGGAGCCCAGGGCCGCCGTCGCAGCGCCGGCCCGCGCCCCCAGCCCGCCGGTACCCACCTGGGCTCCCGGTGGCGGCCGCCGCCTCGATGGTACGCGGGGTCGGCGGGCCGCACGCCAATCGATCCCGAGCCAACCGACGGGGAGACGCCTGGGTAAAGGAGCGCCGAGCTATCGATGTCCGCCTCCCCCGCCTCCTTGAGGCGGAGCCGGGGCGGACGGGGCCGGTCTCGCGCCGCACCGCCTGTAGGGGCGTGCCGGGAGCGCGGCCTCGCGCCGGCACGGGAGCTGGCGGCGGTCTGCGCGCCTGGAGCCCGGCCTGGAAGCGATTATCCGGCCGGGAGCCGCGCGAGGAGCCCCGCCCAGCCGCTGTCGCGTGCAGCAAGCCGAGTCTGTGGGCTCTCCGTTTGCCCGGGAAGGCGCGGTTCCGGCTGCGTGCCTCCGCTGAGGTGGAAGAGCCGCGGATGACTCTTCGGCGCAGGGCTAGGCGCAGGCTGCGGTGGATCGGGTCTCCTATAGGTAGGAGGTGGTAGCGGTGAGAAAGAAAATTGGAAAGCAGCGGCTTAAGCTAGGGAATGAAACCACCGGTTCTAAAAATGAGAATTTTGTTTAATGGAGAGTCAGGAAACTTGAAGCTACACATGATTATAAAAAACTTTTTTTTTTCTTTTTATAAGCAAATGCAAGCACGTTTTTCCTACTTAAACATAAAACTCGTATTTTCCTTCTGTCACACAGCTCTGTAAATTGAAAACCCAGTCAATTAACTGCCATAATGGGATCGTCCTTTTTAAGACTTAAAACTTCTTTAAAAGGCTTCCACTGCTTCTTCAATGTGGTCCCAATACTGGGAGCTGACAGACGAGACATGAAAATAGCGCAGTGCAAGAGGTTCAAAGCACTGTCTAAAATTACATTCTTGCCTAAACCCTTCAGTTTTGTAATAGTTTCAGTGTATCTATTTTCAAAGTCTTTTCTGAAAATTACTGTCAAGCACAAGTTTAATACACAGTTGTAAAAGGTTTCTTCGTAGTAGAAATAAAGACCTGTTTGGCAGTTCTCAGTTCCAGACATAATGTTAGAAAACCTCATAGCTTTTGTGGAAGTTTAAAATTTGTAATTTAAAATCTGTATTTCTTCTGTAGAATAAATTGTATTGTGAAATATCCTTTTTCAGTCTAAGGCCCCAGAAATAACTACTGCATTTAGTTTCTCTTGAGGCAGAATAGTTCAGTTGGAAGGGAAGTACAACGATCATCTAGTCCAACAGTATGTTTTTATGGCATAAAAGAAAAAAGTTATGCCTAGTGTATGCCTTCACTCGAATATAATTCAGACACTGCATTGCGAATCCTGGTTGAATACAGGTGCCACAATTGCTGGTTAAGTCACATATGTAAAATATAATTATGGGAAATGGGATCCTAAAAATCCCACAAGACTCCCACTTGATTCAAGGAGAACCTCTACTGATCTTCTGTAAGAGGTGGTTGGATCTTCAGTGTCAAGCAAGAAGTGAAGGAGAACAGGATTTTCTGGTTCTGAGGTGTGACTCAATTCCACTTTTTACAGATTATGCTGTGCACTCATCAAGAAATAGCCCTTTTCCTGACGTCAATGGGTGCGAGCTATCTTGGCATGCATATTCGCATAGATCTTCTCTAACATTCACTGGAATGTAGGGAAAAATATCTTGGGTTTATGGTTAACCTCAAAAATGAGGTCAGAATTAATCAGGGAACCATATTAAATCAGCCAGGAGACAAAGATGACAAACTTTAGGGCTGCCAATAAAAGAAACTTACTTCCTACTCTGAGATACAACTATTTAATCTAGACTTTATTTTCTAAAATAAAATGAACTATGTACAGCTAATGAAATGCTATTGTTTGGACATAATACTTGTAATCTAGTAAAAAAAGCTTCTGTAAAACATTTCACTCTTGGATACACTTAAGGTTCATTTGAGAAGTTTGGTCCAATAGTGCGCAAAACCAAACTGTAGTAATAAAAGAAATATCCAGGAGGATGAGGGAAAGTATGTCCATGAAGATACAAGATAGGACATTGAATGCAATAGTTTTAAAATCAAATGGATAATTCATTAGCATTGAACAAATGATAATTTAACTCCAGTCTCTTAGAAGTAGTCACAGCCATGTTCTTGACAGGTGGCATACCTGAACCTAAATTATCTTCACAAGAAGTCTCAGCAGAAAAATCAGTGGCATAAAGTTAGAAAAATGTTCCTTTTCAAATCTAGTAAAGGTCTTTCAAAGGTATCACAGAAGAAAGGGAGGAATTGGCCATTCAGTTTAAAAGAAAAAGCATTCAAATTTTTTTTTTTTTTTTAAATGCAAAGATCATCCTTCAACTCTCAAAGCTGACAAAAGTGATTAAAAACCTCAAAAGCATCACTGTCTATATTTGTCTGAAATTTCAAGTCTCTGTAGGAATGCTACATTTAACATGTTTATTTTAGAAGATAAGGCGCTGTTTGATTAATTGTATCAGTCAATCAGTACACGATTTGTGATTTCCTTTAACTGGTTTTCATCCCCGCATCTTGAATACCCAGAGGAAACTTCTTTTCTTCTGGAAGTAAGTCTTGAAGTAAATTGTCCTCATTTTCCACTGAGATCTGAATTTCAGTTTCTTTTTTCAAGGGGTTTTCTTCTTTCGAAAGGGGAATTTCTTCCCCTGTTGGGGAATAATAGGGAGCATTTGCATAATCCATGCTAGTTGAAGTAGTCTGTTCTGGGAACTGGGAACTGCAGTCTGGATTACATACTTTAACAATGCAAGTCACATTCACCTGCGTTCCTCCATTACCAGAATGCTCTGTCAAACAAACAAAACACATTAAACATGGAAGAATGAAACCCAGAACAGGATGATTGGATTCTTTATCCAGTTCTTTGACTTAAAATAGACACTAAATATCTTCTTGCTTCACTTAATTTAGGTAAGCTGGTGGGGTTGGATCTGTAATGTTTTAGGGGGTTTTTTTGGTACCATAAAATCCACATGTCATCCCAGAAATAAAAAAAGCCATAAAAATTAATACAGAGCCCTGCATCACAGCCAACTCCCTACCCATCTGTTGCCATTTCAGATGCTTTGACAATGTTCTTTTCTTATTGCTCCCTTCAGCTCTTACTCCCACTCACAGGTAAGTGCCTACCATCACACTGATCCCCTAGTCTGCAAATAACTTTTCCTCCATTGAGCACAGTCTCTTTACTGTCTCAGGCTGATGACTTAAAACAATCACATTTTCTTTTCAAAAGTTACTCGCTGCTAACATGGGTCTGATGTTTTATCCTGCCATTTAAACTTCTAAAAAGACTCCTAATCGATAACCAAATTTCAAGAGGTTCTGGATCATTCCGATGCATTCTTACCTGAACTCGCAGAGTTGTGTCTGTCTCCACTGTGAAGCTTACAACCTTCTGCATCCGAATGTTGCTGCTGAAATCCTTTCTTTTCATTGTTCTTGTTACTTACTACACTGACTCTTGCAGACCCAGCTGGATTATTCAGGGAGCTACTGCTGGACCCAGAAGTTTCCAAGAGATGCTGTTCCTCCTGTTCAGAACTGCTGGAGTTTTGCGATCCTGTATTTCTTACTTTTTTGTCACACTGCTTTTCTGTAGGGGGAAAAGGCTGGAACATTTGCAGAGAAATACAAAACATTAACCTTTTTAAAAAACACTGACAAAGAACTGGTCCCTACTTAGGGAGCTAAAGAAACTGCTGATAATTGCTATTTGCATAGTAATGACTGTAAGAAATTACCAAACCACCCCATTCTCCAGTTGTCTTTCTGCTGTGCAGTTTTCTTCTACTTTTAATTAGATAAGACTGCACGGTTTCTATATAACTTTTAAAGAAATGGAAAAGGTGGAAAGGAAGGAGTGACACTTACCGAATCTGCTTCTGTAGTCGGTGGAGAGTATACAAGGGCTGCAAGTGAAGACAGACAGTTCATTAACACCTACATTTGTTTCAGTTGCAAAAGCTGCTCTCAGACTAGTCTGAGTGATACCCTCTGCTCCTGGAATAAACTCCAAATGTACATTTACTACACACTGTTTTCAAATGTTGAAAGCTATATTGTATTAATTTTTTAAGATGACTTAAAATTTAGCCAGCAAGCAAAGAGGACCCTCTGCAGGAATTAATAATTTTTCTAGTATAGTGTCAGCGAGAAAAAGTATTGATGAAAGTAAACTACGGTCATGACTGTTCAATGATAACAGTTGATAATGTCTAGTATTTAAATTATGAAGTACGAAATATTTTACAAACTCCATTAGGTTCTACAGTTGTCCAACTCCACTGGGATGTTGTATGTTTAGACAATGCTCTAAAATATGAGGAACAAGAGAGATTTGAATGGGACATTTGCCTCACTGTATTCCTGTATTGAGATTAATTTCACCACATGTGATTTAATAAAGATACCTTTACTCAAAATAGATATGGAATTCCTGGAGTATTTTTTTAATTCTATTTTTCTGTATCTGCAAAGCTTATGTGATCAAGCTGAATTGCATGAGTTTTCTCTTAGTCTCTCTTCCATTGACCTTTGAACCCTTTGGCCAATTGCACCCCAATGTAACAGAGGAATGGTGTCAAAAGCTCCTCAGGGTTTCATGGACCTATAAGGTTGCCAGCTTGTGAGGCAGAAACCTGTGAATCATCTCCTTGTCCCCTTGAAAAAAAAATAAATTAAATTGACTCATACATTATTAGACACCAAAGAATCTACATGTTAGTGATATCCATATCCAGCCATGAGAAAAGCTTCAAAGAGAGCTAGCATCTTCTAAGATACTCATGACAGTCAACCACTAGGCTCAAATTAGTAGGAAATAAGGTGACACTCTTTCCAATAGTTACACAGTCTGCTTGTTTTCACTTCATGAATCTTACCTTTTTTTTTGGAGACTAAGCAATACCCCAAAAGAGTCATTATCATGACCAATAACAATGGTCCTGCTACTGATCCTGAAAATAAATTGAAAAGATAAATTATTTAACAGGTTGATCTGACAAAGGATCTAATTGCAAAGAGGTAGTTTTGTGGTTTCTGTCCATGGCTACAAAAGCTAAATTTACAAGTATCAGGTGTGTCTGATATTCACATTTGATGACTCTCTTGTTGGATTTCAGTCTCCACCACTTCATAAAACTGAATTTTCCTGTCCTGAAAAGTAAGGACAGATTTTTGGCCTCAATCACAGCAGATCTCTCTCTAGGCTATCAACAGTTTGTTAAATACAAGGCCAGACACTCCAGAATGCTCCTAAACAGATATGCCTGCTGGATAGGTTGTGAACAGGAGAGAATACATCCAGACTTGTGAATGCTATGAGGACTTTTTGTCTTGGGAAAGGCTGCCCGAAGTCTCCAAAGACCTCTCACCAGGAGGTTTATGAAGTCAAGCTTGCCTCAGTCCAGAATCTAAGAGACAACCTTCTCTACCAGCTCCTTCATAGTAGCAATTCTCAGGAAATGCCTTGTATAATCTAGTTGGAGATTTTTAGATATATTTCCAGAATTACAAGGACTGCGGAATGCACCGGGGGAATGCAGATGCATTGGTAAATATTACACAACTCACTACAAGTAGTGTCACATTGAGTTAATTGAGCTGTTTTGAGCTTCTGCTTGGGTACAGGTAATTGCTCTTGCAAAGAAACTGAGAACTAAATATAAACTTACTTCCTAGCCAGAGAAAAATGACTTTAAATGAGTTAATAGCTCACCGATGATGTGAGACATGTCAGGTACAGAGTTTAAAATGACAGGTCTAGTTATTATTTCAGGTTTGTTGGAAACTGAGCTTTGGGTCAGGAACAGGTTCAAAATAGTGTGAGGTAGAACTGTGGCAACTGTTCCTGAGTCGCTGCAAACTGTGTCATTCATGCTGTTTCCAGGAATAGCCACTGATTTACAACTGCAGGAAACAAAAAGAGATGTTAGGACAGAAAGCAACCCTGTGCACAGTTAAAATTGCTATAAGAGAGAAACACTGACTTACACTGTATGTGGTATACAGCTGGTATCATAAGATTCCTCATGTGAAAAAGTGCCAGGAGGACATGGTTTACATTCTGTATCTGTGCTATCTGTCCCTTTAAACAGAAGAAAAACTCCAGTTAGTGATCTAGTGAGAAACAGGAATGAACAATCAAGGTCTGTGGTACAGATCCTGGAAGTGATACAGAGGCAGTACACAAAATACAGTCTTTAACTGAGACAGAAGAGAGTAATTTGAAACACCCAACCCAAACACAAATCAGGAGATTAATCAGCTGTTAGTTTGATGTCCTTGATAGTCTTTTTCAAAGACTGTAAAAACCCACCAAAAGGTTAACATGTGGTACTGTAGACAGAGCAGAGCTTTTTCACTCGTCCCTGACAGGCTGACCACCTATTCCATTCTGTTGGAGTTCTGTATCTTTTCAAATGATTCTTAATTTCTTTAAAATATTCAGTGTTCCACATCTTTGAATATTGTTTATAATCTTGAGACAGCTATATTATCATCAGACTGGTGACTTTCATTATCTAGAAAGACAGATTAATTCCGCAGGACGGCGTAGAGTCATCATTACTTGCCGTAACACAAATTTGACCTGAAGCCCTGTTTCAAGGATTTAAGCAGGAATTACGTGGCCTTGCATCTGAGTGACTTCTATGGAAGAAATCACACAGTAGAGCAAAACAAAGGAAGAATAAGTTGGATTGGGGAACTTTATGATATATGGTAGAAACAGATTGCTACATGTTGTTCCTTTGGATATGCCTCTTGAGAATACTATTGCTGTAGTTAGTTACTAAGATAATGCACTAAAAAGAATGCATAACTGTAGGGAATTAAAAGACAATATTCCTGTAATTTACTGAGTTGGAGACAGATTCAAAAATATTTATGGCCTATTAATGCAAAAAATAACCCTCTTCTTACAGTAAAACTATTCTGCATGTGGAGTGTTCAGAATTAAATTACCTCTTCTGGAAACTCGGTAACCTTTTCCACATTTTTTGTGCACTTTACATATTTTGCAGTTCTCATAGATTTTCGAAATGCAGTATTCATTTGGTGGGCAGCTACAGATTCTGTCCTGTGACTTAGTGCATGTTTGATTCTGCACAAATCCTGGTTTTAGAACAAGAATAAAGCAAGATGTGATTAGCAACATTTAAAATCATGGCCTGCAATGTTTCAAGTGAATATGAGGTGATGTTCGCACACCACAAACTGAAGACAATTTTGCAGCTTGTGGCTAGTGTACCATCATAAAACAAATATATATGCCCCAACATCTACATTTTCAGAAGAGTTTCCACTCGGTCTCTAGGAGAGGAGAAATTTGCATGTGTAGAATTCACACTTGACACTCTGTACCTGCAGTTGCACTGTATTGTATCATAACCATAAATATGCACATTTGTGTTACCTGTGCTCATCACTGCAGTATCTGGGGGCCATACTAAGATTTGTAGTCTATGCAGATCATGCAACTGTATTTAAAGTGATTGGAGACCTTACTACAGACATTTTCATACTGTAATTAACCAGCTTTGTAGGTGTATCTATTTAGATGAGACTAAAGGTCATTTGAACAACTTATGCTCCCTTGGCTGGAGGGTATGAGCAGGAAGTTAGTCTGCTGATGACATTTGTACCTATTTTAGTGATGCGGTGCCTTAGTTTCCAAGAATGTAAGACTGGTGTCACATTTTAAGGACTGTCCTGATTTTGTCAGGGATAGAGTTAATTTTCTTCCTAGCAGCTGGTATAGTGCTGTGTTTTGGATTTAGGATGAGAATAATGTTGATAACACACTGATGTTTTTAGTTGTTGCCAAGCAGTCACAGACTTTTCAGCTTCTCATCCTGCCCCACCAATGAGAAGGTGGGGGGTGCCCAAGAAGCTGGGAGGGGACATGGCCAGGACAACTGACCCAAACTGGCCAAAGGGATATTCCATACCATATGAAGTCATGCTCCATCTATAACTGGGAGGTTGGCCGGGAGATGGGGTAGCTTAGGACCTTGCTAGGCATTGGCTTCAGGTGGTGAGAAATTGTGCTGTTCATGACTTGTTTTATATATTATTATTATAATCATCATCTTCCTTTTCTGTCCTATTAAACTGTCTTTATCTCAACCCACAAGTTTTAATCTTTTTTTTTTTTTTTTTTTTTTTCCATTTTCGATTCTCTCCCCCATCCCACTGGGAGGAGAGTGTGTGGTTGTTTTAGCTGCTGTCTGGGTTAAACCACGACAAGGATTTAGAAAGAAAAAGAGGGAGGGCCCTCTGCAAGACTTTCTTGATTCTTTTCCCCAAATCTTATGAGCACCAAAAGCACGAGAATGGGACTATACAAGTGACAAACAAAACCTCCTAGTTTTCTTAGGAGAAAAGACTAGGTTAAACCAAGCCCTCCCTTTGAGCAGGCTGTTAAAGTCACAAATGCCTCTTTAACAATGCAAGCCTACCTTTCCTGCAGGGTGGTGAGCAGGCAAAGCACTGAGGAGAGCGATTCCAGATTGCTGTATACGTGTTAGGTCTACAGGGACTGCACTTTGTGTCCACATTGTGACTGCAGCTCCCTGTCTTATATTGACCTATTAAAAAAAAACACACACAAAAAAAACCTCCAATAAAAAACCAAAACAAAACAGAGAAAGCATCTAATTGGAAAAGATCACTGTTTAAGGTAAATTTAATTCTTAGTTGTAGAAACCCTTTCCCTTTACTGGCACTATCAGATTGGTAACATATACCAAGCAAGAATTGATTTAAAGGAGCACTGCATGTATGTACAGGGTAACTCTAGTTTCTTTTGTTATTTGTGTTTGACCCCTTTTCCTACATTAGTTCAGTGAATTCCAGCCATGTTTAAAACAAGGCGGCCTCAATCCTGAACAAAACCCCTCAGCATATAGGTAGATGCAGCTACCACAGTACATAAAACAAACTTTTTCTCCTCATAGAAGCTGTGTTTTGTGGTGAAACACAGGACGGTGTTTCATGCTGAAAGTCAGGCATGTGCTAGAATGATGTGTCTGGGTGAGGCCATTACTACCTTTACAAGCATGAAGAAAGCATAATGAAGTATTACCACAAACAAACCTGAATTAGAACTTCACCACTTGTCACTACTGCAGGGACATGAGCTCGCTTTTTCCTTCATCTCTTCAGCCAGCCCTAACATCGCGAAGCAATGAGCTACTGAAGCTACTGGCATTCCAGACAAAATCAAAAGCTATCAAACGTAGTTTCTCCAGTGCTTCTAACCAACAGCAGAGTCAGTGCAGTGGTGGGAGTAAGTAAATATGAGCTCCAACATATCCATTTTGGAGAAAGGAAAACAGCTCAGTTGCCATTTCCTCCTTGCTTGGAAGGAGGAACAAGGTAAAAGTCAATGTCTCATATCCTGTACAGAAATATCGTGGAAAATATACTCAGAAAGCAGGAATAACACTGAGAAAGCCTTTGGAGCTGCTTGGAGAAAGAAGGGGCCCTGGAGGTGAGCCATAGAAATTACTTCCAAAGACTTTGTTTTTCCATGTACTTACTTGAACCTTAGAATTCTGCCTCCCACATCCTGCTAATAATTTAGGCTTCAATTTTTGATAAATTACGGTAAAAAAATTCAAATTCATCATAACAAAAATAAAGATTTTAGACTTTCTACAACTTGTTGTCCAGAATTTGTTATTCTGAAAAATTAAAATTAAGGAGAAATAGACTGAACAGTAGATACCACAACAGAAAAAGGTTTTACCTATGAATTATCATCTTTCATCCGTTGTGTTTTTAACAAAGGAAGCCTGACAGATGTATCTAGACATTTTCGGTTAATTCAAGCAACTGTGGCTGCTTCAGCATATACTGATTTCCTGCTTCAACTTCCGGATCTCTCTGACAAGAACTCAGCATTTATGGAGACAAATTTTGTTTGCTCAGCATGTAATGAGACAAATAGACAGTTTTTTTGCTGTGTCTAATGTAAAAATACAATGACAACTTATTGTAAAAACTCTTATTATTAAAATACCCAAATGGTGTTACAGCCCTCCAAAAAAACCCAAAACCACACACCCACTTTTCTGCAGTCAACAACTTTTGCTAACAAAAGATCACTAATAATTATCACTGGAGTGTAAGACATGACACCTCAAAGAATACAGTTTCTGCAGTCTTGTACCCAGTCTCTGACAGCGGTCTGCAGTGTCTGAATTACAGTAAAAGACAATAAAATCCCCTTAATAAGCAATTATAGATTAACCTGTCCAATGGAAAGCCCCTTATATAATTGATATTATCCAAGTACAGAAACTAAGCTCTACCTCATGCCTTGTTTTACAATATATTTGTTACTAGTGGGCTTAGGTCTGACGTGTTGTCTAATTTTTGTAATTCCCTTAGTGACTGTTGCTCCCTTCCCTAAAAGTTGACTTAAAACACCATGCAAAGCTGTGCTTACAAGAGCTCAGCAGCCTACCTCCTGATAAGTCACAGCCAGGTTAACCTTGTAACAAAATTCTAATTCTGATGAATAGTGTGTCTCTCTTGCAGATATTTTTACAGTCACAGTATTTTATTGTCTTCCAGCTAGACAACAGCAAAACCTCAATGCTCTTAAGATGTATAAATAATAAAAATGTACTAGGCTTACCTGAAAATTGACTGAATTTGGCTGTGTAAAGTAATAGTTTGAATTATAACCTACCTGGAGGGCACTGGCTGCAACATTTATTAAGTTGTTCTTCATAGAATTCAGTGCTGGGATCTTTGCATTTTTCAAACTGTGGTGTATAAGGCAATGAATATTCCTAGGAGAAATTTAAGGAAAATCATGAGTCACAAGTACATTCTGACCTTAAAGTAGAGATTCAAAAGAGACAAACACTTAAAAATGAGCGCAATTATAACCACCTTCCTTTCCAAGACACTGATGTCAGCCTGATGAAACAGAAAGCAGCAGATGCCAAAAAAGTTGAAGGAGAACGCACAGCTTATAAGCTACTTGAGACCGTTTAGAGGTTCCTCTGTTTTTCAAAGATCTGTCACAATGAACAAAGTGATTTCTCCAGGTTTTATGTTCAAAAGAATGCAATGGAACTATGGGATCAGCATCACTACTGCATCCCCTAAACCAAAGGGTTAAGTACCTATTCTCAGTTGCCACAATTCAACCAACCTTTGACAAAATGCCAGTGAAACATAAATTCTTACCTGTGTGTTTGTGGGAAGAAGCATTTTCTGCAAAGTGGCTATATTAAAAATGATATCTTCTTAGTAGGTCTACTCCCTATACACGTTTAGAGCCCTATCTGAAAACAAGACGATTGACTTTGCTACTTATTAATTGCCTCAGGCCTCCTGAGCTGGTGGAACAGGGAGCTGTGGGTCTAGCACTACTGCAATGCTTGAAGGAATCTTTCTGTTTTCATCAGTGGGTGCAAAGGACACAGGACACTGAGTTCAGTTCTCTACTGCGCTTACATTCATTACGCCCTTGCTTACACCCATGCAATATCCAGGCAAGATAACCTGTCCCTTCAGTCAAAGAACCTGCACTATTAGAACTGTTTCACCAAAGGAAAGGAAAAAAAGGCTTTTATCATTCCAGATACTTCGTGATTCCTTTCAGAATGAAAAAGGCCTTGATGTTTTGAAAACAATGTCTCCAAAAACTGCACTGCTGCTTCTGAAAAGGAGCAACTGGCTACAAGACTTAAATAAAAATAATAAACCTACCTCATATGTCAGGTCAAATGCATAAGAAACAGTCATGAAATACAGTGTACCTACTTTTCAGCTCATACCAATCAACACAGCTCAGTGACTTCAATGAACAAGTGTCAAAATATTTGAGGACCTGCCATCTGTTTTCAAAGGGAAAAATATAGTCACTCAAAAGAAAAAGGCTAATGTTAGGTAGCACAAGCGTAGGAGTTTCCTGCTACATCAGAAAGATGCTGTTCAAAAAGTATGTGACACTGCTCAATTTTCTGCAGTTTGAAAACATTGCTTCATGTACACTCTACACACATTTAGAGAAGTAATATAAAAGTATTATTAAAAAGAGAAATCAAAACAGGAACAAGCTCTTTGGAGGCCGGCAATGAAAATATCCTTCCTCCTTACTGAAAAAGCATGTTGATTATCTATTGTGTCTTCATATTCCTGACAAAGTAGATTAACACTTCCCACTCTCAACAATTACTTAAAGGGAATCCAACATGTTCTTATGCAGCTTGTTGAACTATTCTACCTCTTATCTAGTTGTATATTAGAAACAGGATTTCACCCATCTACTCAATGGTCAGTGTCAAAAATAACCTTTCCTGAGAATGTGAAGACAGAGAAAGGCCTTCTTGAGTTTCAATATTCATTCCAGAAAATAAAAAAAAAAAAGGCAAACCATTTAAGTAGAAGTTTCACTGCTCCTATTTAAAACACAGTGAAAGCTGGTAACACTGAGCAGACATCAGGACAATTCTGATCTCTTCTGATCAGACAGTTGAGTTAAAGACTGAAAACCAGGGAGATGGGATGAGTTTCACCAACACCAGCCTCATTCTCTCACAGTCAGATCAACAAGAAACAGTCAAGTTGCAAAATGAAGAGCAAACTTGTAAAGATGTTTTTAACAGGTTAGAAACTGTGATGGGGTGGGGAAGGATGAAAAAAAATATCTCCTTCTTAAACACTAGAGCAGGTGAAGTAAGAAACAGCTGCTGAGCACAAGCTGCATTTTTCAAATTCAGCCCGTTGTCTTTCAATGAGAAGATAGCCAGTTTTGCAGAAACCATGCTGCAGCCTCAAATATCTCCAAAATCTACTTTGCCTCCATTGTTGCTTTCCAGTTCAGGAGGCTTATTTAAAGGGAGCTTGCACAAGGACTGAAGATTTCAAAGCAGAACCAGGAGGCTGGCTTCAACATTATCAGTTTCATCATTATTAATGAGAATAATAACCATAATAATTCAAAAAAGAAAAACAAGGCTTTTTAATACCTTCTAAGTTCAGTAATAACTGTTAATACTGGACTTGGTATTACACCCTCATAGGATAGGCAATGATAAACCATACTATGACTAAAATCTGATTATGAAGAAGAAAAGGGCATTGCTCTCAAAAGTATTTTTTGTTTAAGTTACGTTCTTGTTTATTAAAAGAAGGATCAAGTGGTGTCGTCACGTTTTTGTAATCGCTATGATCAACTTCATTAAAACAAGCACTTGAGAATCTTTTTAAAACTTAAAACTTCACTGTAAGAGCAGACACAGGAAAAAAAAGGGGGGGGGGGGGGGGGAAAATACAATAAACCGCATCACAAACTATCCTGCTGGTGAGGCTTCCTGGCAAAAAATGTTCTTATCTCATCCTCTGCATTGTCTGTTGTAAATACTGCCCTGTGACTTAAAGACACAGGAAAACCTGTTGGTTGATGGGTTCACATCTATTTCTCTGAAGTTGTGCTTGAAAGGATATACCTACTGTCTGATACAATCTCCCTGAAATTTTATCTGATGAGCTGTGGCTCTTAATGACATACAATTGACAATTTCGTGCCAACTGTCCTCAAAGAACATGATGGGAAACTAAAAGGGACTTGTAACTCACTTGGATACACTTTATATACACACATGAGCTCAGCTTTGTTTGCACTGGGAGGATGCCATTAATTTCAGTAGTCAGTTCCAATGTAAACTAATTTAATCAAAGCTGTCAAGGCCAGCACTCAAATCTCTTACTACATCAGAGGAAGTGTAGGCCTCTTACCAGGTATAAAACTCTCCTGGATTTCTTGGCTACGAAAGGACCCCACTTTTTCTAGCCCTCTCGCCAATCTTAAGGTCTGAATTGGGCAGTACAATATTTTCTACCCTCAACAAAACCCTCTGGCATCCAGATCCATTGGCTACTTTGGGCTGAAAGGCTGATAAGTAGGGGTCAGATTCTATTCCACAATCTTTACTTTTTGTTACTGTTGGTATCTCTCATAAGACCTTATTTCGTCTTCTGCTTTTACTGTGAATCAATGGTCTGCAAGGAGATTGTGTGAAGGAAAACTAACCTCATGCTGCATCTTTTGCATTATAGCCTTAGAACTTTTCACATTAGGTAGTAGTGTCTAATGGCTGCAGACTTTTAAGATATTTATAAGGACAAAATGAAGACTTTGGAAGACTTTAATTTGACAGGTACAAGTACAAGTAAAATGCCTCATCTATCTAGTAACAGAAGCACAAACATTATTAAACATTAAATTTAGCCTAGCTGTATGCACATCAATCAAATTGAGCAATATATTTTGGCATAGAAATGGGTAAACTATGCTTGCCTTTGACTACACAACTCACTAGGGAGATTTTTGCAATGCCTTTGTATTAAGCAATAACTAAGAAGTTACATACAAAAAGGCAATTACTCAAGACTCTCTCTCCAGAGTCCCTGCACTGTTTGAATCATTTTTCCATCTGCAAGACAGACATCCAGTAGATAGGGGACCTAATTTGTGACTGGAGAGGAGTAAGCTAACAGCAGCCTCCATACCAACCTAGAGATTAGTACAGCCTCTTCTAAATACATATGCACAAGCACAAGTGTTTCCAAGATTCCCTATATCCTACCCGCTAGAAGATAAAACTAGTGGAAAACATGCCTTTATCTCATGATTTTCAGCCCTGCAGCTGTATCTGCGCTGTGTGGAGCCGCACCAGTGAAGGGAAAGGGCCTGCGGGCTGTCCCCTCCCACAGTCATACGGAGGGCAACCACAACTGAGACCCTAACGTCTGTAACAGCTGAGCCCCATTCATGAATGACAAAACAAGATTTGGATTCGGACTTCTTCGAAATTAGAAGGGCTTGATCCAATGCACCAACCTGGCTCTGCCTATTGGCGAGGAAGTCCAGGTCTCAACTACTCACAGCACATCACAATGTAATGCATTCCCTATGTGCTGAATACTAATTATAATGAACATAATTTCCTTTAATTCCTGCCTTACAACTTGTGCCTGTATTTTTTTACTTTACGTGTAATTAAATTTAAGCATCTTCAATAATAGAAATAAAATAGGCTAATATAATGTTATAATTCACATAACATTCAGTTTCACTCAAGGAGGCCATTTAAACAAAGATACTTAAGCCTGTCTCACATTTCTACATTTTTATTGGTCCCCTTTTCATACAGTTGCCTTCTTCAAATTCAAGCTGTCAAACAAAGGAGTCTGAACAGGAACTACATCTGGCATATAATGTTCTTTACGCATACGAAACCACAATGAAGTCACCAAGGATTCTGATGTAAAAATCTGTTGCTATGGAAAGGACTTGAGGTAAAGAGATACCATTTGCTGATCTACCAAATCTGCTGAAGACAGGAAAAAATAGAATTCTGTTTAAAATATTTAAACTGGTCATTTACAAAAATAATTGTGCTGAAGATTAGTTATCAGATAACAGCACGTCTCACCAAAACCAGTTGGAATCGTAGCAAGGTGTACCATCTATACTCAAACCATAAAGCTTCTTTTAAAGCTGCTTTCACACAAATATCTCTCTAAGATTATGGGTCCATTATGTGAATTGTCCACCCATCCTATACTGTATTGTACTTTTGTAAAGCAGGACTCCTTCCTTGCATAGCCACAGACAAACAGATTTACAACTCCACGTTCTCCCTCCCTGAGAAAACAGTATCCTTTTGCTTACTGTTAGGGATTCTACTTCATTGCCACTCACCACCATAATATGAAAACTTTTTCCCAGAATGAGATGGCAGGAGGCTGCAGAGAATATGGAAGCTATTCATAACATGCAAAAATTATAGAAACAAGTCAAATTTTGTAGGAAGGCGTGGTATATTTTATTATATATGTATTTGGAAAAACATTTTCAGGAATACCAGCTCTTCTGTTTCAAAACTTCAGGCTTATGTATCTGAAAGCTGGTCTGTTTTCCCAAAGGTTGCCCTAATAAAAGATACTATCCACTAAATCAAGATCTGACACTTGGAGTAACAGGCACTGCCAAAGCTGATAAGCCTTAAAAATCTACAATTTCCCTGTGGAAAGTGAAGATACTCAGCAAACAAGGGGTGAAAGCAAGAGGAATAACAGATTGCAGGTCTGAGAGGCAGAAAGTCAGATTGTATCCCCATCACTTGCCAGAGAAGAGCAGGTGATGAGCAAGTTCCCGAGAAAGGATCAGCAAGTCAGGACTGGCCATGTAGAGGTTTGACCTTACATGGAGACATCCTGGAAGATGCACCTAAGGGAGACAGGGTGCACCTATGATGGAGAGCAGAGCAGGAAAGGAGAAACTATGTGAGCCCCAAGTGTAAAGATGGCAGGTGAAGAACCTTCCCAAGATGGCCCAGGTGTACCAGCCAAAAACACTGCCATAGGGGATAACTGTCTTCTATCTAGGCTGAATGCCAGAATTGGCATCTTTCTGTTATTTTGAAACAAATCATTTTCTTGGGATGGTGCTGCTTGTATCACAGATGGTTTTTGCAATGCTCTGTTAAGGCTTTCAGTCATCATGAACTTTGATGCAACAAACACAAGCGTGGATATGTACAACAGCAAAGCTGCAGGTCACCCGCAGCCCTCCTAGCTCTGACCATAAAAAAGCAGGGACATCTGAGCAGCCTGCTCAAGTTGTATTTCAGGGTTTTCCCACAAGATCTCTTTTATGCTCATCCTTTTGCCATTCAGAGTACATGTGTGGCTATCAACACACCTTCCACGTACCAGCAGCATTCCCCTACAACCAGTCAGCAGCAGCCTGAGGATGACCTTCTCTGTGCACATCAGCAACTACACTGTAGAGCACACCGCGCTGCCTTGCAAAGGACAGTTATTTAGGTTTGAGGCTATTGAGAAAGTTTTCTATTAAACATATCTGGTGACTGAGTTGTCCAAAATGGCAAAAATTATGTTCAGTTCCTGTGAGTGACACAGGGACTGAGGGTAGAAGCTATCAGTTAATTTCAGCTGAATGAGAAAAAACAAGAAATAGTGTCACTCAAGAACTATTGCTTTGCCAGTTTTTCTCCCTCAAAAATAAAATAAGTTTTCTTTAACTGACCCCTTTCAAAAATTGATATAACAGGCAGGTTTTTTTCCATCTCTGTGGCCCATGTGGTATTTCTGAAACTACTGGTTTTGTTTTTCTAATTTATATATGGACTTTTCTTTGGTTTGTCACAATGTAAAAAGCAATACCAAAAGTTTCCTTCATGATTTTCATCATTATATTTAGGTCATATTTAGGGTGAGAGGAGAATTAATTCCTTTTGAATCAAAGCCCTTTGTTCAGCAAGAAGCATGACAAAACTTTACACTTAAAGAAGGGAGAGTCTCAGAATTGTAGCAGGCATCACCAAAATTGATCTGCTCTACCCTGCCCACTCCAAGGTGTTCAGTGAATCAGGTTCAAAATACTATCACCTTCCAAACCAGGGCTGAATTCAAAATGAGTGAGAAGCAGTTAAAAGAATTAATTTAATATATTATCAACCCACCATAGCACCCCGTACTCCTCAAAGGACTACTATGTAATTCCAGGTTCAATATACATTCTGACATCCTCACCTGGTTTCACTGAACCTTTGCCTTACCAAGGCTGAATTAATATGATTAAATAAATGCATAAATAACATACACATCCCATGAAAAAGCAATGACCTGGACATCTTAGGAGCACTTCCATATTTCTCTTCACAATCTAGGGCACTTTAAAATCAGATAGAAAAACGCCATCAATATATACCAGTACAGCATACACACAATCAAAGTCAAATAGATCCCATCAAGCTCTTTGGTTTAAACAGTTAAAAGCATTCATTGCCAATAGCAGTACAGCTGGATGTACAAGAGGTCACAGCTGCATCACATCTGGTCTTAGATGTAAATTAAAGGGCTTTTCTATGTAAATAGGGAATAGTTAAGGGATCCAACAGAGTACAACAAGCTCTTCCTGTTTAAACAACGGTGTAAAATACATACAGATTTACACTCTGCACTTGCCAGGACACTCACTATTTTTGCAAATATTCAAACAAGCCTGAAAAATCAATCCATTTCCAATTAAAATCCCAGGAAAACGATTAGTCACTGCTTTGGGAAGCCAGGCAATAACAACATAGCCAAAGGGAGCAGGATAAGCTTTAAAGAAGTGTAACGGTGGGGTTTGAGGCTCCTGTAGAGATCACACCGAGTTCAGTGCAAGCAGAAGGAGACAGACAACTCGAGGAACTGCAAGCAAAACAATAAAACGATGCCCACTTGCGTTACATCTCTGCACGCATAACGGTAAGACGATGCCCGCTTGCACTACACCTTGCATGACACCGGCTGCACTCCCGCTTCGCAACCATTACAGTCAACATAAGCCGCTCATACCGCAGAGCGGCGGGCAGGTCCCCCGTCTCCCCCCGGCAGGGCACCGCACCGCGGGGGCTCCCCGCGGCCCCGCACTCACCCGGCCGCCCGCGGCGTGCAGGAGCGCGGCGAGGAGCGCCCAGCGCGGTCCCATCCCGCCGCCGAGTGAGACCGCCGGCGGGCGCGGGGCGGAGCTGGCGGCGCCCGGCAGCGCCCGGCCCCGGCAGCGCCCGGCCCCGGCAGGGGGGCACCGCCCCAAGGCGGGCGGCAGCCCCGCGGGGACGTCTGTAAGCCTGGCTGCGATTCCCCAGGTCAGATAGCGGTGTTGACTGCTGGCCGGACATAAAGGTTACTTCAAGTACCTTGACGGGTCTCTCAGTATGTGCAAAGGGTCTCTTTAGTCGTATTTATGCTCCTTAAGCCCCAAAATATGAACTTACCTTTTGCAGCATTCTAGCATTGATTAATACCCACTGTACCACTGCACCACGTTCACTCCTGTCTCGTACATGCTGCCGGGATGGTATAGAGACACCTTAATGTAAATTCAGACCTGCTCTGCTCTTCAGAAAAACTCCAGTCGACTAATAGCTTCCTAAGTTTTGAATGGCTCTCTTGCAAAAATATTTTTTCTGCAACTGATACATGTACTGAAATTATCAACAATGAAACATTTACATATCAGACAAGAAAAGTGTGGCTGCGGCTTAAAATCCATGTAATTTTTAATTCAAAGATTACCAGCATCATTAAACTAACCAACTATAATACATCTAGCAGGTTGCAATGCGTATGATTCCTCTAGAAAGTTCCAGTAAAAAAGATTAATTTATATACAGAGCTGAAATATACAGTTAGCTGTCATTACAGAGCATCCTTTAACAACCACAGCCAGGCGAACACGGTTATTCACAGTACATGGATACACAAACTGGTGTTGTCTAAAAAGAAATAAAAGTTCCTGTATTTTTCTAGAATGAAGCCTATGCACAGGAAAACAATGAACTACCCTGACTGGAAGTGAGGAAACGGTGACCAGTATTTGTTCTACTCAGTTTTTTTCATCTTCCTGGCATTGCTGTTTTATGTCAATACTTGGTGACTTGGCCTTCTGTTGCACAAGCAGCACAATGTTAATTCTGATTCCTTCTTCACCTCACATAACTGCCACTGACATGGCAATATCGATAGCCAAATGAAATTTCAACCTGAGCATTAGAAGCAGCTTACCTTCTGAATGAAACAAAAACAAGTACATACACAGAAGTACATAGAAAGGATTCACTAATTGCCTCTCTCACAAGACTCAGTAGACAAACTAAAATATACAGTGGCAGCAGTTGGGTTTAGAAATTATTTTATGCTCTGCACTTGCAGAGAAGAGTGGAATTCAAAAAGTAAATACTGGAACTAAGAACACTTGAAATTACAACCAGTTTTCAAAGGTACTACAGGTAGATTATCCACTCATGAAAGTCAGTGACTAGATCTCATAATGCTGAGATTCTCCCACTCCATCTCTGGAGCTGTGGTTCCAGAAAAGTATGGATTTCTTTGGATTTGTTTCTTCAATCACAAAATCTTGACAACATAACCTTCCCTTACATCTGTAAGGCTTAATGGATAAACAAGATCCAGTGGACCTACTACATGGAGATTTTCAAAAACCCTTTGATGAGGTTCCACACCTAAGGTGGTATAAAAAACTAAGTTGTCACAGGACTGGAGGAAAGGTCATTTTATGGATTTGCTAAAAGGTTACAGGATACAAAAGTTACGGCTGTTTAAAAGGCAGAAAGGGAAGAGCACAGCATAATGGTAAATTTTCAGGATAGAGAACAGTTAGTAGTGGGGATTGGTAGGGCCAGTTCTATTCAATATCTTCATCAGTGATCAGGAGAAAAGAGCATGCACACAGTGAAGGCAATACTGAACTCTCCAGGTAGTTATACTGAACTTCTCCAGGTAGTTATATGATATATAGAAGGCAAATAAAGCCAGCAGGAGCTCATAAAAAGGTGGCAAATGAGCTTCTACAAAGATAAACACAAGGCAATAAATACATTTAGGGAAGAATAATCTAAACCAGGCATACATGGTGCTGAATTTGCATCTGGCAGCTATCACTCAGAAAAGCAATCTTGGAGTCATTCATAATGGTTCTCTGAAATCATCTGCTTAGTGTGCAGGGGCAGCCAAAAAAAAGCAAACAAAATGGTGGGCATCATCTGGAGAGGTATTGAGAACAAAATAGAAAGTGTCATTTTGCCACTATTTAAAACCTTGGCCCACCCCTCTTCTTCAGTGCAGTGCATGGTTCTGGCCTCCAGATGTCCAGAAGAATGTAGTGAACTCAGAGAAGATCTGGAAGAGGTCAACTAAAATGATCAAGCCAGTGGAGCATCTAACTTACATGAGAAATATAAAAAGATGAGACCTCAGCTTGGAGGCTGAGGAGGATACAATCAAAAATCGTAAAAGTAACTCAGTATTGCACTAAATTCTGTAATACGAGAACTAGAGGCACTTGCTGAAATAAGAGGTCAGTGGTAAAAGTACTTCTTTACCCAGTGAATGGTAACTGTCAGTTTGCCACAGGTGCTTATGGAGGCAGATTGTACCAGGAAATTCAAAAGAGAAGAAAAATGAATCGCAGTATGAGTGAATACTAAAGGTTGGGGCAAACTCTTTAACATCCTTAATCCAATTACAGCTGACGCTGCAGAACTATGAGGAATGCAGACAGCAGTTATTAACCAGGCTTACATGCTCTTCCTAAATAACGTCTCTTACTGCGACTGTCAGAGATAAAACGCTGGGCTTGTACTACTAGTCTGGTGTGAGAAGGTGGTTTTTACGCCCTTATGTTCCTTTTGTGTGTTCTAAGACAAAAGACGCTGAACTGCACAGCTGTTATTACCGTACTCTGTCCAGGGTAAAACTACAAACCAAGTAATTGTTTTTGTGGTTCTTTTTTTTTTTTTTGACTATTAAGGCACGCTTTGTCATCTTGCTCATTTTCCATTGTCCTGTGCAAAAATATAGTCAGCACTATCACATTTACAGTTATCAAACACGCAGCATGAAAGATTGAGAAATAGCATAACACAAGCCAGTTGACCACAAACCCGATTTTTTTAAAAGAGTAGATATGCAAATCAGTGTCACCCTGATGATTACGAGCAATTCTAAAACAAGCAGATATTAACAATATTATAGGAAATAACTGCTGTGCCTGTTTTTCAGTCATTCCTTTTCGTGGAAAACTAGTTTATCTTCTTTTCTCTTTTTACAGACTCCACACTGGGCTAAACCCATAGTTCATCCAATATCCAAATGTTCAGCCAGTTTGGCTTCCATCAGAAGAGGCCATTTTGTACACTTATCAATGATTTGAAGTAGTCAAAAACCATGAATCAGACTTCAAAACTTAGAAAGAATGGCCTAAAGTAGAGTGGACTGCAATTAGTTTTATTGCCTTCTGTTTTCTGAGCCTGTGTGGCACCTTTTGATCCTATTTCCTCAAGAAACTTGAAGCCCACAAACTTAAGAGTTCTGTTTGTGTCAGGGAAAACTGCAAGTATCATTACTTTCAGTGAAGATTTGAAATCTTAAGCAAAATACCAGATGATGCAAAATATATGACAAAATTGGAAGTACTGGTAATACTGGAATAGAAACAAAATATGAAACATGGCTGAGTCTCAAGCTTAACTTGGAATTCTGGTCAGAATTTTCATAGCTAATAGAAGTAATCAGACATAGTTTTCAATCCATTCCTTTAAGCAGAGAAAGCAAGCTGTAAAACTTGAGTTGGCATCCAGATGTCTTCTGAATTTTGTAGCTTTGATTCAAATTTGTTTCCAACACGATACTGGGAGAAAGAGGGAAACAGAAGTATTTGACATCAGCTATGAAGGCCAATGGTTTGTATGATCCTCTCATTTGTTAGAAGTAGCTTCTAGCACTACTTGTTTGAATGTGTTTTAGTGGTTTACATGAGTTTTCAGATAATCTAAGGCACTATGCATTTACCTCCCTTATCACAGATTCAGGCTTAGTGTCACACTGGATGTTTCTGTAGCTTCACACATCCTCCCAGTGGGTTATCATTTTTCAGTGGCAGTAGTGGGGTGATGAAATTCCTTTCCCTCCTCTTCCACAGGAACCATTACGTCATTCCCTGGAAAAGACTCTGTTTCCTGCTCTGGATAGTGCATTGCCACTTCCTCTTCCATGTTCTTCTGGGCATCATCGTTACTTTCACATGCTCTAGCAGCACAGTTCTTGCCACTAGGCACTTCTGAAATGGACCCCACAATAACAGTGTCGGCCTTCATGATGTATATTTTTTCTGAGGAAGGAAAAAATAGTGCTGAGTGTAGTTAATGATCACTGCTGACTCTAGAGATGGTTTCTTTTCATGCAAATTTTTTATTTGGGACTCAGTTTTTCCTTCCCCCCCCCCCCCCCCCCCCCCGTTCTTTTTTAAAAATCAGAGGCATGCAGGTCAAGCCCATCACTGTGAAAACACAGAATTCACTAACCTGTGAAAGCTTTTGGAATTCACACATTATAAGTTGTCTATTTCATTGTTTGTTCATAAGGTGCTTTTAATTTTGAAATCAAAGCACTGAAGATACTAAGTGATACAGAAAGCCTGCACATTTTGTACTACACTGTCTGGTTTTGGACCACTGTCAAGGGGACTCTGGGCATTTTAGATCAAGTAGATCTAGCTCCCATGTGATGAAGTTACTGTGCTAAAGCTACGACTACAGGAGAAAGACGAATTAGAAAAGGCAGTAAGATATTCACAAGAGTCTGTTAGAAGCAGCAATTAATCAGGATCTGGAGAAGATAGATATGGAGAATCCCAGGTTTATGCTCCTGCTGATTCGAGAAGCAACAATACCTGCACTAAAAGCAGCCTTTGGGCAAGGATCAGCACTATACAGAAATTCTGGGTAATTATCTGGGGTCTTAGGATCAGCAAAGAAATGAGTTTCTTTCCAGCAGAGAATCAACCACAAACTTTTCTGGGATGGAACCTTGCATCCAATTTATCAACCCTACTCCTTTACAAAAGGTAAATAAGGCATTTGCTATGGCTTGGACCACTACATTTTATTCAGAAGGGTGCTGCAGATCAGACACTGTAGGTTATTGTTCACAATTGCTCGGAGATATTTGGGTATGGTACGTGAAATCATCACATTGATCCCAAGTCCATCACTTTCAGAAAAAATGGAAAGGGTATTTAGTAAGGAAAGGTCAGCTCTAGTAGTGCCAAAAAAACCCTTTCAAATAACCTCAAAATTGGATTTGGAAACATTGCCGGAATGGCTCATGTAGACTGTGTCTCAGGTAACAATTGTCCTGCTATGAGTAAGCTTCCTTGCCTGACTTTCTCTCTTACACTGGTCAAAGACTATATGGGAACATATGGGAGATGCATTCCAAGCTACTACTGTGAAACCAAGAGAAGAAAATGATAGCTTGAGCCATGTGAAGTACAACTCTCATTAAGTATTACAGTATCATTTTCCAGCTGGCATATTTTGGATTTCAAATTTCTTCTGCAAATGTACATCTTCTGGAATGAAAAACAGGAAGAGCAGCAAAGCATTCTTCTGTCAAGTTCATAAGTGACTAAGGCAAATGTGAAAATAAGAAAGGGTTCCAGAGATTCAGCCCCAATATTTGTTAGAAGCTTTGGACACTTTGCAGCTTACTAATAATCTCAGAATGACATTATGTGCCCATAGTTGAAAAATCGAAAAGGCAAGAGGGGAAAAAAAAAAAGCAAGACTCACCAATTCGATTATTTGTGTGGTCTCTCACTCGAGAATCGATGGGGCAGTCTGGGGCATTTCCATTGCTCTGTGTCACATCAGTCAGACTCAGATCAGGACTATCTGCTTTTTCTGTGCTGGAGACCAAGTTATTGTTGGTTTCCAAAGGGAGAATTCTGTCAATTAACTCCTTCTCTTCTGGCCCACTGTCGGCAGTCAGTATGATCTTCTGCCAATACAAAGCAGAGAGTAGAAGTGGGGTGAATGTAAAAACAATACTGTGAAGATTGCAATAGGTCTACAGAATCCTTTTGTGGCAGTGAGAATAACATAATGTACTTCCTTGGACCACTGTCACAGGGAGTAAAAAAAAAATTCCAAAGTGCCTACCTGATATAGGAACTTAGATTTCTTTGAACTAGGTTCCTGCATCACTTAAGGCCATATTTAAAAATAGCATTTCTAAGCTAAATTTACAGATTTTCAATGACATTTGCAAGAATGTACCTCACTTCCACTGAAATCCAGTTTCCTCGATCTGCTTAGATGCTTTGGTAAATTCCACTGCCTTGTCTGAAATTTATATGCCAATGAACCTTTGTAAATCCACTTGTTTGTCATTTTGACTTTTTGCCACAAGTCTTACACTGTTTGCTCTGTTGCAGAGTCTGCTATCCTGTATAACAGCAGCAGTTGCATTTGGGGGGGGGCTGAAGCTCAGTATAACATCAGTAAGAAAGACAGATGCTGGAGTTAAGAATTTTAAGGGATTTGCTCAGAAAGATCTTTAACAAGATATTTTTCATATTTAGTTGTGAGATAAGTATCAGAGGACAAACCTGTACAGATGTGTAGTCATATGGTGAGACAGTCAAACAGTCAAAACTGAAAATATATGGTTTAACTTCCTCTTACATTTTGCAAAGACCTACCAGGCTCCTATGGAAGAACAAAACAAGCCAGAGGTTGAACTTCAAAATGGAATTGCCTCAGCAGAACCTCAGGTAGGAGAAACAAGCTCAGGCTAGTTATTATGCAAAGAACTAAATACAAACAGTCTTTTAAACAAGGAGCCAGAATCTGAGAGAGGCTAAAGGTTCTGCATCACAAATTTCTGATGATTCCTAGGCTCTGTTTCTGTTTCCATAAGGTTGGAAAAGAAAAAAACCCCATCATAGTAAGATTTTGAAATGTGCAGTTTAAAACTGTTGCTTATGTCTGACTTGCTATGAAAGTGGAAGCTCCCCACAACTCAGGAATTAGCAATGACACACTAAAATTATGATAGCTGACTGCAACCAAATTTATTAGAATTAGTATCTTGTATGTGTGCAGATGTACAACTTTTAAAAGCAAACTGATTTTTTTTTTTTTTTAAAAAAAGGAACAGTTTAAAGAGTGTTTTAGCAGATATGGCCATTTAAAGATAATAAGCCTAATAAACTGAGAAGACTCAGAGGATGAAAGTTGCAATAATTTCAGTGGAAGTGGGGGAATCAGACCTGTGATGATTTCAGCAGCTGAGGAACTGCTTTCTGTTGTTACCATATTGACTGATATTTGTCTTGTTCATCTGCAAACTATACTGTTAAAACAGAAGCTGGTCCTGATGTAAAGTCTTCCAGACAAACAACACTCACTGCGTACCCATATTACAGTCATGCCAAATCCTACAGAGAGGGAAGGTGACATGGAGGGAGACAGAAGAAGAGTACAAATCCCACTTGTGTGACTGGAGCAGTAAGATGAAATGGGACTGACAAAGTTCTTCCAGAAGGTAGAAAAGGCATGTTCATCCTGTGATTTTGGATCTTGTCCCATGAACGGCATAAACCCAAGCCAAATATTCCCTTCACAAGCAAGATTGGCAGCATCACATTATTTAAGATCACATTAAACACAGCCCAAGACATGGAAGTTGCAAGTCCTAGTACATCTCTTCACTGCACCTAGAGGATCACACGTTGTAGAGGAAAGTCCAAACAAAAAGGCTGGCACGCTTTAACAGGACATTTAAAAATATAATTATTTATATTGGAATGGAAAGTGATCTGGTTTGGAATATTGCTCACACTTACTGCGCATTTGTTCACTAGATCAGAACCTGCAATGGAAAGAGGAAAAAATATCAGAAAAAAAATCACAGCAATCACATGAATGTTAATATTTGCTCTGAAAGATCACCTAGTCATGTCCTAAACTACTAGGCTGCCCAACACACCGGCATTATGTTTTCTTTATCACTGAGGGCACACTTACATGACATGGCTGAGGTGAATCAGCAACATGTTGCTGCCAAGACTGTGAGGTCGTGCTCTCCCCAAAGCCCTTTGTGGCCATCCCTATCACTCTCCCCACACCCCAGCTGGTATTCATCTAACGAAATGACGAAGTTATTAAACTTTCTAGATAAGGAGAAGACAGGCTTATTAAAAAAAAAAAAAAGTAAAAAAATGTTAATAACTTTCTACTGAATTAACAAGTTGGATCAGTTCATCGTGTGGTCAGATGACTATTAAGGGGATGGGATCTTATGCAAGGATGCAGGAAGGGAACACTGAGGAAAGAAGAAAGGTGGGAAGAAGGGAGTCTACAGCATCCTTCTGCTGTACCATGAAGCTAGACGGGGTCAGACATGCTACCTAATTTCTCACTGACATGCAGCCATCTTTATTTTCAATGCATCAGCTCTATAATGCTCGACAGTAACAGTTTTTATTGTGTAAGGGAAGTGAGGAAGGAAAAATTTCATTTTCAGAAAATTAAGCTGTGCACAAGAGGTGTTAAATCATATCCCTGAATAAATGAGTAGAGAAAGCTCTGATGGCATGGTGATTAGGAGAATCTAACACAACAGGAAATGTAAGTGCTGGGAGGGGATTAGTTAATTGGGCAAAATATGTGTCCTCTAGGGGATCTGCACAGGTTGCTATGGCTAACACCCACTTTTTTTTGGAACACGCCTCCCACATTTGAGTGCCCAGAAGTTAACTGGGCGTAGTTCCAGTAAAGCCTCCCTGCACTGACACCAACCATTCAGGTGCAGTGGGAAACATGTGCCATCTAGTGGCTTGTCACATTCAGAGCCCAGGGCAGACAACAGGACTGGCCCTGTGCATGTCAGCAGAGACATTCGACATGAGCAGGTTCCACGTTTTAAATTAAAATTCCATAAAATAAAGTTCCATATTAAAACTGTCCACTTATTCCACTTATTCTTTAGACACATGGACTACAATTCCTGGTCCATCAGTCACTCACCTTGAGATTTGAGCCTGGATTTGTGTGAAGTGACGGAATGCAGATGTGCTGATAAAAGAAACCATTCATTTAGCAAAACTCATCATGGAGTGTACAGGCTCTAACAGCTTTACCACACCCACAGGTCTACAACCAACCTACAACGTGCACATCCTGCTTTCTATAAAAGAGGGAATGTGGTTCCGCAGGCACACCCCACATGTAACTCTGGGCAAAGCTACAGAGAGTCAGTATCAGTAAAAATCACTCTTCCTCTCATGGTCAAAGTCCAACCCTACCACAGGAACCAACAAATATTCACAAAACATTTCAGGTATAATTTAATTTTAGTGTCTGTGCTGAGAGAAGAAACTACTGCTTACCCTTTCCTTAGTATCTTCCTCCATAAATTCACCGCTGCTTCAATCTTTCTCTCATGTTCTCCAATAGGCTGCATGAACAGTTTGCCTAGAACCCTTATCTGGCCCGCCTTCACCAGGCAGTAGTAAACATTCTCTTCCCCAGTGACTTCCACAAAATTTTGGGATATTTGAGTTCCCAGCTGACATATACTTGGAGATCAAACAGCATGGTATGTATTACAGCTTTAAAAACTCACGCTTTCCTTTGAGGATGAAGATCCGCTTCTTGCAAACCTTCCATTTCCAAAATAACAGCATGCCCACAAGTAGCACTACCACAGAGAGAACCACTCCCCAAAGAACTAGACCTATAGCACAGAAAGGGAAAGGGAATATAGGAAAAGCTAAAAAAAGGCAGAGGGGGAATTATTAGTAGATCTATGTGTTTGGACATAGATCCATGGACGTAATTTCACAAGTCATACGGGATTTGCAGGAAGCTCCCACAGAAAAATTGCATTTACCAAAGATATATCCAAATAAAACATGCTAGACAGAGTAAATGCTTTATCTTTGTTACCTCCTGTTGTTGTCTCCCCCTTGGCTGAGGTGGGAAAAGTGCCAGCCGGAACTTTCTCCTCAGGAGTTGAACTGGGGTTCTCAGTTGTTGTGGCACGTAAAAGGACACTAGCAACGGTCACCAGGTTCTCCTCAAATCTCCTTAGGTCAGAATTCTTTGTTTCATTGCTGAATCTCATGGACAAAGTGCTTGGGGTGAGGTAGGTAGGCAATTGTTCCAGACAAACCTGATCGTGTGTGGCATTTCCTTTCCTTAGTGCTACTTTGTTTAGCTCAGCACAGCTAGGGAATGAAAGAGAACAGTGTATCAGTGCTAGAGGAAACTGCCATGGTACAAGGTAAGAGTATTTCCTATATGACAAACATCCCTTTTGTCATTTTTGTACCACCTGCATTTATGGCTTTCAGTGAAAAAGTCATTAATCATCTTCTCACCTCTGTGGTCATTCTTCACCTGGATGCAAACCTGACACTTACGTGCGTGTGTAATTCCAGTGTACTCAGTAAACTAAAAATGAGGCAAGAGGGATTCCTTCCTTCCTTCCTTCCACCAGTAGAGAGCTGCACAACAGGTATAAAGAGAGGCCTTCTAAACTCTGCACTTAGGCCCAAAGCTATCCCATTGCCTCTAAGATAAATTTGTATACTTTGCACCAGAAGTGACAGGTATCCCTTTTTGTCCTTTATTAACTTTAATTAATTAGTTACTCACTTTAAAGAACTATGGCCTTACTTTGTGTGGGGCTTGCAGATGTCAGTGCTGGAGTTTTGATCAGAGAAGGTCCCAGAAGGGCACTCTTCACAAGTAACATCATTTGTTGAGGTGCCTGAATAAAAATAATGACTGAGGACCGGCCAACCAAAATGCATCGTGTCCAGGCCTATGGCCAAGACAGGAAAGGTAAGCTAGACAGGTAGGAATTCCTACCTCTGACTTTGACTCCAAAACCAGGCTTGCAAATAGTGTGCTGCTGGCATCGTATGCAGGTGTTCAGAACAGGGGTTTGACAGAACAGGCCTGGGCGGCACTCACACACGCGACTAGAATTGAAGGAGCAGGGCTCTTTCTCCACAAGGTCAGATTCTGTGGGGAAGAAACAGATGCAGTAACAAAGGATCACCCTGCAAGGAGAAGGCAAAGCAGGGGCCAAAGCTGAGCAACATTCAAAGGCTCAGGAAGCAGAACAGGCTGCTGGCACTCTTTGTGATGGCAACTTAAGTCATGAATAATTGGAGAAACCTGTAGACAATGGCTTGTAATGTAAGACAGAAAGCAGAAATCCAACTTGGATCGCATTGGATGAGAGAATTTTTAGGTAGTCCCAGGTCACACAGGAAGTGATACTGAGTATATACAAGGTAGCATTCTGCTCTCCAAATCAGTAACTAAGGATGGATAATTTTGCTGCTGGAAATTCTAAATTAATAAAATATAAATAAAACGTAAATAAAATATACAGAGAGAATATAACTGTGAGGTATGTGTGACAGAAAGCAAACCTTCTGCGCATGATACACAAGCATCGCATTGTGGTTTTTGAAATGCTTCGTTCACGTATTGTTCAGGTCCACACCTCATGCAGTCCTCATCTGGGTCACTAGGACACGCTTTCTTTTTAACATAGCCTGGAGAAAGAAAAACAAAATATGCAGGATACCTATCCAGAATCACAGGAGACAACCTCCCTGAATTGTTCTTGTATGCTCATTTACCTGTTTGACACATTACCACAGTCTTCTCTTTGTACCTGCCAAACATAAGCTATTCATGACTCTATGTCTTGTAATCATTTTCTAGTAACTAGCTTTTAAAAACACTAACCAGCTAGAAGTATGGGAAAGGCAAGGACAGAAGCATTCCTACATGTTTCAGCTTCTAAAGCAACAGATGAGGTATTCTACCACTGGCCATAATGCCAAAGAAATTAGAAAGTGCAGTGGTTAGCTGTGACCTTATGGCCTTGTCAGGAGGTGGAAATAACTACCAGAGGATAAGAAACAGCAGCAGTTGCAGAAGCAAAAGGAAAAGCTAGAGCAGCAACACAAAGACAGGCAGAGTTGCATGTTTCGCAGGTGGAAAACAGAAGGGGGGAAACAAATCCCAGTTTCAGCATCCAGCCTGCATCACCCAATCACAAAGAGTTAACCACAGGGAGGATGAACCTGGCAGGGAAATAACTCACCTACAATGTATTTTGGCAAGCATGATGTAGGAGTGCAGGTAAAAACAGCTGTGCTATATTTGGCCCACTAAATACCACCAGACAAGCCTGAACCATGTCACTCCCGCCTCCTCAAAACTACTTGTCTGAGACTATTCTTTTCAAGGTGGGGGCCGATTGCTCAATCTCAAGCTGCACACGTGTACCTGCATGTGTGTGTCACTTTCCCCTTCCTCCCTCAACGACCCAAAAACTTTAACTTCAGTTATTTGAGATTTCCTGTACACATGGAAATGGCGGGGCAGGGGGGATGTGTGCCCCAGGTGCAGTAGCTTTGAAGCTTGCCTAACAGTGTCTTCTTGGTGCTGTTCTCCACTGATTGTGTTCATAGCTCAACAACCAGACAAAAGCCTGAACAATAGGAATACCGGCTGCAATCACCTGCACAGAAAAATGTACTGAAAGTAAGTCGATGAAATAAGTGTTTTTCTTTTGTATGTGCATTCATTCACTCCTGAGGATTTGCTGTTAAATGTGGGTGGGAAATTATCTTGAGTGTTGGACTGCAGCACTATCTTGTGGGGCTGGGTATCTGATTTAGAGTCTAAATCAAAAAAAACCTCCAAAAAACTAACCAAACAAAAAAGGTAAAAAACCATAAACAGAATAAACAGAAGTGAAGTGGAATACCAACTTCTGCATAACATAAGCTCTTCTAGCATATATCATTATTTCCCATGAAAGCCTCTGTTCTTCCCCCATCAAGGAGGGAAATATTTTGTTCTGTGGTGACAGAAAGAAAATTCTTCTGGTATCCCAGGTATGAAGTCTCATTTTACCTGCACAAGAATTAAGTACATGAGAAGAGATGTGGCAACTGTAGAAATTGATTAGAATTATCTTTTGAGGTTTGAAGTTTATCGTGAAATTGAACTTGAAATTAACTTTGAAACAGCGGGTGGCTTGCATGTGTGCCAGTTTGTTCAGATTGAAAGCTGTACATCTGTGGGCTGGAACACCAAAGAAAGAAAAGCCAGGCTGCATCAAGAGTTCAAGGTGCTCTACTTGGATGAAATGGAATTTTAGAAAAGCTTCTCTTTCTTTGCAGTGAGGAGTTGAGTTAGTAGCAGATATAAACAGGTTATTGCTTGAAGGAGTAGTGGACGATTAACACGAAAAAGGATTCTTATGAGTTTCTGTTGTGAAAGACGCCCTGGAGGATGTGAAGAGATGTCCAAGACTGACATGAGGATGGGGCAACAAAATTAGTTTCAAAAATAAGCAGAGGTGAAATGATTGAGACTCGTGGCTCATTACAGCCAGATGTAAATCAGATCTCTGCTTTTCACAAGACCTCGCTATGACATCTGTCATTATGGGAGCTTTTGCAAAGTATAGTTTTGAAGGAGAAAAGGGCTTTTCTTGGGACTGGCTTAGGGTCAGATCCTGGCCCCTTTTCTTCTTTTACAGGACCAGTTTCTCCATCCCCTGGTCTTGCTTACTTAGACAACTTTTGAACGATTCTAGTGGTGTGGCCAGCAGTACAAGATGTCCCAGTTGGAACCTCAATGTAACTGCATGCAAATGCTAGCACCAAGTGCTAAACCCCTCTATTATTAGAGCACAAATAAATGTCAAAAATTTCCTTTAAAAAAAAAAAAAAGAAAACGAAAACATTTCTACACAAAGATATTGACAATGGTGAAGTACCATAAAATGCCCCACTCACTGAGGGGGTTTTTGGCCAACAGGGGGAGTTTCAGACATTTCCAGATCTCGTCTCACCAAGGTGTTTCCTGCTTCTGACCTCATGGGCCTCTGAGTCACAACTAGCTTCCGGCAAAGCACGCTGTGTCCCCAACAAGGGGCTGTTCCCTTTCTTATGCGAGACACTTCCTAAACTGTTTTGACGATGAGGATGATGACAGATTTTCTACACCTTCATTTTATATTTTTTGTCTCTGATCAGAATCTTACTTAGCTTAATTTCACTGTGCTATTTCACACCCTGAGGCAAGTTGAAATTAAGTCTTAGACCTGCCTACTTCTAGCTACTTCAGAGCATCAAGTCAACAGGTAAAAAACACATTAAAAATTCTAGCAAGGTGTCTTGTTTGCAATTTACAGATTGTTTGCATGCAGACTGAACAGGAGCAAGGCAGTGAGGAACAAGTTCACATCTGGATCCACACTAGATAGTGATTCATGAAATTTCACTTTTCTTCAGAGACAAAATACAATTCTGCAGCTACACATGGTTCCCACTATCTCTACAAGAAAGGCTCCATGTTAATTTGACTGAATTATAAACATACTGACCTGAGGGACACTGGTAACAGCAGCTTTGTGAAGTTTCATCATAAAACCAATTCTCAAGTGTGTCACAGGAATGAGATGAGGTTAATGATGTCTAGAAATTGAAACAGACAAAAGACACAATTAGAAAACAATTAGTTCTGCATTAGAGGAGAGCCTGGTATCTGCATCAGGTGATGGTAGCTGCAGATAGTAAGGAAAAGCCTACAGCTTTTTGAAAGTTCAAGTATCCCCAAAGCAACTAAATTCCTGTTGCCCATATGCTTAAGCAAAGATTGTGATATTCAGTGTATTTAGCAATAATTCAATATGTATCTTCACTCAGCACGGTCTTTTATCTGAAAGACATTTAAACATAGGAATGGAATGCAGTAGCCCAATCTGTGTATAAAGCATTTCAGTGCTCAGAAACCAACTCCTTGTTTCATACAATAAAAAAGGTAGTGGCACTGCCCTACAAAAAATGTTTTTCAACCAATGCTCCAAACATGCTTTGAAACCTAGCTGCAGGAACACTAAGATCACTAAGAAAAGCTTGTGTATTAGTCTGCAACTCCTTTAGAAATCTTGTAGCAGTTAGCAAATAAAAAAAAAAAAGGCTAAAAATCACTGTTCTGAAATTATTAATTTGAGATAAGGATTTTTTTAGAAAATAAAACAAAAGAATCCCTACCATCTGTAACAGATTTCCAGCTCTGTGTGCACTGGAATAAGAGGTGGTATCATGGTCAGCATCATCTAAATCTAGCTAGATTGGCTGTAATCCACAAAGATAATTCTTGTTTGCAGCAAACAAATATTCACACAATGAAGCCCCTACTTAAATAACCAATCCCACTTCTATTGCGAGTGAAGGTATTCAGGAACAACCTTTGTTTTGACTACATAACTGATACTTGTTTAGTTAAAAAAATCCCACGCGATAGTTCCAATATTAGCTTAGAAAATGAGACTCAGCTATGAATTGTATCAAGAAGCATATAATAAGACTTCCTTTTTGTATGGCAGGGCCACTACATGCTCTGGGAAATTACAGTGCTACAAGTTTTCTGATGAGAAAATCTGATTTTTTAATTTGGCATCTCCCTTAATAATCCCCTAAAAATGTTGTTATCTGAATTTCATTTTCAGTATTTGCTAGAATGTATAAATGGCATTTTATTGTAAAGACTCAATCAGTAGATTCCCCAGAGATTTTCCCACATGACACTGGTAGAGCAGCCGAGTATTTCAGAAAACCTACATCTCACTTTCTGCAGATGAATTTCCCATTGGCCTTTGAAATAATATCTACTGTCTCCTACTGCCTTCGTATGCAGTGCAGATGGAATCTTATTACCTAACCCATTTCACAGCTGTATTGTCCTGTTTAATATGCTGTTTTTTTCACAGCAGGACCATAAAACACAGAAGTTATTTAACTTGCCCCAGGTTACATCAGAAAACAGGAACTTTCAGTCAAGGAGGAAATTAACAAAAGGACAAGAAATAGAAACATATTGAAACCATTAAATTTCAACGAGCTCCAGTAATAGAACTGAGAAATCCTGCCTGACACATTTCTGCACTAACCACTGGGCCACACAGCCTCCCTACAAAGCATTTTTTCTAGCTTACTGTATAGAGGAAATAGCAGATGTCTACTTGCTCAGTCCGACTCAAATCAAGTTTACAAATGTGCACCCTGTATTTTTCTTTCCTGAAGAGGAAGCCCTAGACTGTAGGAAAAGGAAGTGGAATCTCCTCGCATCTGCATGGAGAAGCACCCTGGTTTGTCAGCCACTCTGAGACTAAATTGAATAACAGGAAATGACACAACGAGACTAGTATACTAGACAAAGGGTCGTTCAGGAGTCACTTCCGTAATATGAAGGGAATTAACTAGTTTTATAAAGAAAATTTAAGAAACAACAGCATCCTGGCTGTAGCTAAGTCATCCTGTATTCATTTCTCTGTAAGAGCTATGGGAAGTCACAACAAAAAACCTGATCTTCTCGTCTTGGTTCTCCTGGGCAATCAACTCTGGCTGCAAATGAATTGCAAATCAGGGGAAGAACACAATTCTTGAATGCTTTATGTAGCACATAAGCTTACAGCTTCTTTAATTGTCTCTTTCGGGGTTTACATAAAAGAATAGTGCCTGTGTAAAAGTGTGAGGGATAGGCTGCTTTTTAAAAAATTACCTTGTCTAAAATACTGAAATCACGAGTTTAGGATTAGATTCTGCTCCTAGTTATAGCATTGCAAATTCTGGTTATGAATTTGACCTGATGTGATAAATTACTGCATGAATTATGCACAAATACTACACAAATTATGAAACTATACATACAAGAGTACTCTTTTTTTTTTTTTCCCCACAAGAGGGCAGCTATATACCACAGCCAGCTACAAAATACATGACATCCACAGCTTCACCGCAAATGCTGCTTTCAAGTAACCAGTTACCAGCACAGCTTTGCAGCCACCCTCACTGACCCAAGCTCAAGGTCTTCTGCTGTAAAAGGAAGTCATTTTAACAAATCATGACACAATTTCTATGGTTGAGAAACGACATTCTGAAGACCCCACAACTTCCAATCCATAGCTACCCACAGAACATCTTAAGAGTTGCCATCTGTTCAGTTGAGGTGTTTCACAAGTACAAAACTTCCTATAGATTCCTTCAGTGATAAATAATGTAACATAACAATGCTCAGCATCAGTCATCATCTCCCCATTCTATTTTTTCCCCTCTAAACCCTAAAGCTGTTTGATTCCTACTGTGACCTGTAATAGCAATGCAACGATGCAAAATTCTGCTCTTAAAGCAAGCAGAAAAATTGGCCCTTTGTAGACAGCATACTTTAAGGTAAGGTCATGAGTATGCACCAAGTCCCCATATCTTTAGCGCTTCAGGCTTAAAAGCTCCAAATAAATTATATAAGCAAAGCTGGTAGTGTGGAAAGGCAAGTGTCACTAAAAATGATATGGGCTCTGCTTCTTAACTTATGCAAGGCATTTCTGTAAGCTAAATTTCAAGTTTTCATGCATCTGGAATAAAAAACCTCTTGCAGTAAGAATCCACCAAAATTTCCATGAGTTTTTGGGGGAGTGAAACTAATTAATTTGGGTCCAAAAGCAAAGAACATGCCTTGAAGAAATGGCAGAAGTGAAGGGCCAAGGTCTCAAAATGTTTTAAGTCTTCCATAAAATGATGGTGCCAACTAATTTGCTGCACAGGTTTGATTAGGCTACTTTTGGGAAAAACATGAAGGAAAGTCAGACATACAAAGAGAATGTAATTTTCATTTTTCTGTCTGTGTAATGAATATCAGAGTAATAAGTTAACTAAACCAAAAGATAACCAGCCAAAGATATGAAGTGAAAAGGGAACCAAGGTGTGCATTATTAGTGGGTAGCAATAGGCCTAAACTGAGGTAATTTACCCACTCAGTGACTGAACATGTGAATTACCTCAGTTTCACCACCTGTAACTGCTCTTCCCACAGGTAAAATACCACCTCCAACATCTCACGTACAATTAGGGAAATTAGAGTGCAAGTTTGCAATAAAATATTGGCTTGTTTGACCTTTTATTTGGATGAGCTCAGTATTTCTGATTAGGAAGAGATTGCTGGAAGCAATTCACCAAGAAACACTGGGAATTCTAGATTAAAAATTTTCGAGTCCCAACCCTTTCAAGACTCAGTGCTTCTGGAAAGGTATCTTACGCATTTTCTTGATTTGACCATCATTTTAGATATCTGTGTATAAGAAGACTCCAAGTGATAGGATTTAAGTGTTTGGGGTTTTTTGTGCCTTAGCCGCTGGCTACGCCATTTTAATGGCAGAAATCTAGACATCAACCATCAAATCCATCCAAATTTGGAGAAACTACAAAATACTTAATATGCATATTTGTCGTGCTGCTCCTGGACAGAATGACGACTGAATGCTGGAGTTATGAAATATTTAAACGCTGATTAAACTATACCATTAAAAAGAAAAAAAAATAAATAAAAAATTAGTAGCTTGGCCAAAAAAAGCATTAGATTTCCACAGAATTATGGAAGAAACATATGTGCATAACTTCTCAGAAATTAAGGTTGTTGAACCAACATGTTTATTTTCAATAGCAATTTACCATTTCTGTATAGTCATAGCCTACTAAAAACTGCAGCTGGAACACAAACCAGATTTCTAATCCTCACCTGGTAAATATTGAAATTACTTGGGTGAACTCCTGTCATCAAGAGTAGTCCAGTACTGAGCTTGGATGCCCAGGCTCAACCCTGTATAAACCCGCAGCAATGTGACAGTGAGGCCTCCACCGACCTGAGGGCAGGAAAAGGCCCTGTAGCTTCAAGGTTGGTGGTTCCGTTCCTGGCTCTTAGATGCCTTTAAAGCCCTTCCTGGTTTGGGTCCAATGTCTATCTACAATTATGGGTATTTTTGTGGTGGTAGCACCAGGGAACCCCAGCCAGACTCTGTAGGGCACAAAGGATATACTGTCCCTCCAGTCCCACTGGGTCCTCAACTTCAGATTTACTTGCTTTCATCAAATCTTGTCCCAACTGTTGCCAATGGTGCTGCAAACACTTCCTATCCTGCCAACACTCGCAGTTCAACTGCTAAGGGGAGGACAACTGCTATCAGGCTAGGTCAGTCTGCTACAGCAGAACTTACAGTTTACATTCTTTCTAGCTTTTCCAGTGAAACATAAACGCACCTTTCCATTCAAAAACTTGGGTTAGCAGTTTGCTCTGGAGGACAACATATGCTGTTTGTAACCAAAACAGGCAGGGGAAAGGCTCGTTGTCTTCTAACTCTGTGGCTACAAAGGAATCTGGAGACAGCACAGAATGATCCTGTTTAGATGAGGGAAATTCTGAGAAAAATTCCCACCGACAGTAGCAGCATTGATCTCCCCAGCACAGATACATACTGTTTTGAGCTGCGTTACCAACGGCTGAAAACTTGAGAGCCTGCTACGTACTAGGTTTCTGGTATTGCGACTGAGATGATGGTAGCCAACAGTGGAAGCTTTTAAAGAAAATGTCTCTCTTGTCAAGCTTTAATCAGAACAGGGATCACCTAAAAGAAGGGAGGGAACTACAAGGGCAGTGATGAGAAAAGGGAAAAAATAATGTAAAAAGTGGTACTTTATCATACGAGGGCTTAGGAAGAACACAGCAGGAAGGAAAAGCACATATGCCCTTACTGGTCTCATTGCCAACAAAAATCTCAGCATTAAGACATTTCTAATATATTTCTGTTTGTGAGTGCTTGGACAAAACCAAGCATTATAAAATATTGAACAACACATATGAGGTTTAACTACAAAATAGGGAAAGTCTCCTGCCTTGGACCATTATCCGATTTGTTAGTATGAACTTAAGTTAAAGAATCCTTTTTTAATGGTGGAAATTTAGCTCTGTCTCTGAAAAAAATATGAACTTAATTATTTTGACTCTGGATTGTGTGAATATCACTAATAAAACTCATTTTTCCAGAGCAAAACCAGTTTATTTAAATTAAGACTCTGTTAGGCAGAAGCTGAAGGTTAAGGTTTGACTTAGCAAGTCCTAGTTGCTCATAAATAACTCTTGAAATGAAAGGGAGGGATAAAGCAAAGGAGATAGACGAAAGTTTCATCCTCACATTAACCTCAACACTATCACCTTCTTACAAAAAAGCATCAGCTGTGAGTGTTGGGGTGGGAGGTTCACCTTCTTGACTCCATGGTGCCTGTGTGTAGAGGCCTACAAAAAAGAAAGCGCTAAGAAATTCTCCACTTACAGTGTTGCCCATTTCTCCTGGCTCCAGTATGCCTCTAGAAAATGTCAATTAGCCAGTGCAAGAAGATTCACTTCATCATTTTTGCCCCTTGCTACTTATTTTGTAGGGAAGGATTTGTGTGTAAGAACTTTCACTTCTGCCCCATTCCCTCCTCTTCTTCCTGGAATGCCTAGAAACACTGAAGAGCATGCTATAATCCGTACTCAGCAGCAACTAGTACATGGCTTTGCTTCATCAAGGAAATCTCCAGTAAGTTTTACACAACAAACTCTTCTCACCTCTGCAAAGAACAGAATGAAATGCAGTAACCTCAAAATCCTGTTTAAGTAACATTCAAAGTATTTTTCTCTTTCATCTTTTGACTATCCGTTGTCCTTATCCACTCTTGTCTGAATCTCAAGACAGACAGAAACAGAACTCAGATTCTGCCAGGGAAATTCAAAATTCTAGCACAATTTCACTTTTTAAACCATCATTTCCTAGTGTTTCCTGAGGAAAAGAGAAGGAGATGTTGTACATTTCCCTGTCCCCTCTCCAAATGCTAACCCGGTCTCAATGAAGAAATACCAATTTTATCCCAATGACACACAGTATTGCCCAATAGTACTTAGTTCTGTTCATTAATACGTATTAAAAAAAACCCCTTTAAAATTCAAGGAAGATCACAGAAGTATTGGTGGAGGAATCCAGCTATGGTGGACAGTAGGTCTTTGTCCTTCCCTCTGATTCTGAGGAAACTCTGAATGGATGGGTCTGTACTAAGAATGGATTAGCAAAGTGGGAATGTGTGTCTATTACAGCTATGCTAATCCTGTAGCTCTTTGCCATCCAAGGGTGCAATCCCACCACCCCTCTCATGCCTGCACCTACACTTCCTTCCCCTCTAACTCCTTGATCATTTAAGACAAAGCAATTGTGTTTCCAGAGCATGACTCAGTTCCAGTTCATTTGACTGAAAACTCTGCTTTCTGAATTTGTGAAGTTGGTTTTCAGGAGGTTACTGCAATGAAACAACTCACTCCATGGCTGCACAGTCACTTGCAGTAAATTCAATGCAAGGAAGGTGGTGGCACTGTGTAGCCCGGAGCAGGGCCTCCCCTTTGTGTGACAGGTCTCTGCTGATGGGCACAGCTGTAACGGGAAACCTCACAGAAATTATTATTTCTGCATCTGCCCACCATATCAGAATTGATTTCATTTGGATTGGACATGAGGACACAATGCAGAGTTAATGCTGCTTTATGCCAGCTGTAGAAGAACAGATAAATGTTTAAACTAACAAGAAGGTAAGCTGGTGTGGTAAGCAATCACCAGTATAGCAGAAAACCTGCTGCTACAAAGTTAATCTGTCCACATTTTTTGAACATCTTTGAACAAGCCATTAATCTGTATCAGACTAGTAATTTGTATCTGGTTTTGCTCCAATACAAGGAGTTCTTAAACTGGATTCAGTGTCCTGTTCAACTGGAGGGAGGCAGAGACTGAATTTCACTGATCTTTTCCTGCATGCACTTCAAATAAAGGTTTTTGATTTAGCAGGAGCTGGAATATGTCTAGTGAAAGAAAAGACCACAATTCATATCCTGTTCAGACTGCTCTGTAACAGGATGGCCAGGGATCCCTTGGCTTAGTGCTTTCATTGACCTATCAGGCCAACCATATTTTTACTTTTTTAAAGCATTGCACATCAAGACCAAATCAAATAAAGCAAATGTATTTGATTCAAAAGCATTTGGGTTTCTCAGTGCTTGCTTCTGAGAATTTGTTTTAGAAAACAGGCTTTTTGTATATCTTCTCACTTTCCTTGTATCTACAAACATATTTGCTATTCCAATTTAAATAACGGCAATTGTAAAGACAGTGCTGAATTCAGTGGGCTACTCTGCAATTCAGTCAGGACAAGGTTTGACTCATTTATTTATGGTCTTTTGAGCTCATAGAGAAAAAGTGATGGTGAGGCAGAGTAAGAAACCAGCTTGCTACAAATGAGCTGTAAGTCAGGAAGAAAGCATATTACGGTAAAAAAAAAAAAAAAATCTTCTACCAGTGTTGGCTATTCTAGAACTGACTAATACTGTAGCAAAATAGTTGACTCCCTTTCAACCTTCTATCCAAATTCTGACAGTACAAAAGAAGCTGTTAATCTAAGACCTCAAGTAGTCAAGCTTCACCTGTTTGACAGTAAAGACATTATTAACAAGTGAGAGGTGAATATTAAAACAAAACCCAAACTGTGGATTCAAATGAGGTGGAATACGCTTTAAAATATGACCAATAAGCTGTGACTTGCTCACAATAAGCAGCATCACTTGTAGTCCAGTAGCAGTAAAAGCAAATGTTGTTGTGATGGAGGCAATACAGAAAGACAGTGAAAAGCCAGTTGCTTATCCCAGCAAGATCCACATATTTATTCCATATAACTGATGATTTTGCAGTGAGTCTGAATGTTGACAATGAGTATCAGAAAACCAAATTTTCTCTCTGCCCCTTTTATTTTGTGAACAAAACACCAAAAGTGATGTCAAATAGCAAAAATACCATCTTCTCTCTAATACCTTTCTCTAAAGCAGTTTGCATTCAGCAGACCAGACAAGCTTATCTGAACACCCTCCTAAGTACTCCTCAAGTGTGGAAGACTACAGACTCCAATCCAACAGAACAGCGATCCTTCTGTACTTCAGGAAGGAGACAGCGGCAGGACAGATAACCAGGGCGATGCAGAGCAAACTTGCAATGTGGGAGGGGAATTTACAACTAAAGACTCAAGGGCAGACTCCCACTCTTACCAAAAGAGCCAGGAGGATCTTTTTCAAATGTCTATGAAGAGGATGCAGGACTTGGTTATTTTCAAAGATCAAATTGAAGTCAGTTTCTTGTAAAAAATCTCCCAACAGCCCAAGTGATGTGCTATATTATTAATTTACAATGTACAGACAGGTGCCTTAGGCTAGTATATGCTCATATTTCCACTGCAAGGGAAAATGGCCAATTTGAGGATCCAACACAGTGTGCAATTACTCACCTACTTGACTTTACCTATGCAAAGAGCCTCTGCAACTGACCTTTTTTTTTTCAAATGTGTGTGCACAAGCATCAGCCAGGGAAATTACCTGGATTTATGCCAGATGCTGAGGGCTCGTTGCCACGTAATGCACTAGGAGGAAGGGGTAAGGGGGGGGCGGGGGGGGGGAGCAAACCCACAAGAGGTGATATGATCTGAGTGGGGAGCTAACTTACATCTACAGCATCAGCTGAGTGCAACTAGTGGGCTATGTCTATTTTAAGTCAATTTGATGCAGAAATAATAGCCCATTCATGAGGAAGCCAGTGTCAAGAAGGGTGGGCGGTTGCAAAGAGGAAGGTATTTTATTGTTTTGTTTGCCTTTACAACTTTCAATTTGCCAGCCCTGACTCACATCAGCAGAGTGAGCAGAAGCCCTCCGAACCAAGCTCTGCAAGGAATGTGCCTGTCACAGAGCACCTGGCCGTCCAGGCAAAAATAAAAGCCACTCACCCAAACAAACGAGAACAGTCCCCCACCCCTGCACCTGGAGGTGCAGTAACACTAGCAATGCCAAAAAAGATGCAGATCATAGCTCCTATCCCCTGCTCCTGCCTGCAAAGTTCCCAGAGAGGGCGAACTCTTCTGGCTGCTCTCCTTTACACCTTTATCACCCTGTGTTGCACAAAATCTGTTTCTGTGGATGCCCACTACCCAGCACTCTGCCTATGGGCAGAATAGCCCTGCAGCCCAGGGTGCCCCCACACCTCTCCAGGATCCTCCGTCCTGAGGGGCTGCAGGATCCTGGTGCCACCCTGCCTTACCTGTGGGGCTGTCTGGATATCCTGGAGAAGCAGCAGGAGCCACAGTCCTAGTGCCAGGCTGCAGGCAGCCATCTGCAGTGGTGCTAGATCTCCCTAGCTCCCAGCATCGCAGGTTAGACAGCCAGGTTGCTCCTCCCGGAGGCTGAGATCCTCCAGTCCAGTCTAGCTCCGTGTCTGTTCATTCAGTCCAGAGCCATTCCAGCTGTTCAAGACAAGCAGGAGAGAGGCTTTGAGACTCAAGCAAGCTGAGAAAACAATTTAGAAGGAAGGGGGAGGGGGGCTGCCCAAAAAAGAAAAGTAAAAAAAAAGAACAAAACAAAACCGCGTCAATCACTAGTCCCAGAGCTGGCGGGTTTCTGTGAGTCGGTTGCATGCACCAAGGTTGTCACTCGCGGTACACGGCTGGCTGTGCAGAAACACAGGCTCCTGAGTCATCTAGGCTGCCCTCAGAGCACTTCACCACCCCAAAGCCTTGGCCAGGCATGAGTCCAAGCCCTGCCCCGTCCATCCGCCACACTCTCAAGAGCTGCAACCAAACCTCAAGAGAATTCCCAGTAAGAAACACTCATTTTTTTCAGTACAGTCATTTTACTCCTGTTTGGATGAGAGTGTGAAAACTCACAACCAGCCAGGGTGACTCCGCAAAGGTTTAAAAGCTTTACACACTGTCCTTTAAACACCAACATACCACAAAGCATCCTCTTGAGAATCCTTCTCTTTCCTCCAATCCCATTTGAAATCAATTCCTGTTGCTGCCAATCATCCCTTGGACTGCTACTCGTCATTTCACTCACTTTCATTTGTTACTCCAGATAATGTTTTTTGGCTCTGGTGCCTGAAAAGATTTCAGTTGGTTTAAGGTATCACAAAGCTTTCTTATCTGCCCTAAAAGTTTTGTCAAAAGTAAAAGTTAGCCACTTCAAAAAAGGGCAGATTGCCTCGAAAACCTCTCTGAGGTGCTCAGGAAAAGAATGAGAATTTGAATTCTCACACCCATGGTTTTTTGCTTCTCACCCTTATCAGCAAAAAAGAAAAACTAAAGAAATGAGAAAAGATTGAAAGTCAGATAATAGATTATTTTATTAAAGACCCACAGCTACCTCACTGCCATCACAACAGAGTGCCAAAGATGAGAGCATTCCACAGGGGCCCTGGGGTGATGTAAATATCTTCATTAATTCACAGCTGTAACTCTTTTCTTTTTAACTAACTGCCTCTTTCTCCAGAATACCATCTTATAAAACCCAGGCATTTTCAGAACTTCGCACACTGTGTATTTGACATATAAATCTAACCTCCTTTCTTCACTCTGTCAGGTTACTTCTCAGTTTCTAAGCTCTCTAAGCTATAAAAGCTGATTGTGGTAGGTATGCCTTTAAGGTCTAGAGACAACTAAGTATTTGAGCGTCCAAATATTACATTCTTGGTTTTCCTAATTAAATAATAATAAAGGAAGTATCTTAATCTTGTGTAATAATATGCCATTAGGCAATTCTCCCAATTCATGAGTGCAGTTTCAAATGACATAGTAGTGAGGACAATTGGTGAGCTCTGTCTTTTTTTTTTTTCTCCTCCCCCCCCTGTTTTTTTTTCCCTTCCTTTTTGTTTGTCTGATCAGCTCCTGTCTAAGCTTTTCTAGTAAAAGGACAGGAATTAATGTAAGACACAGTCTGGAAAGTTTAAGCCTCTGTAAGTTATACTGCTGAGGTCAATGCATCTGATACAAAATCTAAGTATCTGAGTACAAAAAATCGTGTGAAAGACTTTCCCAGGACTGGCAACAGTGAGAGTTTTCTGCCCTGTTTTCCAGAAAAAATAAGACTGAAATGAGCATACTGAGCATTTTGTATATATATGTATGTTGGTTCCTTTTTAATCAATGGTGTCAATTTTTTAACCCATTGGATAACTTCAATCTAATTTGTCTGAGGATGCAAAGTCATTAAGTTTTACAAAGTTTCATGGAAGAAGATGACTCGGATAAAGAGGGAAAATTCTAGGAACACTCTCACTGGGGGAAAAGCTGCGGTGAGAGACTAGTGTTAAGATTCCATCCCACACATCCAAAGTGAAACCAGGCTTCCCAGCTGCCATCCTTCTTAGAACTTCCTAAATTCATTCTTGATTGAACTAGATATTTAAAAGGATGGGAAGTGGAAAGTGCTTATTGTTGCTGCTGGCTTTTCAAAAAGGCTATTACATCACACAATGCTATTACAAGTCTGTAATAAAAGCAACAGCAATGAAAAGGGTGAAGAGGTGGTGTGTGATAGGAATGTTCCAACCTGCATGCATTTTTAACTGAATGCATTAATTTCAGACTTTGTGTGCTTTGAGTCCAAATACAATGAAAGGGGCTTTCCAAAAGAAGTCCTGTCAGTAACTGGAATAAGCACCTCCGTTTTATAACAAACCCACACTACTGTTCTCTAAATGTTGCCCATATTTCCTAGAAAATAATACTCTATGGTAATATACAAGAAAAAAAAAAGCAGAACAAACACAAGCAAACAAACAACCCCTATTTCTCTGCTCTTCTATCAGAGAACAATGCCTATCAGAAAAAAAAGGGGAAAGCCCCAATGAGCATGCTATTATTATTTATAATGCCGCATCTGTCTCTAACATCTGAATCTCCTTTTGATTTAGGTGTTAAAGGTAGCAATACCCAAAGACAAGGTTGCTTGGCATTTTCTATTTTAACTAATTTAGTTAATGCTGAGTTTAGCTAACGCTAAGTAGTTTTTACACTGACTACCTGATCTGTGCTGACCATCTGTGTGTGTGATGTGGAGTTGAGGTGGAGGGGATCAGAGAAAGTCCTGTAAGCCAGCGGTTATTCATATGTCGCTTGATACCTGGAGCAAAAGAATGCAGAAACCCAGCTAAGCCATGAGGGAAAGTCTCTTTAACACATGCCCAGGACATTCCTTCAGCACTGTCTATTCATTGTGCTGCTAGCAGTGACAGCCTGGTAAAAAAAGGAGTAATAGAATACTGCAGAAGTAACATTGTTACACATGTGCTCAAGTAAAAGTATTCATGACATTTTCTGATTTTGAAGTGGCTGATTTTAGTCTCATATTGTAGCTTTAGCATGGTTCCTTGTGGTTTTTAATATGTATGTTCAGTTAATATATATCTAGCTGTATCAGTGAAAAAAAAAACACGGCGAGTAGTGTCATCTCTAAATGTCTGTCAAACAGATAAATGAGACCACTGAATTTAAAAGGATATATATTAAAATAACCTTGTCTAAAATCTGTATTTCAGTGTCTGTCAGTGTTGCTATTTAGAGCATTGCAGTACACTGATGAAAATCACTAAACTCTTGCTACGTAATTAGATGAAACAACAGCAGACCCTAAAATTTCACTAGGAGTCTCAGTAGTACCAAAGGCAGTGCTTGTTGGGATACACGCTACATACTATAGGGGGTACAAATGAAAGGTGGAATTCTTAACAAATTAAAAAAGAAAAATGAAAGCATTTACTGTAATAAAACCCAAAGAATCTCATGGTTAAAGGAAGGAAAATAAGTAGTCACCAAGAATGACTTTCCTGACACCCCTCTTAATCCATTCATGCATTTTAGCCATTGAAGAGCTCTCTTCCTGGGGATCTTGGAAAGCGGCACTGTGGCAACAACACGCAGGGAGAGCATTCAGGATCCCAATGATTTTAGGCACTCTAAGTGAAGCCAACATACTAAACTTCTCTGGAAATCTTTCAATAGCCCAAAGAGAACAGATGGGAGAGAGGACAACACTTGTGTAATGTGATCTCATCGAGAAATAGCACTTAGTGAGCAAGCAATCAGAATTTGAACTAGCTGTAGCTGCCAAAGTATTTGAACTTGTCTGAATGTGTAAAAAGGAACAAAATCTCATTTATCCCAAGCATGCCACAGGTTGGCAAAATTATGTCTCTCTCTGCCACTCTGCTACTGATACTTATTTTCTGCCACATACACTTCTCTTATTCGTAGTATTAAATATTTGTCAATCTATTTAATTATGTCCCATCAATCAAACCATTCTGCAATACGTTAAATACATTGCAGGTGCTCTTGATAACATAATTTGCGGAGCTATATTGATTTAGCTTGGTATTTATCAATATATATATCATTTACATATTTATCAATATATATATAATTTACCTTGGTACATTGGTCCACTGTGATCAACAAGGAAGATGCTATGAAGCTCTTGTTGCATACTTGTTGAAATGTAGCAATGACTCAAAACAAGAGTTCCCAGCAGGAAAAAAAATGGTTATAATGAGCTGGGGTCATAGTAAAATCCCAATAGATAGGGGAAATCCCAAGTCATTTCAGTAACTGTAGTCTCAGTAGATGGACATTCTCACAGGGCGTTTCTGTTCTCTAGTAAAAATAATAGAAAAAGAAACCAGCTTCCTTGCTTTATATAAAGTTTCATACATACACAAACCAGCAATCTAAAATAAAAGAACAGCCTAGTTCTTGTTTGTTTGCAACTCGGGACTTTTGTCTCAACCAGCTGTGTTCTTGCTGAGCACAGAAAATTTCTTGGCAATTAATGAACGACCTATGGAAGGATATGCATCCTGGTCTGTTCCCATGCAACAATAAGGTTACTTCTTTTTTTTTATAATCATAGAATATAATGTCAAAAGGTACTTACGTGAAACAGCCAATTCCTGACTGGAAGCTCAGAAATACTGTCAGCAATAATTGTTTTTGCTAACTCTGAGCCACAACATAGCTGTTGCAAGAGTTCTCCAGACAGCAGAGAACCTAGTTGTACTGGTAAAAGAGAATCTTCTCAGCTCATATTAGTCTTACTGCAAGAGGTCTTGCTTTGGCCGAGATCTGTAAATCCCCCCACAAAAAGCCCATTGACTCCATTCATGTTCCCTGGTTTTCATTCCAGCCAAACATATCCTCAATTTAAAAGTACAATATATGGCAGTGCTACTCTCTGACCTTCCAGAAGCAGCAAAGTCACTCTCGGTATTGTTATGCTTAAAAAGTAAAATTTTCTGGAAGTGTAAGCATGCATTTCTGCTACCATAGATTTGGATTAAATGTTTATATGCAAAACAAGATATGATTATATGTCTGTCATTTTATTCACTGTTTGATTGGGTTAAGTCATTCAGAACATTGAAACAAAAATTTAAGCAGCTATAAATGTGTGACTGATCATGTTAATAATAATGATAACATAGCTTAATTTTCAATTACATTTCTTTTACAAATATCATTGATACAAAGTTGTCATGGATAACAAAATCTTATAAATCTGTTTTTGTTATCTTGACTAATACTACTACCTTTATATAGGGTGATAAATAATGTAACAAAAAAAGAATCTGTATAAAAAGTCTTTTTTTTCTGGTGCATAGTAGCTTCAAAACTAAAGTGCATTTTGACTCAGAATGAAACATGAGAAGAGCTGACAGAGAACTCAGTGCTCTCAGGAAAGACTTGGCTTCCATGAAAGAAACCAAAACCTTATCACAGAATTACTACGCCCACAGGCTGGCTGAGCCAGCGACGACCTTAGAAGAAAGATCACATCATGTCTGTAGTTTCAGTAATTCTGACTACAGCTTCTGAAAGAGTGGTAGATTTACACGTTGTCATTCTCCACAGAGAAAGCTCTTGACAAAGATGTTATTACTTGAATGTAATTTGTATTATGCCCTTCCTCCCATACCTTGCTAGAAATGGAGAGGCTCAAGGGTGAATCTTCCACAGTCCAGACAGGATAGCCACTTGATCATTATAGCTGTAAAGAAAATGGTGGCTAATAAAGGTTGGACAGGTAATACCATGTGAAGGCTGAGGCATTTTAAAGATCCTTCATGCCCTTTCTTCACATCTCCCTAGCACCGGTTTAATTTAAAGCAAAAGCCTTCTCTGCTGCTCGTTTGCTGGAGTAATCAGACTGTAAATCTAGATGACCCACAACAGCATTATTTGTTTTGGGCCTTTGCACTGATACAGATTAATCCATTAGCACCAGCTCTGACTTTAGCTTGGTCTTACCTCATGTCAAAGTCTTTGTCTGGAGTTCTGTAAAGCTCATGGTTTCCCCTAGCTAACCAGAAAGTGCAGGAAGGCTTCTATAAAGCCATTGGTTCCATTCTCAAGCCACTCACAACTCCCAAAGTTGCCTATTGTGCAATATCTTCACATCATTGAATTCCCACATGGAGTTTCAGAAGCAAAACAGACTTTCTCTATAGCAATTTCTCCTCATCACCATATGACCAGGAACTGGAACTGAGAAGAGGAAGACTATTTCCTTTGCTTTCAAGGGGACCTTCAAAGTGAAGTTTTGGAAAGAAAGTGCCATATAATTCATATAGAGGACAAAGAATCAACTGAAGGGATGAAAAAGCTTAGACTAGAAGAAACTCATGACTAGAACTGGAGAGGAAGGAGATCAGCCCACTAGGGAGGAAGACAACTTGTGAGGAAGACTTGGACTGTTTGGATACAGTAAATAAAAATCATGTTGGAGGGAGTGGGGATGTGCAATGTTAAGCACTTCTTAAGTTTTTAGTATCAGACTTAGCACTTTTAATGGTGTTCTTGTACTCCAGTCTTGGTGTTAATTATTTGAGATTTGTTAAAACTAAAATCTAACCCATCAGATCCAGTTTTCACCTACAGTTTTTGGAAGATGTTATTCAACTGTGAATAGAATCAAACCAGAAAACATACTCAGGCACTCAAGAATTCCAGTCTGTAAACTCTTGGCAGAAGAAGCTCAAGAAAATTTCAGTGAAAAGCATTGTGAAGCGAGAGATTCAAGCATAGGAGAGAACCAAAGAGAGGTAAAAGAAGCTTTTTCAGAACCTTCTCATTACACAAAAGATCTACTTTCAGATACTTTGCACACATTAACTGACAGACAAGTGTTTTGTAGCCAGGTTCAGTTACTTGACCAAAGCATTTAACCCGTGAAGTTCAAATGTAAGTCAATAAACAGCTCCCAAATAAACTAGCTGTTTCAGGATGAAACACTACTCTCTCATTTACTGGAAATTATTTACGACCTTACTGCACTCCCTATATTAATTTACTTTTTTTTTTTTTTTTTTTTTTACTTTGGGAATAAATGCACCCTTTTAGAAGATTACTGGAATTATGAGCATTTCACTTCCTCGTAAGAACAAGAAATTCTGCTCACATTTACTCAAATATAAATCCAAACAAACCCTAGTGAATTCAACAGATTAACTCTGGATCTCTGTCACTGGAACGGCAAAGAATCTTACTTCAAAGTTCAAAATAATGAGATATGCCTGAGTTTTCCTTGTTAACTACCCTTTGCACAAATATTTTACAGTTGTTCACTGATACACAATTGTTAATGTCATTGTTGCAATTGAAATGTGCTCTATGTGTATGCCTGGGAAGTAAAACAAGGAAATTGAAAAAGCACCAAGAGTTCCAATTCTATACATTTTAATCCAAAATCAAAAATGTTTGGGGAAGACTGGCCATGCGGTTAAAACACAGGAGTGGGAGTCATTAGTTCCCAGTTCTGTCACAGACTTTTTGGGTAACTCATATCCTTTCCTGGTACTCTAGTTCTCCTCATCTGAAAGCTGAGAGCCATAACAGAAGCAAGATGAGCCTTCCTTGCTGACACAAACAAAAAAAAGTCAGGAAATAGTAAATAACTTTTGTGAAAGAAACAAATGGGAAGATTTCAGGACACAGTTTTTTTCAAAGTCTCTAAAACTTTTTTCTATTACTATAGCTGAGCATCTCAACTCTGACAATTTAGGGTCTTATTTTCCTCACCCTAGCAGCATATTTTTGCTCTGCAGAAATCAATGGAATACACCAGCTGAAGCAGAAAACAAAGTCCTTACGTTTGGCCTGCCATTACCCAGGAAACTGGTGAAATTGAGGTTTTTAACTCCGAAGAGAAGGGGCAGAATGCCTCTTGAGTTTTCAGATTTGACACACTCTGAAAACAAATTCTTCTGGGTTTTGAAAACCCAAGTTCCAAAGACATGAAAGCCCCCAAAATCAAAGTCTGCAAATCATTCAAAAAGCAAGACCATGCCACATGCAGATGTTTCACCTGATGGTTCTGGAGACAGTCATTCTTTGACTGATAACTAAACAGAATGAATAAATCAGCACTACATTCATTCAAGACTCTTGGTATTAATTCTTACAGTGTACTGACAGCAAGAAACACCTGATCCGGAGACATCACCAAAACTATCTTACAATAGTCGTAGAGGAAGCAAACAGACAATACACTGATGGCAGTCGAACACTGTTACCGAGAAGCAGATTGAGCTATGTTTTAAAGGCTGAACTACACTTCTCTGTCAAAACCAATCACAAATGCATTATTTACTGTATGTAATTTGTTTAATCAAGCAAAGCTGGATTTCCCAGCTTATAAATCAGTGTTATATATACAGTCAGAAAGGGGAACAAACCCACCAGTTTTACCATCAAAGCAGCAGGTAGTCATCATTCATGCCAAAAGAGAATGAATACAAACGGGCACACACACTGGAGCCAGCCAGTGACAGAAGACACAGCTGCGCAGACTAAGCCAGCATGTCCCAAGTGCTATGAACGTAAAAAAAAATAATCCTGGTCAAATCAAGAATGCTGGGCTTCGCTTTGGGTATTCCAACTTCTAGCAGCATCGAAGTGTGAACAATATAGTAGCTTCCAATTTTGCCAAATACATACGTTATACTCCTAGCAAATTCTTCCACTGTAATCACACACATCAGTCACACATCAGAGTGAAGGATCCCTGCCTTCTCCCTGAAGGATTTTATGCCTCGTTGCAAAAGACAGTTGGGAATAGACTGCCACTTCTCTATGGGCACATTTGAATTACCTCTTCCTGCCTCTAGCTGATCAAGATAAAAAAACCTAATCTTAAAACCATTACAGCAAACACCTAGTCTCTAATGTAATGGCAACACAAACAAAGCCAGGTTTAAGCAGATCCTTCCTCACCAACTGTTGTAGAGAATTCTTTCTCTTTGTGGATTACTGTGCATCTTGGGCATTAGGAGGACATATCTCCCTAAATCTTGGCCACAGACCATGAAGCAGCATTATTACCTCCAGCAAGAGACAAGCTAACCCAGAGCCCTGTGCCTGCACAACAAAGTTCAGTATTTGTATTATTTTGTGGCTAAGGACATAGCCCTGGAGATACTGGTACACTGCTGGGAACTCTTCCTTACCACACCATTTTGAACCCCAGATCAGCAAGGGCTCCCGCCACCCCACATCTTACATTCCTACTTTCCCAATCCAGCCCTTCTCGCTACAGTCCCAGTATTTCATGCCCTCTGCCTCCTTCCAACACACCTCTCACCACTCTGGCTTCCTACTCAGTCTCACCTCTGCTTAGCCTCCTCTCCAGAAACCCCTTGCCCCCAAATGTTCCCGTTTTCCTAACCCACAATCCCGACATCCCACACACACTACCCACCCCCCCCCCAGGCAGATTCCAGCACTGGCTCTGTCACAGCTCAGGTCGCTGCAGCATCCATGGTCTGTCCAAGTGCAGCAGCTGCTTTAACACTGGATGAAATGCAAAACAGAAGTATTCCTTGTGTGACACCCACACAAGGAATGTACCCCCAGGTGACATCTCAGTCACCCTCCCTTCAGGAAAGGGTGTATTATCTTGGATTGCACAACACTTACTGAGGACAAAGCCACCGTGCAAAATCTTGTTATTACACCATTAATGTATCCACACCCAAACTACCCCTCACAGCACATGGTTCAAAGACATCTTGTGCAGGCCTGTTACTTATCATTACCCTACGCTGGATAAAACTTCCTTTGCCCATCTTTTGGATTGACATTTTGTGTCATATTCAGTACCAAAAAAAAAAAAAAAAAAAATCTGGTTCTCATAAAGCATGACCTCGCTTTCTAGATATGACTTTTTGGTTGTTATTCCTTGCATTACTGCTGTTCAAACTAAACTAACTACAATTTCTAACTTTGACATCTTGAATACAATCAGCAGCCACATTGCTTAGCTCACAGCCTTCAGATCTCAGCAGAGTGATTGTGAGAAAACAGATGAAAGGGGTACACACATTTACCTCAGCTGCAGATCACATGAAATTAGAGCAAGCATCTTTTTGGTAACTCTTGAAGTGAAGTGAGATTATGATCAGAAGCTTGACTATACGTGAAATCACCTTCTTACTAGCAGATGAGGCCTCCATGCACATCCATGGCCTGGTGTCCTAATTAAAAAAATATGGGTTTACTCACTTTCAGACCTCCTGTCTCTGTTCCAGAGAAACACGGTGGCTACAAAGGGTTCTAGATTAAATTCTGGATCATGTATTAACAATATTAACCAAGCTCCAATTGCAAAATCTTTTGATAATTTCAATTATGAATAGAAAGTGAAGATCAAGTTGGCTGACAGAAAAACCTGTTTCTGTACATTATCAACTACAAACTGACACGGGCACTACTCAGAGTAGAAATTTCAAAACACAGAGTCTGCTTAAGCTCTACTGGAAAACCTGAGTACACTGGTTAGATTCCCTATGCAAAAAGGATCACGATATAAGCTTATACTGCACTGATATGGAGACATAACTATAAAAACAACCTAGAACCATCAGGTCATTCTCTAAGTTAACAGGGAAAATAGATTTTCTGCTCCAAAAGAGTAATAAACAAAAAGCAAAATAAACAATTCCCTATACCAGTTCAGACAAGAAAGCAAACTACAGTGCCAATATTTTAACATGAAAATTGAAATCAGTCCTCCTACTGTGAAAATGAAATATTTTTAATTAACAAAAAGGGCATGTGGGATGGGTCAGATAATTAAAAAAAAAAGAACACCGAGACTGAGCACTTGTGAGAAACTCCATCTGAAAGGGGATGTGAGAACACAAGAGGAAGGGTATGAAGAGAGAGTTAAAGCTAGCCTGAAGCACGTGCATAGTGAAAAGAACCTTTTCGGAAGATTTACTGTTATGGAGAAGATCTGGTATTGTAAGGCTTTGCCTTGCAATGGAGATATGGAGGGAGATGAAGGAGGAAAAAAAAAAAAAAAAGAAAAAAAAGGGTCCATAAACTGGTAGCATTTTCACTTTGTTTCAGCTTGCAAACGAGGGCAGGATCAAACAGGCCAGAGCCGACATAAAAAGAGAGAAACTGAGGTCAACTTGGGTAAGCAGGTGCAGCGTCACTGACTTCTTTCACCTGCTTCTGGTGGAGGAAAAGAGTCATAATTACACTTTCAACACTTTCACAAGTGTAAAAGATTGAATGTATTCCTAGCTATCAAGAGACATTTTGAGTTCAACGTTGGTTCCATCCTGAGTTCACCTGATAGATCTCACATAAGTTACTCAATCCTACAGTGCTTCATTTTCTCTATTTATAAAGTGAAGCAGCCTTGCTGTAATTTATTTCAGGATAAATTAAGAAAAGGTTTATGACTTCTAACGTTTTGGGTTTGAAGTCAAGGTAGTAAAAATATTGAATTTACCCCATATAGTATAACGCTTGGCAGCTAGTGGTTTATATTCACTGGATTTCTTTTGAAATTAGTACTTTCAATAATGGAAAGAACGTGACCAATTCCATTCACTTTACCCTACACATGCACAACCCAAAGCTAAACTGCTCAGTCATGTTTTTTAATTTTCCAACATTAAGATTTCATAAACCTGCAATATTTCTTTCCTTGCTTAAAAAAAAATCTATGCATTCATATGACTTAATAAAGGAAGTATTTGATATATAAATAACAGTGAATGCCAAGAAGCTGAAAATATCATTGGTGCAAACCCAACTCCTTCTGTCAAGTTGGCTGCCACAAATAAATTAGAGGCAGGAATTTCTGTTTCAGGCTTATTCAAGGCAAAATAAAACAGCAGCTTTATTGGTTTTAGACAAGGAAGGTAAGATCAGATTTGTTTGAACTTGTCTATAAAGTTCAAACAAATCACACTATATATTTTGGTTTGGTACAATCTAAAAACTCCGAAATGTTGGGGTTTTATTTGGTTTATCTCCAAAAAACTTGGAAAAACAGAGGCAAGCATAAGTTGCAAACATTTTAAGGCATTATCCAGATTTTCAATTAATAAAATACCATTTTACTTTAATATGCTTTCTCACATTTATAATTACCCTGATGTAATGCACCCTGTAGCTACAGACATTGCACTGAAAATAAACTGGATTTTTTAAACTGAATTGCTGAGTAACTCAAGTTTAGAGCACTAGCAAATTATGTGTCATGTTTCAAACATTTGGAAATGAATATATTTATGTGCATTCCACTGAACCAGGCCACTGAAGGGCCAATTCCTCACCCTGGCATTCAAAGTTAACAATACGCGTCTGGATTACTTAGTTGAGGTGGCAGATGAACTCTGTTGCTACGGCTGTCCTAGTGGTAACAGTACTAGTTAGTCACCCTGTACACATCACTTTATCCAGCTCTACGTGGGAAAGCTCATGCATCTGCTTAGAAGTAGCTGCAAAAGGTAAAAAAGAAAAGTGAAAAAACATACATGAAAGTTTGTACATTCAGCTATGTGTACTGGTTGCTCACATATAAGCACAATTATGAAAACTAGGAAAAATCTATTCAAAGATTTATTTTTATTCAGAGTTGTTTCCACACCTGGCGCCCATCCCTTCCCCAGGGCAATCAAATCAGTGGTTCACAGAATTGAGGCAGTCGGGTTTAAACTTGGAGCTGCTCTGTAGTGTCCAGGTTTGTTTTGCTCCCTCTGCGGAGAAGCACTGCTAAATCTGAAGTGTGTCAAGTGGGTCAGGTTCAGAAGCTGGTCAGTTCTGGTTCCTTCTGACACTCTGGACACTGAGTTCTGGAATCCAAATGAAGAGGCTATTAATCAAAGGAAGCCAAAGTGACTTCTCCCATGTCGATGAAGATTGGTGAGCTGAGCAGGCTTCTGCCTGTTATCCAGCTCCCTTTGCTGTTTTGTGTCTGTGCACACTAGTTTACACAGTAGCAGAAGGAAAATATTTATTTGTGGAGATAAGCAGATAATCTTCCAGGCATTTTTGGTTCCTCAGCCATTGATGATTATCGTACCCTTTAGAGAGATTGCAATTCCCATCTGTGCAATTCCAGGGCCTCTTAATAGGCTATTCTTACCAGGCGAGGATGGTGAAAAGGCTTCTCTTCCAGTGAAGCTCGCAGATCCAAACTGCTGAGTGTGGGGTCGCTGGAAGGGATGAGATTTTCCCAGCCAGCCAGGCAATGCTGTGAAAAGACATGGCAATGCTGCATTGGAGTGCTTTACCCTTTTTAATCTATTGTGACCTGTTAGTTCTAAATAATAACTTCTGCATAAGGAGGTTTTAGCAGGTAATTAATTAATTTTTGAGGAGTTTTATATGACCAACAGAAAAGAGAAGAAATCTCTAATGAGGCAAAACTGCACAGCTATTCCCTCTTCTGCCTTTCACTGGCTAATTATTTCTAAAACAATCTCCTGCTTTGTGAACTCAAGCACCCGACCTCTCTGAACCTATCTCAGCTGACTCATCCAGTACCCTAAACCTCAAAAGCAGGCTTCTTCCTACCTCTTCCCTGGAAATCTCTAGGCCAGGGCTGGGTTTGATTAGTAATGCTGCCTGCAGCACTGCCTAGTGGCTGGAATACAGGACCAACTCTATAAAACCAGTTTTAAATCCAACCTTCCCACTATTGATTTTGCCTGGCCCCTACACACTGTGAATACTTCACAGAAGTTTGTCTTTAGACTACCTACATCTGTGGAAAGAAACACAGGCACTCTTAGGTATGCTTCATCATGTTGAAAGGTCAATGTCTGAAATAAGTCAGCTGAATCATGCCCCAGAAGTATACAGGTCCATATGGCACTTTCTTTTTCTCAGTGTAAAGCGTTTGGAGATACGTCAGATACTTTATGCCAGCTACACAAAGGTATGAACTGAGAAGCACACACCAATGGCTTTTCTTGCTATCTCAGTGACCCAGATAAGAAATTTTAGTGGAAATCCTGCCAAGGGGATGAGTCTCAGATTCTCTTTCCTTCTTGTGCTGTAACAACGCCCAGCCTGGGCTGTGCCATCAGTATCAGCAAGAAGACTGCAACTTACCGAAGGTAATCCTAAATTGTCTGCTGGTTCAAAGCTCTTCCTGCGATGGGCTTTGTATTTGTAGGTAGGCATAAGGGTAGACCTGGGAATGCTGACCCTGCAACCACACAACAGAAGTAATTGCCTACATCTTCGACAAGGCAGAGGAAATTTGCATGCCTTCCCCACTTAGAATCCAAGGGTCTAATCTCAAAGTGAACCAAGCCTAACAGTTTTGGATTAGGGCATTAGACACTTAACACGTACATTCAGATTCTGGACCAAACTCAGATAAAACATGCATATCTCACTGACTTGAAAACTGTTCTGCTTATGGAAAAGATCAGTAGGGAGTTTTTAAACAAAAGATATCTCTGCCTTGAGAAGAGCAACCTTCTACAGTGCTATTTTGATGCTGTCTTCTCCCTCACGATTAGCTTTTTCTTCCCTATTGTTTCCTTGAGTTCTGCATATTACAAAGCAGTAATTCTTATCTACCTGACATAGGCTGGCTCTTCCAGGATCTCTGGGGGCTGGTGAGTACGTGGGATCTTACACACAGGGCACGCAGATTCTGAATCCACAGGGACAGCAAAGAGGCGCTGGTTTAATCTGTAACAGTAAACACCTGCCACAGAGTAACGAAACATCATGGTATTTCTAGTTTGTCAGAAGGTTCCTCAACCCAGTCAACAAAGCTGTGTTCTACCACAGTGCCACACATGCATTCTATAGAAAGAGCTGGTTTTCCTTAAATATCTTTTACATTTCCTGTCCCCAAATAAGTTCCTAAAAAGCAAAACCAAAACTTCAACCTCCTCAACTTAAAAAGAGAACATTAACCAATTACAAGAAACCCTGACAAAATAACACTGATTGAGAGAGGATCCCTAGAAGACTCAAGTATCTTCAGAGTAGGAAGTTGAATCTGGTTTAGAAGCTGCAGCTAGAAATAACACATTCTTCCTTGTTTTGCATGATGTGGGGCTCTCTCAGAATGACAGGCAAAGACTGCTCAGTTGTTTGTTCACAGAAATTGGATTAGGAAGAAATCTGATCTTACACTTATGGGAACTGCTTATCAAATCTGGTTCTTCTTCAGGAAGTATGTAATCCAGAGCCTTGGGCCTAAAGAAACACGCAAACAAATCAGTTAGTGACCAGGGGCAGGCCCTCTGAACAGCCCCGTTTTTCCAAGCATACGTTTCTGACTGGGAAGTAGCGGCCTACAAAGTCCCCTTCACAATTTCCCACTCCAATCAGACCATACTTCTCGTTACTCTAAAGGGATACATTGCTGCTCCAGCCCTTCCCCCATACCCACTTACTCCCTGTGCTGCTCATGAATACATGCTTCTTTGTTGGCCTGCCGGAACTCATGCAGCTCAGCAAAGTATTGATCAGATTTTTCTGATGTTGAGGAGTTTGTATCTAGGAGCCCTGAGAACACCAAGGAAAGAGAATAGTTCAAGGATTTACTGGATTTGGGAAAGCATCAAACAAACCTCACACAAACACCATCATGGCAAACCAGAGATTTACTGTGTGGTTTGGGTCCCTTATTGCATTCATTCATTTTGGTTACTTGGTATCCCCGCTGACCCCACTCAGCTTTGCCATTTGCTACCTGGATTCCCATACCACTGCCTCTTCACCATTCCCAGGAAGCACAGGTCACCTCTGGCCTGAATGAGGAATGGCTTCTGACAAAACTGTTGCTCCTCTGCTGAGACCTGCTATGTGGGCTCTAGGTCCACAGTTCTGTCACAGCTCAAGTTAAAGGGGTCATAAACTGTGTTTTAACTCTTCCTACTACCAAATCATGCCAAGGGCTTTGCTTCACGTTTAGGATTCACCTGCAATCCAGTCATAGCCCAGGAAAGGGCGCACGGACCAGCTGCTCACAGGCATGGTATATTCTTCAGGGTCAGACTGAAAAGTCACATGACCAACTTCCTTCAGGGAAAAAAACAATTCATAAACACTTCTGATACATCTAGCAGCACATTCAAAGGTACAGCTTAGGAGATAACTGGCAGCTGTTCAAATGGGACAGCTGTGGCTTACTTTGAGGCTGCATTCTATCTATGCCTTTACCAGTAATTTGATTCACCAGCCCTTTGTCCTCTCAATTCATAAAACAGAAGGAGGATGCAGGGTACTTGCCCAGGGTAAGGCAGTATTTTTCAGGGCTTTAAACAAAATGCTGACTTCCCTGCATCACACATCCCCAAGCATCAGGCTACCCGTGCTGCCTTGGAGGATGATCACGGCAATAGCTTGCCCTTCACGCTGAAGGAAACAAGCACTGCATCAGGCTACTCTTCCCGAGCATATGAATCACATATGCAAATGATAAAGAGTCATTTACTTACGTTTACATTCACTTACAGTGAAGTGCTACAGCTTTCTAGTCTTGTTCAAGGGTGAAGGAAAGCAGGAGCTGAACAAACTGCCAACAGCCCCTGGCTGCTAAGGCTGGGAATAGTTCTGACACCAACTTCCAATTTACACAGTGGGAACAGGGCAAGTAATGTTCTCCTGACCCTTTCTCCCTATCCTTCTATATTGACTTATGCAAATGAGAAAGCATTAGTTTCACCGTTTACCTTCAACTCTTTGGACTGCGATGTCACCAAGACTGATTTACAGATTATGGGCTCTCTAATGACCACGTGCTGCTTGCTGGTTTCTTCACTTTGTATTTTGCTCCGTGATGGGTCCAGATGACCCTTAAGCTGTTTTTTCTCATGGAAATCACATAGCAGAGCGGATGGTTTTCTGTTCTCTCCATGCCTCAGAAGGAAGGGTTCTTTCTCTGGACTTCCTCGAGCATGGCCATCCCTATCGACTCCAGAGGTTTCTCTGCCACACATAATGATTTCACACACTGCCATAACATTCTTCTCTTTCCCAGGAAAGCTGGAATCCAAACCTACAGCTTCCTGCATCTTTGCTTGTTGTTGCTGTACCCCTCTGTCATTGCTGCTCTGTTTAAGAGATGAACAGAGGGCTGCTCTGGCTGTGTAAGCTCTGGGTTCCACAGACACCAACATTGCAGGGTCAGCTGTAGACTTCACAGCATTGACCTCATTTTCCTTCTGTAAGGACAAAGACCACAGGGCATCATTGAGATTACAAATACCTTTCATTACGACATTTTACTCAGTAAGCGAAAATCAACCTCTCATTCTAGCCTGCTCACCCCTTTAAATTCCTGTGGGGGGAAAAAAGCAAAATCCTTATATTATTCATTAGACGTTATTATTTGGAGAGAATAAGAAAGGGGTTCATTTCCAGCTAAATGCAGCTTTTCCCAATTTGAGAAACCACTAAACATTCAGCCTTTGTGCTTAGAAGAAACAAAAGGATTATGTTCCACAATGTTCATTCCCATCTTAGATTAAGAAACCTACATTTCTTAGGCAGGAACTGATTTCTGAACCCTTTGCAAGGAGAACATATTTGAGACCACAGGGTAAACAATAAACAAAAGTCTAGCTTCTTTTCTAACAGACTCCATATTCCACTTTCTACCAGCTGCTCCATGTCCACGTTTCCTTTATCACACCGCTCCATAGGCAGAGCTGCTGCCTACCCTACAAGATCCATTTGCTTCCCAGCCCTCCTAGCACAGGCACAACACATACCCCTCTCTCGGGCAAGGGGACAGATCTTTCAGTAGCTGTTCTATTTTGAAGAGATGCTGGAAGGAGTGGTTTGCTGGGAAGTCTTTTTCTGATCTCTTCCTGCTTCATTCTGAGCCTTTGTAGAAGGTCCTGGTTGGCCTGACGCAATCTCTTCAGGTGGTCTAATTCCATCCTATGAAAACATTTTCTTGTAAAGCCAGAGGAATGGTGAACTACATGAATGGAAGCATTAAGTGAAAAAGCAGACTCAGGAGGAACCACTTTCAGAGGATTTTTCATTAAAAAACACTTACAGCTGTTGGAACACTGAAAGTTGGTCATTGCTCAGATTCAAAACTCTCTACTTTAGGAACTAGCACCACTGCATACTACTTTTCCCTCAGATGTAATGTCAAATATTTTGCACCCAGAAACTGGTAGCTGACTGAATAGACGCAAGAGACTCTTACAGAGGCAACAGTAAACATGAAAAAAGTCACATCAAATAGCTAAATAAGAGGCACTTGATTCAGAGGCTGATATTTAGGACAACCTTATGTAATTCTGCTTTAATGTTCTTTTTAAGCATCAAAATTTATACTGTGATAATACCAGTATGCTCCTAAGTTCAAAATGTGAATAATGAATATGAATGTATTTACTACATTCAAAAGAAATACTGAGTCAAAACTGTCCTCCACGTTCCCCAGGCAGGAAGGCTCCAAAGGCTCAATTATGACTCAGGACTAGGGCTCAGACAATTCCAATCCCACACATTAATCACTAAGGGCTACTGCCCTTTTATCAGAAGAGAGGGGGAAAAAAAAGAGTTAATAAATAAATAAAACTTTGTTTGACTGGAAGGCTGTCATGCTGTTCAACATGGTTTCAACATCACAAGCTCCTCTACATTTGGAGAAAGTGCTGTGTTGTTGTTGTTGTTTTTTTAATAAACCAAACCAAAACCCTAAACCTAAACTCCCACATTGCTTTTTGCTAGAATGATCAATTATGTTCTCAAGAAAACTATGTGCTTCTCTAGGACCTTTTGATCTGAAGGATCCCCAAACCCTTCTCCAAAGCTCATCTGATTTGTTTTTGAGTCTGCTACCTTGGCAACTGGAGATGAGGAATCAAATGCATATGCTGTACAACAGCACTGGGAAGAACATAGAGCAATACTAACAGTCGAAAAACTACAAATGTCTTTTTGTTACAAGAAATAAGTGAGAGGCCCACTACTGGATGTAAAATAGAAATACCAGTCTTAAGGCACTAAACTTCTTTGAGATCATTTGAACAAAACATAAGTTCTCACAGCATTCACAGGACAAAGCTCCTCAGCATCCTCTCATCATTGCTCATCGGAAAGCAAATATTCTGAAAATAACATTAGTCAAGGGACTTTCTGGCAGGGTTTTACCAGATGAGATCCACTCTTAGCATAGTCAACAAGAAGCTGTGAGTCCTTCATGCTCAACCCCAGGGGCTCAAGATTATGAAACTGCTTTAGTCTGAATCCTTTATGAAAAGCAGCTTAGCTTCTCACAGTTAAAACAATAAATAATGGCTGTTTCGGGAGCTAAGAACTCTCATCTCTGCAAGAAAGTTGTCCAACACCTATGCAGAGCTTCCCAGAGCTGTTTCTGCGCAGATGCGCTGGCTCGGCTCTCCCATGCCCACGAGGCAGGGGAGATGGCCCTGGGCATCGTAAACTTCCTCTTCCCTCTTTAAGAGGTGACAGCCGACAGAGAACTGGCAAACCCTCCCTCCAGAGTACGGCGTGGGAAGGCTGCGAGCCTGGCCAGGCCAGGCGCCTCCAGGGCTTGCGGACGTTCAAACTCCCCCCCGCCGACTCCGCGTTTTCAAGCCCACCTGCGCCGCACCCCGCCGCGTCGCCAGGCGATCCCGCGGCCGGGGGATCCCCGCCCTCGCTCCAGCCGCCGCCGGGATTCCCCAGGGCGGCCCCGGCCCGGTCGTTCCTGCAACCAAGCGGCCAGCCGCCCGCCGCGGGTGGGCCCGCCCCGCGCCTCCCGGCATGCCCGAGGCGCCGCCCGGCGGCAGACGGCCCGGCCGGCGGAGGAGGCGGCGGGCCGGAGTCCCAGCACACGGGTCCGAACTCCCTCCTTTGGGGGGTCAAAAAATCGCCACGGCTCATTGTCTGCACGGAGCCCGGACGCCCAACGCCTCCAGAAGGCAGCCGTTTTGAAATTTTATCACTGGAAATCGGGCTTTTTCTCTTCTAACACGCACAACGTAATCTATCGGCTGAGAATACTAATTCACCACAACTTCAGACTATTAACACTGTATTTGCTGACCCTTACTTCCTACGATATTCTCAAGAAATCACTGATTCAATACTGACGGTTTTAGTACAACTTAAGAAGGAATCTCTCAAACTTTCTATCAGATAATTCAGTATCATTGGTTTCCTTGTTAATTTTCATAGTAAGAATGCAAATAAAAGGTCACTATTGTCAAACATGCAATTTACTAGAACACGGTAGCATATCATCATCTGAATATATTATACTTACTCTTGAGGACTTTGTATCATGACATGCAGAACATACCAGGAGAAATATTTTTCCAATTCATTTTTATTTTGGTTTCCATTGTTTACAGCATTGATACAGGAATAATTCATGCAAATTTATCACCTTAAATACGGCAGAGAGAAAACTCACTGGTAAGAGTATTTCGAAGAGCTCCATCAACATAACACAATGAGAAAAATAAGTAGCAGCAATAAGATAAAGTGCATTTAGCTGACCTTCTTTAATAAGAGTTTGGGGAAGATTGGTTTTGGAATCACCTGTTCTAAGGATTAGTTTATCATTCTTTATGAAAAGCAGAAGAGCCTCCTTGCTAATAGTGTTCATTCCTCCACCACTCTGAATTAAAGAAGTACAGCTGGATTTTGTTTAAGAGCAACCCAGCTCATAGGCCTTTCTGTTAAAAGTTTGATTCTCGACCACTCGGATGTCTACAGACAAGGGTTACACACATTCTTAAAAATTCTTCTCTCCCATGTTAGCAGTTTTGCTTCTTAAAAAAATTCAAGTGGGTCTTTCCTCCGTTCTATAGGTTAGGTTTCAACGCTATAGTGAGAATGCCTACATCACTGAAATCTGAACAGTGTCAGAAACACACACATTGGCAAGACACCAGATTCTATGAACCCATCGATCTTTTTTCGCTTTACAGATCAGACACTGGCTTAAAGATCAGATCATTTATCAGATTTCCCCTAAAGGCCTGCTGAAGAGAGCTAACAGCGCATGTTTTCAAAAGCCAGGTCAGCATTTCAGGTAGCCTGTTGCTGCTGAGCAGTAGTACATCATCATCTCCCACTACCTGGAATCAACAATTTCCTGGGGTATTAGGGATGTGCTTAATGTTTTAACTCATAGTAAATAGCTTATTATAAAGGTATGTGTGATACCTTGAGAGACTAGAGATCTGAATTTATTCACATAATACCTGCAACAGAATAACAGTGGATGATTCCACTTAATCCGGTATACTTCACCACAAGCCTAGAGAACACAATTCCAGAGGTAAGGACTCAAATTTTTCTTACTCATTCTCAGATCTGATCCAAGCCATATTACGTTCTGGTGGTTGCCTGAGGAAACCAACCAAGGCCAGTGAAGCTCTCTGATGAAAATGGCTTTTCAGTTTGGGTTGGATTCTGAGCTGTCTACTGCAAGTGAAAGGTTTGTTTGCCTCCTGCATTCCAGGGACATAACAAAAGTCTCACTGCCAGCTCCTACATGATCAAGATACTTCAAGTCTTACTGCAAATCTTAGAACAGCCTAAAGTACTTACTGACATTTCACTATTTTTACTCCCTCAGGTGCCAAGCAGCTTCTTCTTTCTTGAACTTTTGCAACACACAAAACAGGGGACTTGTCACAGGCACATATATTCATACCTGAGCATGAATGAGAAATCTTAAGACCAGCTGATACCATTTTCAAGTGAAAAGTCTCATTGTCAATAAGTAAAAAAACCCCACTGCTTAGTTCTGAATTCAGCTGGGACCTGCTCAAAGATAGCCCCACATTCTCTAAAGTTTGATGCTGAACAGATTTAGGTTGTCACTGACCTCAGAACTACAAGGATCTGATTCTGGATTCCTCAGACATTTTGTGGGGAACAGAAAGGTTATACCCAACACATGGCAAAATACTGACCCATCAAATGGGAAAGAAGCTTTGAAGCATAGGAACCTAATCCTGGTACTACTGAAATCAGTGGGAATTTCTCCTCTATTAAGAGGAAGAGACTCAAGTCCTTACAATTCCCAAATCTTATACTCGAAATTCAAAATTGCTTCAGGGCAAAACTCAATGATTAATTTCATCTTTTTGCAAATAAAGAATGCCTTTAAAAAAATAAGTTGCCTTAATCCATTCTTGCCCTGGCCTGAAATACAAGGGACAGGTCTCCCCCCCTGCCCCACAGGAGCTGCACTTGCTAGCTTATTCCATACTTTTAACAGAAGAGAAACAAAATCAAATCATATTACTGCGTGGGAACTCTACATGAAGCAAAATCTCTTACAGCTTGTAATCCGCATGCTGTTCTGGTGACCAAATAGCGGTAATGGAATTCCGAAGGCCTGCTTCCAGAAACACAGCTGTGCATTTCAAAAAAAACCCCACGTTCATCAACTTATCTCATAAGGCAGTTCATTACATTCTGTCAACTGGCTTTTCTTTCCTATTTTTCTTTCTCAACAAACCGCCAAATTATCAGCGCTACTTCCTTCACAGGAACTGGTTATGTCTTTGCAAACTATTTGTCCATGACATGAAATGTGCCAGACTGCATTATTAAAGAGCTCTTAAGAGGAAGAAACTAACTCCAAAGACAATAAGGTTACCAAAGCAAAGTCTTAGTCCCTCTTGCTCTGGAAGAGAACTGGGTTCACAGGTTTAAACATACTGACAGTAATAAACCTTTCTATGAAGGGACACGGTGATTCTCTGTCATGTTCTATAGTAACGGAATATTAACCTAGGAGATAGGCTTGTATGGGCTATAAATGCATTGCGAAACCATCACTATGTCTGTGTGCACAGGATCTGTGTTTAGACAAACAGCTGCTTCTCATACATACATAAACTTGGGGCTTGGAAGTCAAAAGTTCTGCTTTCACATAGTAAATGAATGACTCCATAAAAACGTGTCAGAATAACTTTCAACCTGATAAACACTTGTTTGTTTGAATTTGTTACCATACTTGATTTTGCTTTAAAAAGCCCCCTGTAAATGCATGAAGCACACATTCCTTCTGAAGTAGCCTGGTCTCACAAGAAGGAAAAAGAAGAGTTATAAACAGCTAGTGTTTAGAGGTGGGACACAAAATGGGGAAGCAGAATCCTATTGTTCACACAGCAACTGGAAACATAGCAATAGGCTTTTGCTCATTCCTTTTAGGGAATTCCATCACCCACCATATTCTCTGCAGTAATTAAGAGAGCACTGAAGGGAAACAGTGTTGTTTTTCTCTTCTTCCCACATTATCTGCTTTGCTGCAGGTACTGATGCGTGAACATGTTGAGTTCACTGTCAAGCCAACCCGCTTTATTCCTACAAGGACAAAAAGTCTCCATTAGGTAAAATAGCTCTTCTCAAGCCCATCTGAAAGAAGCATGACTAAAACAAGCAAACAGCAAGGCATGGAGAGGAGTGCCAGGGGTTCATTCCAAAATGCTGCTACCATTCCTTGCCCTTCCTCAGGTAAGGAACACTTGCCTGATAACAATCCCTAGGCTTTGAGGTTCAAACGGAGATCTCAGTCACAACTTCACATTAATCTTATTGTGTGGATAAGGAATGTTTGAAAAATTCTTCCCGACAGCTTTGCAGGGTGAAGAAAAACACCAGACAACTGTGTACACAGGTGAGGGCGAGACTTTCTGCATAATTTTATAATAGCCTGAAGGAGTTTGTAGGAGTAGAGGACTGTATGTTTTGACAAGTGGAAAGGAACAGTAATTCCAAACAAACCAAAAACAAGAAGGAAAATGTGTTTTGTGAGACAGAAGATTTAAATGACTGTAGACATTACATGGGAAAGTACATAGTGAAAAGGAACATGACTTGGTAGGGAAAGATGCTGATGTCTGCACATCTAACACTATGACGGAAGACAGACTGCACTTAAAGATACACCCTAATCTGAACATCTTGGGGCAATCACGTGAAAAACACTTGTATGCAAATATCTGTGTATATGGGATAATAAAATCTCACCTGAGCAGTTTTGCTTTGCTCTGTAGTGAATCCAGAACTTCAATTTTTTTATTCATAGCAGAAATTTCCTGCTCAAGATTCTCCCGTGTGACATCTACTTGCTGACACAAATGAGCAAATGTTCCAGCAAGCTCTCTACAAAACAGAGAGTAGTTGGGTACGATGAAAAGTACGATTAAGCAGCAAATTCAAGGAATAAATCCCTTTGCTCTATAGTGATAATGATACTGACTCAGATGTTCATCTTTCCACTTTTGCACAAGAATACGTTAGAGCATCAGAGCAACTTGATTTGAGAGACCCAAGTACATTAAGACTAATGCTTAACAGCACCTGAATACTACATCGGTGATTCAAAAAAACATAATATTCTTTTAAAACACATGTATCATTACACATTTTTAAATCTGGATTTCAATATGCGGACTTATCTTGTTTTAACAAGGAATATAATTTAAAAAACTCAAACAACAGAATTTAGGTAAGGTTTTAGCTGAATATAGGCAACTCACTGTTGGACTTGGTGGCTGCAATTAGAACCCGTATAACTGACGATGAGCTGCAATTTCTCACCAGCATACTCTACAAACTGCCGTTTGAAAGCTCTCTCTTTTGCTTTTGTGGTCCAGGTGAGGCGCTCATATACATAAAGGAGCCCATAAAGGCCAAAAGAGAGAGCAATCAGTCTCCAACCCACAGCCTTCCAGACCTAAAAGAAGCACAAGGAAGAAAAAAAATGACACAGCCATCATCTAGGAACAATGCTAACTCCAAACAATGGTGCACAGAGCATTGCACTTATATTCTAGGCAGGTAAAAATGAGCCAGATAGATCACCCTGACTTGCAAGTGGTTTCATTGGTCAGACAGCTTACTACCGATGTTCAGTCTACCAAATAAAAATACCTAACCTAAATTACATCTGCAAGTGCAAACAAACTTTGTCTGGTTCACAGAATCCCTGTTTCTGAAGTAAAAGATGTTTTTAAGCAACAATCTCCCCTTTGAGAAATCGTCCACCTCTAAACATTGTGACACTACAATAGCACATAAGTATGGAACTGGCACTACAGAAACTTAGATTTCTTCCTGCAACAGGAACTAGAGTTACCACACAACTTGAGTTAGATTGCTTATGCCTTCACGGTTTGGGGAGATTTCAGATTCAAAACATTCATTATTTTCCAAAGACAGAAAAGCAGGAAGTGCTGATTTTCTTTTAAATAAATTAGGCATATTATCTAAAATTAAGTGCCCTCTTCCCTTTCCAGGAAGAAAAATACACACAATCAGAGGCTCATAGTAGATATTTCTGTCCCGATTCCTCTGTTAATGGGAAAAGAAAAATACCAAATTTTCTTTTATTGTCACAAAAGAATCGGAGCCTACTTAATGCTTTTGTAACATACTTCAAAGGGCTATCTTCACAACAACCCTGGCTCTAAGCCCAACTATTATGCAAAACAAGCTCAATATTTATACTCAAATGGAAGATCAAAGGAGAAAGTATTTCACTATCTGTGAATAGCAAATATCTATAGGACTCAGCAGCGCAAGCACTTTTCAAGTCAGCGCTCCAACATTATTTAAGTGAATGCTGCTCAGATTGCCAACGCACCACACCACCAACCACGATGATCCCCATGGAAGTTCGGGAAGTTAATGATGCCAGTCCAGTCACCATCGACACCATGAGCTCTTCCTGGGTCATAGAGCCCTGAGGCAAAGGAGGCAGACTGGGATTTGCTGGTGTTAGAGGGCGTTGAACCTAATTAGAAAAGCACAACACCACAAAAACAAAGTACAGAATAAGAGAAGACAAGCCACTGCCCTTCCCACCAAACAGACTTCAGCAGCTACTAAAATAACGAACACCACATCTACCCCGACCACTCAATGAGGTATCTTACCTGGTCATTATAGCCCATCAAGGCCCGACGACCATTCTTTGGTCCCAAAAACCTGTTCACCAGCATCGTCCATCCAAGAGAGAAATGAAATTCTATGTCCTCTTGGAAGTCGGCACAAAGCTTGTCACAGTTCAGATCGTAGCTGAGCATGAAGCACTGTCGGGGAATTAACATGTCTATCTGGCCCCGCAAAGAGACTGGAAGAAGGGGTTTCAAACCATCTGCAAGGACAGAAAATAAAAACATTCAATAAATGGCTATTAAGTCCACAAGAATTAACCAGACTTGTATTCTGTAATCAGAATGGTTATGGGTTGTTCCATTCTCCACTGTTATTTTTCTTAGTAACTTACATTTCCTAAAGCCAAGCATGTTGCAAAGCAAGAGATACATCATGATTACTATCCGATTCTTAGTACTTCAGGTCAACTCAGAAGGAAATCTCTCCATGGACCCTCCTAAATCCTTACAGGTAGCTGATGAAATGTACAGTTTAGCAATAGCTTGGAAAACAGAATCTGAAGGCAGTTCTAGAAGTGTTTAGGTACCATACTCCTATTAAAGCTTATATCAGACAGCTTATATTTCATTAGGATCTTGGTCTGAGAATATCTCAAGTTTCCAAAGTCACAGTTCCTCTCTGCCATGAGGATTAAGCTGATTGTATATATTCATTAGCAAATCACTGCACAAGTTCAGACACAGAGCGGAAGAAGCAGGAGTAATTAGTCCCCTACACAACAGCATTACTAATCAGGACGGAAACTAAGATGATGCCAGCTGCGCATCAACCATCAGATTAAAGAGAAACCCAGAACATCAACCTAGTTATTTTGCCTTACAGTTAAAGGTAAGGGAAATATTGCCTGCTGAACTGACCTATCATTTCTTGCTGCATTGTCTGTAGGGAAGCTGTGATTGCATTGGAGCAACGATCTGACATGTTACGGCCCAGGCCTTCCTCAATGTGTTTATGCAGCTCCTGACAAACAGAGAAAGGGTTATGAAGCTTAAAGTAAACATAGGTAAGATGCAGGCTGCAGGTCCTAGAGCTTGCCAGTTAAAAAAACCCTCCCAGAACAGAGGTATGCATTCTGGCTGCCCACTGTTCTAACATTAATTTCATTTTTTCCTCCCATTCTTGTGAAGGAGAGGAAAAAGCAAATAAAAACATCTCACATGTACTCTGTAGTCTAGGAAAAGTTCTGTTTGATCTATACAATGTGATACATCATATGTCTATCAATTTTTCACTGAGATTATTTAAAAAGTGGTGGTGGGGGGTGTTTTGGGGTTTTTTTTGGTGTGTGTTTTTTTTTAAAGATGTTTACTTTTTACAGAAGCTGTCCAAACACAAGAGACATTCTAACATAAGATTTTTCACAATATGAAAAGCTTAGCTCATACCCTAGTTGGAAGAATGTTAAACATATCAAAGAGCTGGCATAATTACTGACTCAGAGCAAAAAAAAGGCCTCTTTAAATTGCTTAAGCAACCTGTAAGAAGCAAACATCACTTACGCTCTTGTAAACTTTAAGAACTACTTGAGACGGATGGAAGTCTGCTTGGTATTCATCTACCAACACTGAAAGCCGTCTGATTTCTTCTGCCATTGCATTTGACACCTAGACAAACAGCACAGAACAGAGTTGATGTATTTTCTGTCCTAGGGAGAGATGGAAAATCACCACTGAAGACGTGCATCTCTTAGTAAGCACTACTGAACACTAGGCACTATGATTGTGCAGAGCCACGCGGCCATTGTGTGCCAACTGCAAAATACAATATTGGTGACTTGCAAACAAAGGTGGCTGAGCAGTATGTAGCCATACATCACTGTGCTCTGTATAACAACACAGAGAGAGATGACTGGGGCAATAGAAGACTTGTGAGAAATGAACAGGCCTTTTCTGTAGATTCATAATAGTAAAAATGGCATGTTATTGCTAGTAAGAAGACTGACATTATTCTAGATTGAAATAATAAGGAAACATCTGAAATGCTTTAGTATTTTAGCAAGTACTTAAGACTAAAATATAGTAGCAATAATAATTCAAACGTTAAAGTCTCATTGTTTATTTAAAGCATCTTACATGAGTCACTCTAAGTTTTCCTGAAGTATTCTACTTTTTGTTTTATTAACTCAAGGGAAAGAAAAAAAAAAAAGAAAGAAAAAAACCTTCTTCTGAAAGCACTTCTTCTCTTCCCATCTGTAACTCTCATATTTCTAGTACTTAAAACCTATCAGCACTTGGCATTTTTCCCACCACGCTGATAGCTGTTTCAGACAACCTCTTTTTCTGCAGCCACTCCTCCTTACCTGCCTCTCCACTTCTTCTGTGATCTGTTTTATTTTCCGCTTGTAGTCTTGAGTAAGGAGCTCCAGCTGTTTGTCAATAAAACCTAAACGTTCCTGTCTTTCCTCTCGCATTTCCAGACAGTAAACTCTGGTGAAAAAAAAGTGCCCATCACAAAGCCAGATAAATGGATTTTTGATCTACAAATACTATTTGAATTCCAAAACCAAGACAGATTCTCCTGCCCAAGAAAAAAATGTGTCAGCATCTACAATACATTACATACGCATGGCACAGGACAAAAAAGGGTTCTTCTCCCAATACTTTCACAATTCACTAGAAGCAAAACCAACAGTACATGTCCTTCCCACTCTCAACCATGCTGTATTCTGCTTTGCATTCCAAATACTCATATTCCCTTAAATTTCTCCCAGAATACAAGCTTCAGTTATGCAAGCACCAAGCATCAGCTCTCCTCACCGCTGTTCCTGGGCAGCAATATGCACAGAATCCATGATGAGACGAACATCTTCCGCAATCTGCTTTGCTCTCACCGTATGCTGCTCAAATTTTGTTTTTACTGCGGACTGAGAGATACATTCCTGTATACAAAAGACAGCCCAAGATTAGCAGCAGGCAGAGGCACACTAACAGAACTTCTCCTTCCCATGTAATCTATTTCCAAAATGTGGTCCCACTCCATGTTTATAAACTTTAGTCCGCAGCCTTTCAGGAGTAGAATCTAAACAGAAGGTTAGATTCTACTAATCTAACCTCAAATCTTAATAATACTCACCTCAAATCTTCTCTCAAAGTTCTGGAACTCAAACATTCTTACTTGAAATCCATCTGCCAATGCACCACCTGAGAGAAGGAAAATACAAAACAATCAAGTTTTGAGAAAGCAATCAGATGGTGGACATCAGGAAATACTCCTGCTTTACCTTGAAGCCAATGCAAAAGTGCTGCTAAGTCACTCCTTTGGTTTTGACTGCTCTATTAATAATATGACCTACCCCAATTTTATCCCTTTTTTGGAACAAGATATTATCTGTTTTCTTTCCTATAAGAAAATGGAAAGTTTCTGTTAGCTTTCCTCACCTCCTTCTGGCATCCCTTGAGCCCTCTGAATCCTGGCATTCAGCACTTCTTTTGCCGACACAAAGAAAATTCGATCCCCTGCCTGGGCTCGATCCACCACACCCAGCTCATCTACCAGGAAACTGGTACACCGTTCCATGTGCTGTCGACGCACCTGAGGGATAAACAGGATAAACCCCACATGCAGTTAAATCCACTTTACACTCCATCTCTTAAAGGTTACATCAGGCACCCAGATGCTCTCTGCTGCTCTGAGCTAACAATACAAAAGAATAAGAGAAAAACTTGCTGTTTTATGGAATCTTCCAGAGGTTACCTAAGTGATCTAACTTCCAAAGGCCCCTGTGAAACTCTTGATTTCCAGCTCAGAAATTTCCAGAGTCATGTCCTGGTCACAAGTCTATACTCCCTCTAGTCTCCACACTATGGTAAATAAAAATCCAAACTGTAGAACAATCACATCCAACACTTTATGATTCTACCCGCAAGGACCAGAGTCAAAATGGACTCTGTAATATCCATGCAAAGAGAAGGAATTTAAACACAAACCTCTTCCATGTATTCTGGTTCAGAGGCAGATGCATCCCAGCGGTTATTTAAAATAAATATATTGGGTCGAGACAGACGTTCATTCACCTTGTGAAAGAACTGTTTCTCCTAAGCAAAACGGAACAAAACCTCTTAAGATTAATATATCAATTTTTAAAAAATTTTAGCCAAATTCATTGAACAAGTGGACTTGAACATACAGTTTGCATCAATGTTGATTCAGAATTTGCCACCAGGACAAATACATCAGCATCTAGACAGAATTTGTCAATCCAACTGTCCAGCTCTGTGGTTACATCAATGCCAGGGCTAGCAATAAAAAAAGAAGAGACATTACTAGGCTGTGGAAACAGCAAAAACAGAATTAAAAGAGATAATAAGAAACACGTTTCAGCTTTTAAGGGCATTAATTTCCCATATGTGAGCTACACTGTCCTGAGGTGACAGAGAGTACAGACTAAAAGGAAATACTAATCAAGAGAAACTCCGACTGCTAACTACAGCAAAGGACTTTAGTCACTGTCATCACTTAGAACAGGGTCAATTTCCTTGATGTTTGTTAAATTTGTATTTGAAGACATTTCTGTAATTAATCTGTGATAAGCAGGAAAGTAAAGATAGGTATTTCTCACCTGTCCATCAGCACCAGGTCATCCTTTAAGAGAGGACATTTGGAATTGGGCCACATTACGCTGACTAGGCTGCCAGCATTCAGAAGTTCATCTTGATGAAGGGCATGAGCCAGCTGGTTTACTGTCTATTAAAAAGGTGGTTAATTTGTAACATTTCCTGATTACCTCCCCTCCAGGGCTGTCCACAGAAAATTTAAGGTAAAACCCAACTCCAAATTGCTCTTTCCCTAGAAGGTTTTCCACATAAAACTTGCTTGAGTTCACTAGGAAACCACCTAGTGAGAGTTTATGAGAAATTTTCCAGTCAAGAAAGGCTGCTGAGGAATTATCAGGAAGTCTGTGCCTTCTGTCAGTCATACAGAGCTCAGATCTTCCTGAGTCATCGTTTCAGTTCCCTGCTATCACTAAGAGATACAACATATCTTTTTCATAAAATGAACAAGTTTCATCCTGTAACTTGCTCCATTGCTCCCTTCCTACATCTAACAAAACCTGTTCTTCATCTCTACTCCTTTAATGATTAAAATCCTTAACTGTGAAATTTATTCATAGTGCTTTAATTTTCCTGTTCCTTCCCTTTTCTGGCACTTCTGAAGAGCTGTTCTTCTTTATCTTATGCTTACCTTAACACTCTTCTTTTCCTCTGAGCCTTCAGTAAGCAGGAAAGCTTCATGTCCATCTGTCCCTTCCACACGCAGGAAACAATTAGTGGTGTGTCCAATTCCTGAAGGAAGGACTTTGTCCCATAGCATGGCATTTATCACAGTGCTTTTTCCATTGCTTGTCCTGAAGTCAGATTAAAGAGTGGTATAGATCGGCTTCTGAGATTCAGGTATACTCCTTTTCATGTTACAGAAAGCAAGTTCTCTAAACCCAAGCAGTATGAGAAGTATTAACAATTTAGGTGCCATAGGCAACTTACAAAAACACTCTTCTGTTTTCTTATTTTAAGAATTCTTCCAAGTCAAAGAATTATGTGCTACAATACTTGTTTCTAATTTACAAGAGGACTAGAACCAGGGACATGCACATTACAAGCAAAAGCTGGAGCACTAGCATTTCTATAAATATTTTTTACTGGCTACAATCCTAAAGATGCCAGTTGCTTTACTAAGTGGGGAGTGTAGGCAACATAAGCACGTGACTCACCTTCCAAAAAAAGCAACTTTCATGTGTCGTCTTGCCAACACTTCACTAATGCCACTGACTTTTGACAGATAGCCTTTGACTTCCAGTACCTGCTCTTCTGTGGTGACAGGATCAAGCTCAATGTTCTTGTGTGTTTCTAAAACCAAAATGTATCATGTGTCTGAATTCCAGAGCTCACCTGTCTCAGTACTGGGTGAAACACCTCTTCAAGACGTAACACGCATAACTGAATGTTTATCTGTGTCCCAAAGCCCGTGCAGGTAATGTTGACACGCGCAATTACACCCTGAGGCAATTTTGTATCAGCACTTATCATCTGGTCTCTTTTGTGTATCTAATAACCGTTCTTATCCTTAGGACTGCCTTAAACAGAACACAGCCAACACTTCAAACGCTCCAACACCATTTAAAAAAAAATCTTCTGTCTGTGTTTTAAGCTGTTAAAGCCAATTATTGGTATATGCTACATACCACTAGCAATGACACATCTAGGCAAGAAAATTGAAAGAATTATAGGCAAAAAACCTAAAGGGCCTTCTGTAGTTTTTTAATAAACTCCCAAACACAAAAAAACCAAGCATAGGTCACTAACTAGCTCAGTTTCATAACATGTGTGAACTTGTCAGCTTTAAAATATGAACCCTGAACTCCACTCAAATTCAATAAAATAACTTTCTGTTCTTCTTATAAATATTGGTATATAAACAGACATATGCATGTATAAATAAGCACAGGTCTAGCAGCGCCATTTAACTGAATGAGGTTTTTTTGATGTGTGTTTGGGGGAATCGTATGCGGGCAACGCACTGTTACACACTTGTAGTTCAAGAATTCAACTTACCTTCCAGGAACGAGGAGCTCTCATTGATGTATGCAGCCAACTGTTCAAAGATACCATTGATTTTCTTCTTTGCAGTGACAAAATGTTTAAGCGGAGAAGCATTTACCTCAGCCATGTGTCTTTTATCCTTCTTCACTGCAACTATGGACTTGGAACGAGTAAACAACAGGGACATTGCGCTACAGGGAAAAATCCAGTAAATAAAGGTGGCTCACCAAGTGCCAACAGCTATCCAACTAGGCATCCTACCAAGAAGTAGATAAATACACGTTTTAAAAACAATTTTCTTCTTTCAGAAAGAAATTGTTCCACTTTCTACAACTGGAAATTACTGGTATATCAGAAATAATAAAAAATCAACTTCATCTTTCCTTTTCCTTCTCCCTTCCAATAAACAGGCCCCCAGCCATCACTTCTTCCCTTCCTTCGCTTACTTTCAGGATGAGTGACGTTTTCACAGGTCAGGCATGGTCAGCTCGACTCCTCCTTGAACATGAACGACTGCAGTTTTCCTGCCTTCTCCCCCACCCTCGCCAGACTCCGTCCTGCAGCTCTTTCAGCGACGCCGAGTCCAATCCGTCCCCGTCCCTGCAGCAGAGGGACCGGGGGATGAGGCACGCAGGCTACCGAGCTCCCCGCCATCCCAGCGCCCGGGGGCTGCACTGGGCAGATGGTCCGGGCGGCCGCCGTCGCCCTTCTCCTCAGACAGCAGGCGGGCTGGGGAACGGCCGGCGCGAGCCAGGCAAAGGGCGGGAAGCGCCCCTCTCCCGCCCCCACAGGACGACGCGCACCTCGGAAGGGCGGCAGGACCCTGCCCGGCGCGTCCTCTGCCCGTGCCCGTGCCCCTGCCCTGCCGCCCGGGAGGCGACCCCCTCGAGAGTCCAGTCCAGTCCAGCCCAGCCTCGAACGGCTCCCACCCCCCCCACCTCTCACCTTCACCACCGCTCCCGTAAAGCCGCCATATTACCCCCGCGGCATCCTCACCCAGGAGGCGCAGGGCGGCGCGTGTCATCGGCCCGCGACGGGCGGGCCCTGTCCCGCGGCACCACGGGAGCGGTAGTCCGAGAGCCCCGCCCCGCCAGGCCCCGGCCACCCCCCCGCGGGAATCAAACCCACTGACGGCCTCTCCGTGGGGTAAGGGTTTAATGCCAGTTCCCCTGCTCACACAGCCCGTAACGAATGCCAAACCACCGCACCGGGCACAGGAAAGACACAACAAAATAAGTGGGGAAAAAAAACAACAAACAACAAACCTTACTGAATAAATACATACACCTTTTTGACATGAGTTCAACGTTTGGCCTACCACGTCCCTTCATTTGGTAACAGATAGTTCTGGATTTCACCTAACAAGATTTATCATTGTTTTACTTTGCAAACTGATTGTCCCTGGCTGGATTTTTCTCCCTTGGGCCATGTGAGTGTGTAGCCTTGAAATGGACCTAAAAAGTGTGTGGAAACCAGTGGAAAAAGGTCAATGTCACCTTCCTCAGGTCCATTCAAATTGTGTGAAGTTCCCTGCCAGAATTTACACGTCTACAGCGATTGTGCCTGCCTTAATGCAACCCGTCCTAGATGAAGGGGCTCTAAACCTGACAATTAGACAGTAGAAGCTGGAGACACAGAGAAGTAAGATGAGGGTTTTTTTCCTAAGGACAATCCTGATGTGAATGTACTGTTTGTGAAACATACTAGTCTGGCAGACACAGAGCACAATGCTGTCTGATAAGCAAAGCAGGTATCTCACAGGCAATGGGAGAAAAGGTTTCTCCCCCTTCCCTCTCTAACCACGGGTCTATTCTAGACAGATTTTTATACCTACCAGCTCACCACAAGCTCTCAGCACTTTCCAACCACTTAATTTCTACCAGCCTCAACCCCACTGGAGAAGCATCTGCAGTGGAGTGTTTTGGTGTGGAATCTCAGGTAATAGAAACACTGAATAATTATTTGCTCTAAGTACCAGAGAACAGCTCTTTGATGGCCCATTCAAGTTAGATGCAAAAAATAAAAACAAAAATTATCAAAACTACCACTGAGAACTGGAATGAGCCCACCAAAGACCACTGGGGCCTCTGGGCTGTTACCCAGAGATTGGTAAGAGCTTTTGACAATCTTAGTGTAGGATAGAGCCGAGACGATTCAGCAGTGAAGCCCTCCTGACTGATGTATTGTTCTCAGCCTTCCCTTTCTTAGATTTTATTTACACATACTGATGTGGTCTGCATTTGTCTGGGTATCCCTGCTCCTTTCAGCTGCAGCAATAGAAGACAGGGAGGCTATCTTTGATCTCAGAGGTAAAGTATCATTAGCGGACCTTCCCTTAGCTAACTAGGAGTACCTATATTCCCTCTGCTGCTGCTTTGAACTTTGTGATATGCTTCCAGGGACTGCAAAGAGGTAAGGAATCAGATGATCTTCAGGCTCTTATTACTGAGTTTCATCTGGTATGACATTTAACTATCATGACCCCTGGAGTCAGCTCCCTGGTTGGTTTATATTTGGAATAGTATCCAGGAATTATTGTCTATCATCCAGTCCCATATAATGCTGTGGATGAAAATGGACTTCCAGCTACTTGGAGAGAGAGCTTGTGACTTGTCTCCAAAAAGCTGGATTTCCAGTCCAAGAAAGCATTTTTGTAAAGCCAACCAATCAGTGAAGGTTCAAGTAAATCGCATTTCCAAGAAACAGCGGATGAGGAGCAGAATCAAAAATGAAGGCACAAAATCTCCTTCCAAATTCTACAGCAGTATTCCTAGATATTACCTGCAGTATCAGAGAGGGAGATCTTCCAGTAGTGGAGTCTTAAAATACCATTAAAAATCAATATCCAAACAACTTTGATCAATGCCTTAGAAACTCTCAGTAGCATTCCCTGTTTCCACTCAAAGTCAGCACTGAGCAGGGCCAGGGAAAGGTCCTTCCTGTGAAGCATGGCTCTAGGGGTCAAGGAAAGACACTGCAATATAACGGGTTCCTTTGGTGGTTGGAAGACCTTCATGATAGTGGGTCAGGCGTCCTGGATGCATAAGGGTCCACCCTTTCCGTGGAGCTCGAATGGAGCAATTGTAGCGCAGGAACCGGCAGCCTCCTCCCTGATGGAAATAAAAGAGACACATCAGCTTGGCAAAAAGCACCTCAGGGAAAGGGTCTCTGCCTTCTCCTGGCAGCCCTTCTGAAAGCATGAGGTGTTTGGAGAAATCTCCTGTGTTCTGACACATTCAAAAATGTTCTACCCTAGCTCAGTCACTAATTGCAATCCTCAGTGTGAAGAAGCCAGATATGAATAAGGAAAGGGGTTTCAGCTGCCCAGAGGCTGTACCGCACTCTTGTCACGCTGGCAAACACTCACCTCATAGTCTATTCCAACGCGGTTCAGAGCAATGTTAATGGTAAAGGTGGAAGCATCATGATGGGGCATTAAAGAGGGCTGCTCATCAGGTTTGTAGCGAACTACAAAGGCTAGCTCAAACTGAGTCTGCAGGAGAGAAGAACAAAGTGCACATCCGTTACAGGGCTATAGCAGTCCGTGGCTACTGAGCTGCAGAGTAGGGTGTAATATTGAAATTGCATCCCACTGCTAAGAGAGCAAGGCAACAATACAACAGGAGAATGTCACTGGGAAATTGAGTATTTCTTGATGCATATACTTATGTCACACTCCAGGGTCAGTTCCTCTGTACTGGGAAATAGTATGCACATTGCTAAAGAATTCTAGCAGTCTTTTCACACAGTTGCAACTGGAGGAGGTGCTGAGCTGACCACGAGTTTCGATGCTCAGGTATAACGTACCTTGGTATAGTATCCTGGGTACAGTTTCTCTGTGATAGGTGCAATATACTCCAGAAGAAACTTATACCATTCTCTTTCAAAGCCAATTTGGTTCATGTGTATGTCAATAGTTGGGACGTTCTCATATCCTCCTTGTATTCTGCTGTCCTGAAATAGAATCATGAAAGTACCTATGAGGATGGGAACCTTGGACTTCAGGAATGAAAAGCACTTGATTCTAGTCACTACAAATAAATATGACATTTATTTATCAGAATTTCCAGGATGGAAAACTCATTTCAAACAATGATTAAAACCTAAGGTATACAATATTACCATCAGAAGGATTGAACGCTGTAGCATCAGAGGACACAAAAGAGGACTCAGAAAAATTAATTCACATTTAAGAACAGGGGCAAAAATCACAGAGTTAATCAGGAACAAAATTAGAGTATTGCTTCCAGTTTGCTGGTTTAACAGAGGAGTCTAATGCTCTCCTACAGAAGGGACTGCTGTCACCAAATATGCACGGATAATGTTGTGCCCCAGAAATCAAAAAGCTCCTGCTTTTCCTTACCGTGTTGTCACCTGTGGACCACTGGCCATAATGTTCCATTTCTTCCACCAGTTCATCACAGGCAGTGTCAGTGAATATGGGGAACCAGTAAACATCCGGGCAGGGCTGCACAAAGTGGACAGGTGAGAATAGCAGAAACAGAACAGGTGCTTGAGGCAAAAGGACAAGGCTGAACTGTCTGTACATTTAGTCAGTTTAAGTGGAAAGTAACTAAAATATTGAGGATAGAAGTTTGTCTTCTGATACATGTGCCCCACTTCCACTTAAGAGAGCTGGAGATGTGCTTCTCGAAGAATGATTTGGCTCTAAAAATACTTTCGAGGTCATGTTTCCTCTGGATTTGAAAGACTACGAGGTCGTGCTGGACCGCTTATTCCTGAGGATGTCAATAGTGGTAACACACGCATTGTCCTGATGCTAATCTCCCATTTTGATGGATAAGAGCGATGTTTTCTTACCATTTCTACCAATTTCCCTTTCAGAGCTGCTGTGTAGTTTTCATGGATGTACTTTTCTCTCCAGTCCTGCAGTTAAAAGAAAAGCAAACCTGTCATTCTGTGGGGCTTAGTTAGAAAGGCAAGGAAAGGTCAGGCACTCACACCGCAGTATTTCACAGGCTTTGAAGATTCAGATGTTATGAATCACATGAAACCCTCTCTTTAAATTCTGTGACTATGCTCCTCACCTCAAGCCTGGACTTTCCTTATTGGTGAAGCTAGTCATCAAATTGTCACGTGCCACATTACTAAGCCTGCTGAGCATGCAGGTTCTCTCACCTCAGGATTGCTGAATATTTGCCAGAGGTCATTGTGGAGGTGAGTAGTCTGATAATTCTCCAGGGACAGTATATGTCCAAACTGATGCCGGTTTGTCAGGTACATAAAGACTCCCTGCAGGACAGAGGGAAACAATCAAGCTTTATTTCCAGGCCTCACGTTTCTGTGAGCCCCTATGAAATATAAGCACTGGACAGTTCCTCAATGATGGTTCTGCCCAAGCTGTTCATTTACTCATTTTTTCTCCTGTAGGCCCCCAGTTTAAATTCCACCCTGGCTCTGGTTATAGCCTGAGCGAGTAATTCTGTGCCTCCTGTCAGCCAGGGTTGGAAGCAGAGCGTAAGAGCTGCTGTGAGATTAGGTTCTTCCTTCTTAGTCTGTCAACCCCATTTAGAAAAGCCCCAAATAGGCCCAATAACAAAAATGTTATCCGCATTTAGTGGTCCGTGGCTCTGTGTGGTTTCACAGCAAGATAGAAATCCCACACTGTCCCAAGCCTGCACAGTACTGAATAATGCCAGTTCATCCTGTTCCATGCCCTGGCAGAGCTGAATGCCTTGAAACTACTTAATCTTGTCAACTTCACCCTGGCATGCAGTTCTCCCCTGCCAGCCTCTCTCTCCTCGACTGACCTGATTCCGAACGTTGTGGCAGAAAGCCATGTCAGCATCCAGCTTGCCACTGTGGAAGAGATCTCCCTGGTCAAGCTCCGATCGCAGAGCCTTGGCTTTAACCATGTACACGCTGCTGATGTAGGGAACATTCCAAAGCCCACTGAAACACAGGGGTAGGAAAGTAAGACTTGAAATACCACTAAGATAGAAACTGGGGTTGACAGGATGGCAGTCAGCACTGCAGTATCAGCCAGGCTTGCCTAAATGAGCCAACTCAGAATAGTAAGGAGAAACCATACCAATAGGAATTGTCATGCCAGGAAAAATCGCTTATATTGCCCAGAGCTTTTAAGCTGCACAAATGCTGGTCTACTGTGAAAGCAATTAATTGCTACTGTGTGGTTTTGCTAGGGATATAATTAATGGCTTGAATCTCTTCCCAGAGAGATCAACATATTTTTCTTCAGTGACTTAAAAAAAAAATGAACCAGCCAGAAGTGCATAAGCTGATTTCCAGCATTTATTGCACATATAATGGCCTAAAAAAAAAAAAAGCGGGCCCGTCAATGGATATGAATGAACCAACAATTATATTTTGTGAATCTGCCATTCAAGGATCACCTGGTATTTTATGAAGACTATCTGATAAAGATTAAACAGCACTTTACAGGATTTTAAGGATCACATTAACTATAATCCACAGGTGGGAAAACATAACATGAGTAAGATGAAGTGATTTCAGCAGAGTCAGGACTCTCAAATCCTTACACTGATCATAAGAAAACCTGCCCAAAGTACGTTATGGTCTCTGCTCAGGGGAGAACATAGAGCAGCTTTTGAATGGGAGTACGGACTTCTTTTCCTTTTCTATACACAAAGACAGTTATGCTCTCCAGTTCTTTGACATTAGCTGGTTTGATGATAATGAACTGCAACGAGCTTTACATTTGAGGGATTATATCAGTAATAAACTCTCTTTGCATACTCACACCCTCCGCCTTTGAACAATATCCACATAATCTTCTGAGCGGGCATAGTATCCATCAGGGCTCAGGGCTCCCCAGAAATTTGACCACAACTTCTCATGACGGCTTACCAGCGGGGCAATCACCAGCCTATGAGCACAAATGAAAAAGGAATTGCAGGACAGGATGTTACCACAGGAAGAAAAGGAAAAGATTTACAAACCACAGGACTGTAAGAGTTAGATTCTCCCTCACTTATACGGTTGTTGCTTCTCTTAACTCTGTTGGAATAAAATTCCACATAAGAAAGGGCAAATAAAGTCACAGTCTCCTACCTAACTGCACCCTGCAGCACATCTCTTAGAATCAGATTTGTTCTACGACTATATAAAGACAACTAGGGATGATGTACATCCACTGCCTAAAATCCAGGGATTACAACTACAGCAAAACAAGACCAAATAAGAGGTGTTTGTCTAACATTCCATCTCTGACACAGCTTTCCTAGTGCCTTACACATCTCAGTGATAAAAGAGCTCCCTGTATTCCTCGTGTGAAAGATGACCAGTAAGGATTGCTCAGACAAAAGAACTCACTTGTTCTGTTCGATCAGGATCCTCAGAGTCTCTGTGTTCTTCAGAACTATCTCAGCATCCAGGCTAAAGTAATAGTCACAGTCAGGATCCTTTCTGCACAAATCCCTATAGCCAGAGGACAAGAAAAGCCACATCAGAATCCTCCTAGAACAGACCAAGACAAGGCACAGAACACCAGGAATTCCCTCACCTTGTAGACTAAAGGTCGTCTTCTGGGTACTCAGAAAAGTTCAGTTTAATGTAACAACCCAGAAGGCTAGCATTGTACAAGCACATCAGATTCGGTATCCAACAGCACACACTGAGACACAGAAAATCAACATTTAGCAAACTGTTTCCCCAGCACAAACTGAAGAGGTTCCCATTTACAGTTGGCCCAAATTCAAACCTGAGCTCAAACTCACACCTGATCACAGACAGGAAAATATTCTGCCACTAGCTCTTTGTTCTACTACTACACTTCTCTTCAGATACAGGTGCATATTCTTTGTGATCTATGACTGGGCGTATAGACTGCTTGATGAGGGTGGGAGGTACAGGACTATCCTTCTAACAGAGCAAAGGACCAGTGAGAACTTGGTTTCTGAAACTGGAGAAAGGGAGCTGGTATTGGGGCTGATTTTTTCCCAATATATAATGGACATGGGGAGTTAATGCTAGGAAAATTGAAAGAAGAGAATGACTGAAAGACTAGAAGCATCCACTAGATAGTGATGATTCTCAGAAAAACTGAACTGCCTTAGTTTGGCCACAGGCTGACTCTGCTAGCCATCGTGCATGGCCTCTTGACTTACATGCCCAAATTACGCGCCTCAGCATTCTCCACCTCATCATCTGGTCCAATCACTTTGATGGCGAGATATTCTTTGCCATGCTCTTTAACAAAAAAGTCCACCTGCATCAAGTGATGTTGCTCCTATGCCAAAGGAAAAATAAGGAAAAACAGATGAGATGGGTTCATCCCAGGCTGCTTAGCCTCCTGTTCTTGAAAATACCAAACCAGATGAGCAACAGTTCTTCCCAACTCCGTATCTTTACAGCTGGATGGAGCTATCTTATAGGTGCTGTTGCAGGTAAGTACTGGGATTACAGAGCCCGGAAGTCTAGCCAAAGGCTGCGAAGGTGCCTACAGTACAGGAGGAGGTATACATTTTCCCTGCATTTGGTAAGACCATCACAGGCCAACTTTACTTACATGGTTGTGAATGAAGAGCTGGATTCTTTGCTTTGGGTAATGAAGGTTACGAAGCCGCAAGAAAAACTGGGAGAGGAATGGGGTGGGCTGCTCGATAAAAATGCCAATCAGAATCATTGGCAACGCCTCATCCTACATTCAGGGAGAAAAGGAGAGAAGTGGTGGCTCAGGTAACACATCAGACACAGAAGATCCCACTGTAATTGTAAGACTTGTCTTGAGAGTTTTGAATACATCAGCCTTACCTTAAACCCCGTGAGGCTTCGCAGACCTTCATCACACACAGTGCAGCCAGTCTCAAATGTCCATATTTGAGGAATGTAGTTTCCCAGGTAGTTCAACTGCAGCTGCAAAAGGCAATTTGCCATGTTACAGGGCAGGGCAGTTTCTTTGCATCCACTCACAGTGTAAGATCACATTTCATCAGAACTTCATTTACCTTCTTCTTGGACTAAAGAATCCAAAAAGTATGACAGCCTGAGGGTCTGATTACACATTGATCTTTGAACCAGACCCATCTTGCTGCTATGGACCTGGACTGCTTATTGTTTCTCAAATGTAAATGTACACAGGGAAAGTCAGTGTGTGGGAAGACAGTAACCTGATATACTCGAGCCTAAAGGGCCACTTTGCAAGAAATACAAAGCAAATCTTTCCCTCAGGATGCCCACTTACCTTGGTGGGTCCATTTCCATGAATCACTACAGGCAGAGTGTCATATAACAAGTTTCTTGCTCTCACTCGTGAGTTTTCAAACTTCAGAACTACCTCATCTGGAAATGACATTGCCATCATATTATCAGAGGAAGGCTTTTATCAATAATCAGCAGTTGTTCAGCAGAAATGGGGCATTGTGCTGCTAAAAGATGAAAGCACGGACGTGGATAACCACGCACAAATAGTTTAAGGGCTACAGACCATATCCAGAAAGGAGAAAAAAATGTTCAGAATGATCCTGTGAGGTAACAGGAGGATGGCTGGGAAGTTGGGCAGTGTGTAGCTTGCTGGACTGACAAATACACCTTCTACTGGGAACTGGCAGAAGCCACACTGAAACAGTCTTTCAAAACTGGGCATTGACAAATTGCACTGTGAGGAACAGCTACCACTGGCCAGGGAGGACTCAGCCCTTCTCACCTAAGCATTCTATGCACCTGCTGTCTCTCTTTTTCACTCCTGGCAGACATCATCCAAGACGTCTCCTCAACACAGCCACACAAAATCCTTTGGAAAACAGACTAGTACAGATCCAAGCTCCAGTCTATCATTGTTTTAATGAGCATAGGAGCCAAAAACTACTCTGCCGTTATCATTTTTTACCTGACCGGAATAAAGATGGAGTGGTGCAAGACTATAAACTGAAAACATTAGGCAGTGGTGTCAGGAGAGTAAGTGAATCACTTTTGCCAGGACTAGCAAAATCAATCAATCAGCAGGTCAGGTCAGAAGCCTGGTCCGGTCAGCGAGTGCTCGCAGGCAGTGTCTGGCTGCATCTCACCCTCTGCAGCATTCCATACACACTTCTGGAGCAGAAAGACAGGCAAGCCTTAGGCAGGGCTGTGTGTTATTACTTGCACTGAAGTCCCTCCCAGTTTCAATCCCCAAGGCTAATGCAATCCGACACACTTGGAGATCAAAGTGGCAAGGAGGTGTAAGATGGAAAACCTGACCTGCATTCCCCCAAGTAAAGAGGGAATTGCAATGATAGCCTAGATGGAATTGCAAATAAATCCCAGAACTCTGGCAGAGGCTTTTTACTGAGGCTTATTCTGGAGGGACAGGAATTTCTGAAATTTAATCCCTTCAGCCACAACACAACTTTATTTCTAGTGTCAGCATGTAGTTGGATTCCAAGGAGAAATGAGCTTCCTTCGTCTGTCTCACCTAATGCTCCATTTAGGTTTTGGAAGATCCGGCTTCTTTGGTCTAGACTGATGTTGATACTTTCCTTTAAAATAATGAGACAAATAACCTTAATTAGAACACAAGTGGGCATCCATTCTTTACACGTGAGAGACCCTAGGCTAAGAGAAGCTATATCACATTCCTGTAATCACTTCCATACTCTCTAAAACAATTTAAACCTATTATATTAGACAAAACCATGCAAATAAACATTTTAAAGCTGCTGTAGGTGTGCCAATAATAATATGCAGCATATTAATGAAGTACACTTACAGCACAGTCATATAAAACCCACATATAATATGTAGGAATGCCAAGACAGCAAAAACATCTGCTGTGAAGGCAGTTTCTTGCCATCTATCCACAGGGCAAGCGTTACCCCATGTGTTGCCCCACATACCAGTGTCAAACCAGAACACAGTACGGGTGCAATGCCAGCTTGGGAAATTTTTGGTTTTGTCCCCTGCTGCAAGTCACACTCAGACTGGATTTTTGTCAGACTAAAGTCCAGCTCTGACTTAACTTAGTGTCCCTCCAGGCATCTATTACGATTGATTACTGGAAAGGACAGTAGGGTGCTAACATCCACTGCCTGAGTGCCAAGTCAGTGGAATTACTCAGCCTTTGTGTGGCATAGGGCCAGAACTGCAGATGAGAACATTAAAGGAACTGTTCACGTTAAAATAGCATGGGCCATATTCAGATTTGAGGAAAGAAAAAAGTGCAGCTCTTCTGAATTTTTTACCAGCCCTGCTTGTAGAAAAGCATAACTCCTTCTTTAATCAGTCTGAAAACAGTTTCCTATTTCTACCGCTTCCTCTTGACTTTACTGTTAGTTTGACTTCTTAGTTCCCATGCATTTGTGTCATCCTTCAGGGCAGACTGCACTGTGTAATGCAGAACTGGGCAGGGACAACAGACGCAGAATCACCCTGTGGGGTGGATGACTGGCCAGTGCACCACACAGTGCTGGAATGGCAATTATGCTTCCAGGGTGCTGTATGATGTTCCATGGCATGCTACGTAGGCTGACATAGATTTTGCTGGCCAGGATCGGGAGGCATTTGCTGAAGGCAGTGGCAGCCTCTTTGCTCCAGCATGGCTACCCACTGTGGTGCCTACAGTCCCTGTCCTGTGGCACAACAGTGGCTATGCGGCTGTGAACCTTTGTCCCTTTCATTGCCTCAAATCTGGTCAGGCCTTATCTGCCCCTTTACCTACCACACACTTTAGTGCTATGTTGGGTACCTCTCGGTCAGCACTGCATTCTGCAGGGAAGATACACAGTTAAAGTCTGAGTTTCACAGCCCCTTGGAGGAGGCTGGTTAGTTCTGCCACACTCAATAGCTTTAAATATCAGCACATACAGACACTGGTATGAGTTTCCAGTAAGAATTGTTTTAAGACACCTATCTTCCTATTCACATTTTGAACTTAAAGATAAAAACTGCTAATAACAGAACAAGGGGTAGTGGCTAGAATGCAAATTTGCAGAGTGGAAATGGGTAACTAGAGGTACTACTGGCCATTTCCATGTAAAGGTGCCAGAGCAGTAATTAAGGGGCAATATGTATGTGATTAACTTCTTTGACTGTCAACAGGGATACTGCACAGAAATGTTTCTCAGACGACACCTAATCCCAAAATCTAGCTACACCTACTCTTTTTTCTGGATCCAAGAAGACATTTGTGTAGAAGAGCTGATCACTGTCATCATCCTGCCCTTTCCACTCCTCCACAAGTTTCTTCAGGTTTGGAGCGTAACCTATGAAGCCTGCAGGAATAAGCATGAAGAGGTGTTTCAACCCAGACAACCAAAAAAGGAACATTCTCCTGTATACACAAACTCTCACTTCTTTCACACACAGTCTCACTCCACTCTGCAGTACCACAGAGATACACCAGCTTTCAGCAAAAGCATGTATAGACCACACTTCCCAACATGGAATGACACCAGGATTTCAATCTGTAATCTTCAGCACCAGAAAAGCTCAGATACCCACACCCTGAATGACAAGTCTCACTGAAAAGGGAGAAGGGACAGGGAGCAGGTTCCTGCTTGCAACTCATAGCTACGTCCCCTCCTGCAGGCAAAAGGCAGGAGCACTGTTAGTCTTCCCAGTTAGGGCCAGTTATGCACAGGGCTTCAGTTTGCACCATCTTCTATACAGATGCTTTCAACAGCCAGTTGCTTGCTACTTCTCCCAAAGGCCTTCTAATAGGAGGAAAAAGCTGAGAGAGGTTCTCAGCTGAAAGAAGGTTCTGCATCTTACCTCCAGAACCCAGGAAGCGCTTTCCATCTCGCACCTGAGGGTACTTGGCTTCCAACTTTCTGTCAGGATAAATGTAGTTCTCTGCTGAGAAGACCACCTTGCTCTTGGCTTGTTTGAACTTCTTTAGCAGTTCTGTGGGGCCCGAAGCAAAGAGTACATCATAGCTAGAGTAAAAGACAGACGAGAGAGACAGAAACATATGGAGTCAGAAAAACACGTCACACGAAAAGTTTCTAGGAACAGTTAATTCTTTAGGAATCCCCTTCTTTTAGTTCCACTTCACAGTATCATGACCGTTTTTGTCATAATTGTAGCTAATAAAGTGCAATCTTATTCACAGAGCAGAAGATGTTACTCTCCACTGCAGAAGACTCTGCACTGGCTTGGGGCAACTTACACCCATTCTTACTTTTACAGAGTTTTCAGTGATAATAAAACCAAACCTTCCAAACTGGAAAACATGCTGATCTCTTCTTGCTCTTCCCCTATTTGGAACTGTGAAGCCCTGGTGCCCTCACTGTTTGTAATGATCTTTTACTTATTGAGGGAAGAATTACTCTCCCATTCCTTTCTAGATTAAACAAACCCCTAGGTCATGCTTTTTATGTCTTTTGGCATCCTGCCACTCTCCACAGAGCTTCCTGCAAATCTCCAGGAGGAACCTATAATGGACGCTAGTCACTGGGTGCTGCACTCCAGCTGCTATCGCTTCAGTATTGGGTAGAACTGACTAATTCCCAGGCAACGCTGTCAGAATGAGACTTGCATTTTCTGCAAGAGGATTTGCATACTTCAAACTCATTTTGGTGAGGGAAAAGTTGCTCATACCGGAGATTAATCATTCTTCTGCAAACACATGTAGACACTCAGAACTGCAAAAGATGATCTCCCTCCCACGGGAGCTAGAGACAGATATGGGCATTCCAGCCCTGCCTACTGTTGGGCACATGAAAAGACACTGGGACTCCAAACTGTCCTTTTCCCTCTCCACAGTTCTCTGGCAGATTAATTCTTGGCTGTCAGGATTGTGTTGCAGCCTGCCTCACCTTATAAAACAAATAATTCTAGTAAGAAAGGCCTGCCTAGATCCACAGAATCGTCTGCTCATTCTCTGCAGATAGAGGCAGCCAAATTCCACCCTGGCAGAAGCAGGTATAATGCTATCAACTTTATGCAAGAGTTGGAATCAGCCTGTTCTGGTCAGACCTTCCCAGCTGCCACGGATGCAGCTTTCAGCAACTTTCAGGCAACTGCAGAGAATTCGGGGGGGGGGAGGGGGGACGGGGGACAGAGAGGTCTGGATACACCTTCCAAAAGCAATCTACTTCAGTTAATTTCTTCTTAGCGAGAACCTGTCCAAACAGCCTTATGATTCAGTTCATGGCAAATACTTTCCAACCCATTACCTTTCTACAAAAAGGATGATCAAATCTTCCTTATCCGCATACTGCTTCAAAGCTGATTTCAAGAGACGGACCTTCTGCCCACCTCCTGCTGGCTTCTTGTCATCTCCACCCTGCCATTCCTCATCCAGCCCCAGCACCTAAAGAATGACAGGCACAAGGTCTACTGAACAGGTCACTCTCCCAGCAAGACTCACAGGAAAGGACCACCACCCACAACCTTACTAGTCCTGAAAACCCCCATACAAATCACAACAACAACAACAAAAAAACGGTATCAGGACAGATGGCCTGGGTATATATGCCAGCCTCTGAACCATTCCCTGGGATGGACAGTCAGAGTAACACACAGCACACAACAAAGCACTCCCAGCAGCAGGGACAGGAGCACACTCTGTACTGTGTGTTTTGGCACTGCAATGGAAAAGTGCCATGGGGCTCCCTTCAGCAGGAGTTATGGATCTCATCTCAAGCTAATACTCGGGATGGAATAAGAAAGACTGCTGCAGAAATGCCCCAGTCACAGTATTTTGCAGCGACGTGAGCAGGTGTGCCTTCTCTTGGGCCTTTATTTAATCAGTTTGTGGCCAAGTCTTATCCATTCTACACTTCAAAATTCCCTTTGACCAACCATCGCTGAGGCTGCTAGCCATCACCTGGACTTTGTAGTTGAAGAATTCGGCTGATCTTCTAAAGCGCTGGAATCCCTCAGTCTGCTTGGTGGCAACAGTGAGAACCAGCAGGTCTTCTGCTTAGAGGAGAAAGCACAAGAGACACATTCAATTTGTGTTGTTTTCACAACCAGCTGTTCTATAACTAACAAAGGGCTTTACTATCTGAGCCAAGGTAAGGATTGATAGTCTTAAAGGTACTCGACAGATTTGACAACGGGAAGTCAAAATCCAACCACTGAGAAGCAAAGTGACTTTCCCAATACATTCTTTAAGTTGATCATGAATCCAGGCGTCCCAACTTTTGCGCAGTTACGGCTGTTCATGGATGCAAGTTACATCTGTTCTGTATGACACTGACAGATGTCCGGGTTCATTTTAAATCAGGCAAGGGAGGTAGTCTAGATGTGGAGCTACCACATCCTGCTGAGAAGAAAACAGCTTGCTTACACCTCACCCAATTATCTCTATACTATACAATGTTAAGTACTATAAGTGTTCTCACTGCCCACAAAGCTTCAACCTCAGGAAGAATCCCAATCTCAGCTTCAAATCCCACTTATTTGCTAGAAAAAGAAAACATAATGTGTTGAGTGGGTTTTTTGCCCCGCTATTGAAAGCTACGATTCTCTTCTCACACACAGATTATGAAGGAAATTAAACTTGAAGATAAAAAATAGAACTACTACAACATGCCCATTTGGAAGTCACCCATTTAGTGCAATTGGCTTCCTGTTCCCCACAGAGTTGCTTTTTAGTCACTCAGCATTGACTGGGTGTAAGGAAGATCAAAATTAGGCTTAATGTTATTATTCTCTCTCCACGTCTGCTCCCATTTTCTACTGCATTCCTGAGGTGTTTTCCAGATTTTTTAATCCATACACAATGTGAATTTAATTCTGCCATAACTTTCATTTACACTCTCCTCCCAAACTTGCTTTTCATTTCCAGTCCCTTAAAATGACAAAGCTAAATCCTGAAGTTCTCATTCAGAAGTTTCTCTACAGTACCACTGGAATATGATTTTTATGTGGAAGCTCTGGTTTCTTCATTGTAATGATTAAATGCTATACTTCATCTTAGCACTTTTGCTTAAATAGGAATTTGTATAGGCTCTGGCAACAGTGCTTAAATACGAATCCTGGCCATCCGATTTTAACATCAGAAAATACCAGGAAAAACTGAAAGCACATTTTCTTGGCTTGTGCAGGCTTCTTTTGGAACAATGTTTTTTTTCAATGGATGTACCAGATGCATCTTCCTAGCCTACCCAAACTGATACTCTCTCTGATCTTAGAGAGGAAGGATCTGAGAGCTGGAGTCCTAGATAGGGCTGACAAAGGCAGCAAGAGTAACAAGTAAGTGTCAGACCCCAAGTTAGGAAGAAAGAGAATGCTCCCAAGGAAATTTCTAAAATCCTTTACCTGCATCAGAATAAAAAGAGAGGAGAGATTGAGAACAGTCAATAGAAGGTCAGCTCTAATTGTATTTTGTTAGACATTCACGCAAAGGGAGTGACAGATAAAAGAATATGAATCCTGCATTTGTGCCATTTTTAAAGGCAGATTTTAAGTACATGAAGTAATCCAGTTCCTCCAGCACACTCCAGTTCCTTCTGTCCTGTCCACCCTGTCAGAAGGTGCAAACAAATGAGTAAAATACGTCTCTCCTCAGGGAAAATGTTAAAGGCATTAAAGGTTCTAGCTATATGATGGCATGCAGAAAACCATGGCAGCTTTATCAGATAGCTCTGAGCTCACGGTTTCTGAGAAGGTGAAGATCATACTGCCAATGAAGAGAGCGGCAAATGTGGGCTTGCCAGAAAGGAATGTAAAGACAAAGATCAAATTCTAGTACCTGAGAGGAGAAAGCATCTGATAATGATAAAAGAAGAAAAGAAAAAAAAAAAAAGAGCTTGACTGCTATGCAATTACTTCAGCTTGAATTCTCAGGCATCTCACATTGAATAAATCACTAATCCATTTTCATGCCGCCACCCCAAGAAAGCAACAAACTGTTTATACGTCATTTGATACGACTGCCAGAAGTTTGCTGGACAAGATGTGAGAGCTAAAGGCGCACATGGATGAACAGGAAGCAGTGTCCTATTTCTAATACAGAAAAGGTTTCACCGTGCAGTGTGTGAACTCACTGGAGCATGAAAATCCAGCACAGAGACAACTATACTCCCCAGCAGAATTCCAAGTTACAGATTCCCTTCTCATTACTGGTCTGTGGGGTTAGGACTCACAGACATTAAGCTTGGTTTCTGTTCTGAGAAATCTCTGCAGTAGCAAGAGCTTGCCATCCCAAGAGACATTCATTCCTTTAGTTCAGTACTAAAAGCTTGTGCTGAGCTGTGCTGCCTCCGCTCTTTCTCCTTTAACCCTTTTTTCTCTTTCTTGAAGCTTTTGCTGAACACTGGTACAGCTGAGAGGTATTTCCAGAGACAGAGCAGTAAACCCTTTTAATGTCAGTATCACGTGCTCGTGTTTTGAAACCTCCAAAAGCAGATTTATGCTTCCCTATTTTCCATGTCACGGTTACTTCCCATACGTAGAAATGGTAGCCAGAGACTCCTTGGGCCACGCTGACCATTAGAAATCATATAAATACATTTAATAATGTATGGCTGCAAAATATGAACACAGTGTGGTTAACGAAGCAAGCACTGAACTAGGAACCAGGGGAGCTGGACTGTATTGCTAGCTCTGCTATGCAACAAGGACCCAATCTTGCTATCCCTCTTTTTTCTCCCCATCTGTAGAATGACAATAGAGGACATTTATCACTTTTATGAGGTTTTTTGAGCACTACAGATGAAAAGGATTGTGTAGGGACAAAGCATTGGAAGAGAGTCTCTGATATCAACATCACAGTGAAACAATTGTGTAGATTTCTGAGTTTTTACAGAGAGTAAAAATCAGTAACAAGAGGAGTTCAGTAACAAAAAAAAATTTAGTTATTTACTTCTGCCCTGACTCTACAGGGAAAGCACAGCTGCAGCTGCATTTTAGGACAAGGAATGAATTTATCCCCAGGCTGTGCTTTGGGAAATCCTACTGTGCCGCTTCCTGTTAAGAAAGCGTCCAAGAAAATACCATTAGTATGGGGATCAAATAGAAAAAAAAAAAATCAGTGTACAATTTCCTAGTGGATAATATAATCTCTGTATTAACTTTACATTTATGAAAGTTTTTTTTAAAAGATTCAACTAACTACAAGTAACTATGCTTAGAGCTTTTGCAGAGATCTACAAGAATGTACAAGAGAGAAAAAAGGTGTCATTATTCTCATATTACTCTGGGGAAGCTGAGGCACAGAAAAGGTAAGGCATTTTTTTCTCTGAGCTATGCCAGAAGTGATGGGTTCAGTAAGCAGTTAATTGCAAATCCTTCTTCCTAACCAACACACCTCATTCTCTTTTCCCAGCACCCAATTTTCTATCTCATGTGCTCAAAAACCTTCCTAAAAACCTGGAGGATTTGGGGTGTGTAAGAAAGGCAGGATAGCACAGATAGATTAATTTCTTACTTTTATTTGTCTTAATAGTTATCCTAAATGCTGAAATTATTTTGCTTTAGTTATGCCACTACAGATAAAGAACTCCCAACAGTCCTATGGATACACATTAACTGTATTAAGTAATACACATAGTGAAGGTATTTATACCAGAATCATATTGTGAAGGAAAATATTCTAGGTAACAAATGAAATCTCCTCTTAATTGCCACTTCTCTAATGAAGACAGAGATAATTATCCAAACTTCTTGGCAGAGTGACAGCATGTGAACCTCTTTGTCAGCCTGGCTGACATTCTGTAGCTGCCCTAATCCCCTACTGTTCTACCAATTACTCTCTGGAGCATCTACCAACTGTTTATGTGGGCATAGACTGTTGTTATTTTAGGAGCATCCCAGATCTCAGGTCACCGTGTGGCCAGTCTGGGATCAAATGCTCCCCGTTACCTAATTCTTGAACTGTGCAAGTTCAAAAGCAGGAAGGGCTGACCCAGGTGGGATGCAACCCAAGAGACTGCGAGTACTTTACTGGAATGAAATGGTGTCCAAGGCTCATCTCACACAACTCAGAGCTGTGAGAGCCGTTCTGGTAACTGAGACGCTCAAGAAGCATGTGCGGAGGACACCCACGCCAGCCTGTGCACCGCCTCAGAACTCGGCAGCAGGCTCTAGATGCCGCCCAGGGGCTCAGACTCTGCAGCTGGACCTGGGCGCTAAGGAGAGCGGATGCGTGTGTGTGTGTGTGTGTGTGCGTCCGTCAGCTCCCCATGCTGCCGGTCCCACCCTCCGCCCCGCAGCGGACTCCCCCTTACCTTCCTGCCCGGAGGCACTGCCACCCTCCGCCCCGAGCAGCGCCAGCACCACCCAGGGCAGCACCACCGCCGGAGGCACCATGGAGGCGACTTCCCCGCCTGGATCCCGGCCCGGGAGCCGGTACCGACCGAGGGCGCTGCCTGCGGGACTGACCCGGGCGCCGCAAAGCTCCGCGGGAACCCAGCGGACGGTGGCTCTAGAAAGCTCCGGGGCTGCCGGAGCCTGTGCCACGCACCAGACCCGCCCGGCGGGGACGGGCGGAGGAAGCGGAGAGGCGGCGGCTCCTCCTCCCGGGCCGCCCCGGCCCCCGCAAGAGGCGGGGAGGCAGCTGGGGCCGATCTGGGAGAGGGAGCAGGAAGCTCGGGGGCCGAGGCTTGTGCAGAGCGAGGGAACATCTGCCTGTTGCAGGGAAGCGAAGCTCCCGGGGCTCGATCCCGGAGCTGCAGCAACTTTACCTGTGGTGCGGGGTCCAGCAAGTCTTGCTGCCGGGGCGCTGTGCAGCGGGCGGGCTGCAGCCCCAGCCGTGGGACACTGGGCAGCGGGTCTGCAGAGGAAGAAACGGGCATTAAGCAAAACCCGAGCCTGTGTAGGAGGAGGGGGCTGGCTTTCTGGCCAGCTTCAGTTACTGCTGGGCTGCATCTGGTTGACACAGTCATTAAGTGTGAAAAAAGCAAAACAGAAATGGATTATGCACAGCTCTGGAAACTAGAAGCCCTTATTAAACATCTTCTTTCCACCTGTTATCTCACCTCATATATTTCCTTGGGGAATACAAAATCTGCTGCAGTCTTGTTTCCTATACTAACTGTTTTTCTCTGGCTATATGTACATCTTTAGGTCTTAACATTTCTGTGTGCTGGGTTTTCTTGCTCTAGCCCTGATGACTTACCCATGCATCTTTTTCTAGTTTGCCAGACTTTGAGAACAGGCAAAATAAACCTGTCTTATAAAATTACACTTCTTTTAAAAATTTTGGTTTAGGGTCATTTGTCTACTGCAGTGAATGTAAGACTTCGATGCAGGGAAACCCTTTTGAGCCTGCAGAACAGCAGGAGTTAGCACTGACACATACCTTACCTGAGGCCTTGAGCAACACATTATTTCTACTGAAGCAAATACCTAGAAGCATCAGTGCCATCTTCTTAGGCACCACATATAATTAAACCCAACTTTGGTTGCTCAAAGCAACATTAAGAGATTATTTATTTTCTCTCTTGTAAGGTGTGAACAATAATATTTACTTGTCTGCAAAGAAGTCAGAATGACAGAGGCTGCATAAATGCTATGTACTGTTCTGTAAGACATGTAGATGGAAAGCAACACTGCAGTATACTACTGAATCCATCACTGAAAGAGCACTGAGTCCTCAGCCACACCTGAGCTTGGCCGATGGAGCACATCTTACAAGAAGAAGATAAGGTGTCGGGGGAAAGGACCAGTACTGGGTAGTTTAGCAGAGGCATAAAAAGCAAAGGATGCATGCTGAGCGCAAAAAAAGGAACACAATGCCTCAAAAACATCTCACTTAGCTGGACTGCGGCTATGGAATACGCAGCTGGAAACATACAGGGCATCAAAAGAGTGTTGGGATAATACAAAAGCCTCCCTCATTGCAGAGTTCAGTTTTAATAAAAAAATGGCTGTGTAAAATTCTGAGGCCCAAGTCTGCTGTTTTCTGTCAGTAAACGACCTCTTTAACAGAAATCACAGGTACTATAGGATTCAGATTTTCAAAATCAAAACAAGGTGGTATGATCTTAAAGGAGAAAAAATTAAGCACATTAGAAGGGCCACACTGTAGCTAACTAATATTCTCCATGCTTCGTAATAGCATCCTCCCAAAGAACTACCATTATTATTTGTTTGTTCACTGAGAATATTCCTGAGTGCGTTCAAAGCACTTTTGTTTCTATTCCCTCTCCCCAAAGCAGGAATTCCCTCATAATTACCAGGCAAACAGAATAGTCCTCATGCTCAAACGATGTACTGCAGGCAACAATCCAAGGAAATACTAGTTCTCCCTAAGGTGGTGATTTCAGGAAACCTCCTTCTGCAAAGCTGCCAGTTTCACTAAATAAAAAAAAAAAATAAAACAGACACTTTAGATTTCTTAAGTACTTTGCAGGCCCAGACAAAGGCCCTGATAAATCTTTAGCAGCCTCAACACTTTAAGCCAGGAGCCACAGCAAAGGTGTTCAGCCCCTCACCTTCAAACCTCAGACCGAGATCTGTGACTCAATCTAGAGTTTTAAAACTTGCAAGTTTCTCATTTTAATAAAGTTAAATCTCTCCATTCTAAAATGAAAGGGGGTTTGCGCACTAGAAATCATGAATGCATCATTGTTTATACTGCCATACTCAGGCTGTCCCTATTTGACAGCTCTGTTTGCATTCTGCAACTATGCCAACCCAGCAAGCATATTTTTTTTCCTGTTTCTATGTTTGTACTGCTTTGTGCGCTCTGGCTGGAGTCGGCTGTCTGTCTTTTTAAGCAGAGGCAGCTGCCAATGCAGATGTTCCAATGAGTACGTGCAACACGTGCTCCAAGCAAAGCAGCAACTTCCTAAAAACCGAAGGGATTAGAACTCAGTTTTTAAAGCAGCCTCAAAGCACGCCAGACCTTCTGAGAAAACACCAGCCCCAACGCAACGTGCAAGGGACAGGGTCTCACCCACAGATGCCAGTGCCCCCCCCCCCAAAATCAAACAGCTCATTTGCAGGAAGAAGTTAAGCAAGTGTCTGCTCCCCTTCACTAAGCTGCTTCACTGGCTCCATCTGGTCAGGAATTTCACACTTCATTTTAACTCCCAGTGCTTCTTTGTGGCTTGCTACTGTCTTTAGAGAGCTGCACCGGGGCGGCTCGGCGTGCACATCCGAGTCACATCATAAAGTTTGTTCCATCTATTTACTAGACAATGGGATGTTTGGTAGGATATAACTTGCTTTCTCACACTACGCTCCGCTGTGGTAACAGGACTAAATTGACACTGGAATTACGGAAAACTCCTCCAGGCCCGCTCCAGGTTTTTTCCATCGGTGCAGCCACCCGGGCGGGAAAGACAAACCCTCAGCCGTGTGTGAAAGAGGGCTAGAGCTGCTGGCTGGCATCCGCGGCTACGGCGCTGGGGGCCGGGGGCGGGGAGGCCGGGAGCCCGCGGGGGACAGGGGGCGGCTCGGCGGCGGCGGGGCGGGCTGGGGCTCCCCGCCAAGCGCCTCCTCAGGGGGCGGTGCGACGGGGCTGTCGCAAAGCGCCGCAAAGCGCGGCGGGGCTGCCGCACGGCGCTTCCGGGCGGCGGTGATGGCGGCGTGAGGGTCGCTGCGCCGCGGCGGGATCGGGGCCGGGGAGCGGCCGCGGGACGCGCTGTGGCCGCGGGGACGGGACGGGACGGGACTCCCGCGCCGCCCCGCCGCCGCCCATGTGGCTGCAGCAGCGGCTGAAGGGGCTGCCGGGGCTGCTCTCCAGTAGCTGGGCGCGGCGGCTGCTGCTGCTGCTGGCGCTGCTGCTCGTCGCCTACTGGTACCTGGGGGCGGTGCGGGCGCGGCGGGGCGCGGGGCGGGAGACCGAGCCCCGCGGCGCCGCCGCCCTCTGCCTGCAGGCGGCCACGGGAGCCTGGCGGGCGCAGGTCGAGCGCGGCGATGCGCTGCCGCTGCCGGAGGAAACGGCCGGGGGCGGCGGCGGGCCGGGGCCGGGCCTGGCGCTGGCGGGCAACGGCTTCTTGCTGCTGGACGTGGCCGCCGGCCGCCTCTGGGTGTCGGCGGCGGGATCCGGCGGCGGCCCGGCGCTCGCCACCGAGTACCCGGCGCTGGTGCGGCTGAGGGCGCTGGGCGGGCGCGGCGAGGCGCGGGCGGCGCTGGCGGCGCTGCGGGACGGAGCCGTGCGGCGGGTGCGGTGCGTCCAGACGGGGCCCGGGGCGGGCGCCGGGGAGTGCGTGACGGTGCGGGAGGAGGTGGTGGCCCACCGGAGCCGGCCGCATCTCTACCTGCAGCGCATCCGCATTGCCAACCCCACCGAGCGGGTGGCCGCCTTCGAGGCCTCAGCCCCGGCCTCAGCGCCCTCGCTGGGCAGCCGCTTCGCCACCAGCCTGGAGAAGGTGGAGGAGCGGCAGTTCCTGCTCTCCTCCGGTCGCCTGCTACTGCCCGGGAGCCCCAAGGTGGTGCTTATGGTGGTGGCTGCCAAGAAGCTCGTGAGCCGGGTGCAGGTTGCGCCCAAATCCCACTTCGACGAAACTGTGCTCTCCGTGGTGTACACCTCAGAGCCCATCGAGGTCTCCAGGCTGGAGGAGACCTTCAGCAAGCTGAGGGAGTCGGCCAAGAAAGAGATGCTGGAGGTGATGCAGATGGGGGTGGAAGATCTTTTCCAGGAGCACCAACAGACCTGGTCAGACCTGTTCATTTCAGGTAAGGAAAGCGATGCTCAACTTCCAAAAGGTTGCTTTAGCTGGCAGCTGAAAGCTTGGTGACTGTAAGGTCTCCAGAGGTTCTACTCTTCCTGACGGGTTTCTCTCTGGGGCCAGAAGGCATGGTGCGGGGTAAACCAGTGTTCCAGGTTTGGAACCCAGTGTACTGTACAGAAGTGGAGTATTCCTTACTGCATAAAGCAAATGATAGAAAAACATTTGTAATCATAACTCTGGATGTGCTCGCTTTCATGTCTTCAGGAACTTTACTGATTCACCCAGCATGTCAGCTCTAAGTTGGAAACAGAGTTGACCTCTAATGACAGTGTAAAGGACAGATTCCTTCATGGAAGTTAAGGACTGTCTTACGAGGATACTTTTTCCTAAGATTTTAATGGCCTTGCATAAAAGAGTAGCTGCCCAAGTAATGTAGAACTTGCTATTTTATAGCCAGTAAATAGATAGATGTTGCTTTGACAGATCATTCTTGTGGAGTCATGGTGACACCTCCATAAGGCATCTGTGTATCAAACTAGCTTTGTCTTTAGTGGGAGCTTGGCTTTCAAACTCCAAGTAGCCCAGAGAGCATCTAAGAAAATACAAGGAAACATTTCACTTTAATGTTTCATAGGCAAAAGTTTCTTAGATGTTATAAAGAACGCCTGTGTATTGAACAACGACCTGCACATTTGATCTTCTTTTTCTCCTAGTTAATCCTGTGTGATCCTCTGACTCTTCTTTTTCTTCTTTTATACAGGGGTTGAAATCAGAAAGATCACAGATTCACATACACCATCCAGCGAGACTGTTAACATGACCCTCTACTATGTGCTGTCAAGCATGCCAGCTCCTCTGCTAGATCCGCTCATTAGTGGCGAGGACAGAGAGAAAATGGAAGCCAGCTTGAACTATGCTGACCATTGCTTCAGTGGCCACGCGACCATGCATGCAGAGAACCTGTGGCCGGCAAAGCTGACCAGTGTCACCCAGATCTTGCAGCTCTCAGACCTGTGGAAGCTAACTCTCCAGAAACGGGGGTGCAAGGGTCTCGTGGCAGCTGGAGTCCACGGGCTTATGCAGGGAATGGTGCTTAGTTTTGGGGGTCTGCAGTTCACAGAAAACCATCTTCAGTTTCAGGCTGACCCTGATGTACTTCATAACAGCTATTCCTTACGTGGGATCCATTACAATAAGGACTTGATTAATCTAGCTGTTCTGCTGGATGCCGAAGGAAAGCCCTTCTTGCATGTGTCTGTGAAATTCCAAGACAAGCCAGTTAGACTATATGCGTGTGAGGCAGGCTGTATGAATGAGCCTGTGGAGCTGACCTCAGAGGCACGAGGTCATACGTTCCCTGTCATGGTGACTCAACCCATCACGCCACTGCTTTATATATCAACAGATTTGATCCACTTGCAGGACCTGCGACATACGCTCCATCTAAAAGCTATTCTGGCTCATGAGGAGCACATGGCCAAGCAATACCCAGGCTTACCCTTCCTGTTCTGGTTCAGCGTGGCCTCCTTAATCACATTGTTTCACTTGTTTCTGTTCAAACTCATCTACAACGAATATTGCGGGCCAGGAGCCAAGCCGCTCTTCAGGAGTAAGGTATAAGGCTGCTGCTTTTGGCTGGTGTCCACAGTGTGTTGTCAACCTGTCAGCTGTGCCTAGGGAGGTTCTGTCTCGGACTGTGAGGATTTTCAGTTTCTTGCAACAAGTGATCTGTGACCTCTTCTTGCAAGATGTAGGATTAGGACAGGGATTGGAGTGGTAGGGCTTACAAACATTAGAAAAGATAAATCCATTGTCTGTCCTTAAACATTTGTAAGGCTGCAGATGAAGGCAGACACAGCTTTTCTGTCCTTTTTCGACACATTGGTGTAGGACATTGTTTGTTTTTAAGCCAACAGTTGAAGCTGCGTTACGAGATGATGTTTCTTGTTATGCAGTACCAGAATGCTTGTGAGAGAGCTGCTGTACTTGTCTTTACTACTGTGTGGGAGATGTGTTGGAACATGTGACGTGCCATACAAGAATACACAAATGCAAGCTAGTGTTCTTAGGTGAAGATGCTCACTTGTTGGGACTACTGGTAAATGTTCATGGATTTATAGACACTGTGCAGTCCACCAACAAACCACATTTACCACCATCATTTTGGGAAGGTGCTGAGTTAAGTGTTTCTCCCATTCAGACAAAACACATAGCTGTGTTAAGAAAAATACTGGGCACTTTTTACTGTGAGTTGGAGGTTCTGACTTCAAAAGCTCTACTGCTTCTCACTTTGGAGTAAAGAAATTCTTGTTTTGAGTTGCCTTAGAAAACTTAGTTGCTAGTAGAAACTTAGCACAGAATAGACAATAGACGGTGATTTCTGCTCTTAGTACTGGTACTTTCTGGTTGTGTGTTGATACAGAGTGGAAATTAAAGACAAGACTGGATTTGCTGTGTGAGCTAGCCATATTGTTCAGAGGCATCCCTCCTTAGGGTTGAACAGAGTTAAGTGTAGCTTGTATTAAAAAATAGAGAAAAGGGAAATAAAAAAGGACATAGTTAAATAAAGCCGTCAGAGGAAAAGTTCTAGCTTTAGATTGCCCTGGTTTTCCAAATTATGAAAACAAATTTAATTTTGGATAGCTAAGGGTGGACAGAAGGTACTGGACTAAACTTGACAGTCAGTACTTACGGGATGGTTGAAGCGAGTCAGCAATTTTCCTGTCAGCTCACTGGCTTTGTAATGTTGAGCACTGGAAATCAGGCCTGATCCCAAGCAGGTCTGAATACCTGTCATCCATTGAAAGAATGAGAGTGGAAGGTGCTCGTGGCTAGACAAACTAACCTAGGAAGAGGTAGGATAGATATGTATATCAAAGACAACTGCACTTACAAGCCTATGATCAAAACCTTAGTGCAAAAGGAGGAAGCGGTCAGGAAGTAATTTCAATTATTGTGTATACAGCCGTGCCCTGACATGCATCCTGAAACGGTGTCCTTGAAATTATAAAATTATGTCCTTTTTTCATTGCTATCTATCTGGTTGCCTTTGTCATCTACAAGACTTGCCTTCTGCCTTTTACAAAATGACTTGTTAACCATTACTGCAGGTAACTGTCCCTGACACTACTCTCTGAAATGCCGAGAAGCTTCACAGCTACACACCAGGGCTGACATAACGCCTCTTCCTTCTTGGCACTGCAAAAAGCCTTGCAGCGTACAGCAAACAAGTCTGTTGCCTCATCTTAATTGGACCTACATAAAATAAAGATGATGGAGAACTTGATTCCAAAAACAGGGGTGAAGTAGAAGCCAGCTGAAGCTCAAAATCTCTGTAGCAGTAAGCAAGATTAATGGTGTTGAAATAACACCCTATTTTGTTAATTGAATGGGAACTTCCCAGTGTCCAAGTGAACTTAGTCCTGCTTTCAGCCTCCATTTGCACAAGACATCTGACAATTTTGCAGCTGAGAACAAGGACCTTTTGAAAGCAACAATCCTTTTGTGCCTTGTTAAGAGAGGAATCTGAGACTTGGAAGGTGTGGTTATTAAAGAGTTTATCCCAGAAGCTTGTGTAACAGATGTTTCTTTTTCCTTGTAAGCTGTTCAGTTCCCTAAAAGTAATCCATTTGGTGAAAATACTTGAAGATATATACCAAGTCCTTTGATATTTTTGGGTTTTTAATTTTACAGGAAAATAAAGAATGGTGATTCCCTTCAGAGAGTTAACTAGAACACTTCAGTGTAGCTTCCTTTCTGGTATACATTTTTTTAATTTATTGCTTGGGGGGAGGGGGAAGACATTAATAATTTTGCCTCCACTTCAGTAACAAGTCAGTCAGTTGAACTGTAGATATCTAAGTGCTGGTAACAGGTTTTTCTGCCTTTATGATTGTAGAGTGCAAAACCAATTTAATTAAATTGTTTTCTGGATTTACACATGGAAATGCTGATCTGCAGGTTTCCTATTCTAAGCATATTGAGACTTTGTGCATTGATTTGTTTTGGCTACTGGGGGTGGGGGGGAGACGGGACACATCCCACTTTCTAGTGATTTCAAGGTGGTTTGGTTTTAAAATACCAAAGCTGTTGTTTCTAAATAAATATCTTTCAGTCTAATCTGATCACCAAAGTGTAGTTGTTTTTCCTTTCTTTTCTTCGTTTTGTGTTCTCCCCTTGCTCCCCACCCAGTTAAAACAAGCAGAGCCTTATGTTAATCTGTGGCCAGTATTGACTACAAAAGTGCTTGGACTGAAAGAAAATATGGTGTAGAAAATAATACATAAATGGGTCTAAGCTGGGAACAGACAATGTAGAACGCACAATAAGAGACAGAAACGCACAGGGTGCTGCTAATTTCATTTCCCTGGCGCTGTGTAACTTTGTTCTATCTTGAGGCATGCAGGCCAAGCTTTAGTTTTAAGAACGCACAAAAACGAACCCAGGGAGCAATCAAGTAGATTTAACGGCCATCCAGCAAGTAATGAATTTGGCACATTTGGTGCTCCCAGTGAAAACTGGGGTGAGATTTAACTTTGAATTTTTAAATAGGTAACTGTCTAGTTTCAGATGAAAAACCTCTCTCAGAAAAGTAGATTTCTGCGGCTGTTGCTTATCTGCAGACCATTCCGCTCACTAATTGGTCTAGCATAGTTACTGCCCTACAAGGGAATAGACTACAGATAGTGAAGCAATGGAGTACATTATAAATCATACACTAAGTAAATTGTGTATTGGAAGAGATATTAGCTTTTATGCTTTAACAGAACATACCAGAAGTTCCTGCTCTTTCTTACTGAAGGTCTGTGAGCTGCTTAGTTTCTGTGAAACATCTGGCACAAAGATGATAAGAGCTTCTAGGGAACTGTTTCCAAGCCACCATGGTATCAGCTGGAGGCTGAGCCTTTTGATATTCACTTGCAGAACTGCCAACAGTATGATGCCCGCTGAGTCCAAAAAAAATACTTCAGCCTATTTAGACTAGACCTGAAAAAGATGGATAAGCAATTGTTACATAAAGCAGGAGTGGAGCTACAACAGAAAAAAGCAGCTTTGAGAATGCTTTACATTAAAAATATGATGATTCTTATGAGCCTTCCCTCTATATAATAAAATAACTGTTTCAGAATTCCTTTACAAAGGAAGGAGGGAAAAAAAATAGGGTTTCTCTATTACTTACAGTGTGCAAGATAGCAGAAAGTTATTTGTGAAATGATTGCAGAAATGCCTAAAAAACTAAACAAAATTTCATGTTTACAAGCATAAACCAGGGAAGTTGAAATAGTAACTGAGCATCCAAAATACATACTTAATTTTTAGTTGGTATTCAATGAAAATGATAGTGGCATGGAAGTGAAACTGAAAAGCACAATACATTGTTCAGCTTGTAAATTCAGACATTAAGAAGAGAGCCAACTAATTAATGAAAAAAAGTTTTAGAATCTCAATTCTGCACTCAGTTGATCCTGATTTATGCTTTTGTCAGATAATAAATACAAGATGCCAGAACAGAGTTTGGTTGATTCCATTTGAAATTCAGAATGCAGCTTTCTCAAGTGCTATTGTTTGGGTGGGATAACACATTCTTGAGAAACAGACAAAACAGGAAAGCATTATATATTTCTGCCTTCCACATGTGCGCTCTGGGCATCTTTCATCCAAATTAGTACCTACTTCTGAATGGAAGCTATGAAAATCAGGGATTTTGCTGCTTGTTAATACTGACATTAAACAATAGATTTATTTCAGCTTTTTTGAAACCTCTACTTTGGTCTGTACGTACAATGCAACTCCGGCTACAAAACTGGCATTATGATATTTGTTTCCATTCCGATAAGTTTGCTCCCTATGCAAACTGGGTGTTGTGCACTGGCTGTGTGTGACCTGGCTTAGGGGATAGAGACGTTTGATTTTTAAATAATCACTAACAGTTTTTCAGGTGAAGGGTAGGTGAATGGAAACATGATAGAGGATGGGAAATTCCCATAGTAGAAGAAAAAAAAATGAAGAAAGAGGCATGAGGGTATTGCTGATACCAAGATTGATCTCAAATGTTCAGTAATGAATTGGGACACTTTCTTTTGTGGCAGCAGCTCTGTAGTGGTCTAAATGCCCGCTCTTGCCTGGTTTGTTCTGTTCATGAAAATGGTCTACCCTTTTTCATTAACAAGCTCACACTGTGTTATACCACAGGTCAGCATGCTGATTTGAGGTGTAAAAACGCTCATTTGCAATGCTACAGGAACCCTGTTCTCTTCTGGAGATGTTCTACTGACCTAACAATTAAAGGTAAATAGGAAAGAAATGAAGTCTGGCCCATCATGCTACACCAATGTTTCTCCATCATTGTGGACAGCTAGTTCTTTGTATTGCTTGAAACATCTTCCACTTCAAAGTGATTACAGTTTGCTGTATTGAAGTATGGCATGCTAAAACACATGCAACTTGATCTCAAAAAGAAGATACAGGTTTTCAGTCAGTACAAAGTGGTAGTTCCCATTCAGTCACAAAAAAACCCAGAACAAAATTAAATTTCAAGCAATCACAGAATCATACAATAATTAAGGTTGGAAGAGGGCCTTCCAGAGATCATCTAACCCAATGCCACTGACATGTCTGAATCTATCACTGTCTGTATCAGACACTGTAACTCCTGACATACCATCAAGTGTTAGAATAACTCATTTAATATTTTCCTTCTGAAAACACCTTTGTGATGAACTTTCAAGGCAATGGGAAAACAACAGCTGCTACAGATAATACACAACTCTGAATTTTTTTTTAACCAAGTTGTTTATACAGCCTGGATCCAAGGTCCATCTAAACTGTTGGGGTTTTTTAGGCACTTGTGCATATAAAAAATTATCCCACAATTACACAAGTTTTCCATTGGTATCAGAATAGTACTGCATTTTAAGTCACGTGTCCCAGAGATAAACGATAATGCATAAAATGGCTTGCAGAGCAGAGCCTGCAGCATACAGCTAACCGGTATCATGCTTGGAATCCTCTTTGCTGTGTTGTCTCTGGCAGCCGCAGGTACGTGCCCAATTTTAGCATTAGTTTTAAAGGAAAAATGAATTAAAATCTAACAGCAACTTTCTTTTTTTTTAGGAAAATTAGACATTCTGCAACAAAGCAGAGAGAGATACAGCATAGGCAGTTAATTAAAAAGTTCTCTCAAAACAATAACTAGGTGCTGTGCTATTCTATTGTTATTATAAGGGCTTGATTAGCATTACTGCTCTTAGCCTTTAGCAAATGCAGAGTTATCTTACTTAGCTTCAATACACTGAAATACAGTTAACCTACCTCAAATTGTTGCGTTGGCTAAGAGCTGCATCTCAGTTGACACATGAGAATTTGGTTAAGCCAACTTGATTTGATTATCTGTCAGAACGATGAAACTGTTCAAACAGGCTTTATATAACATTGGTCAGTTTTGACTGATGGCTCAATCTTCACTTGTATCACATTAAATCACAGCCTATATTTGTACCTTGCAATGTTCTGTACACTGTCTATATTTAAAAAACCCAAGCCTCTCTTACAGATGTTTTTTAAGCCTCCTACTTTTAAAACTTGCATCCTATTTTGTATGTCTTCTAGCCTTTGGCTGTGGGGTTCCTGCCTACCCACCCTTTGTATCTAGAGTGGTTGGAGGGGAAGACGCAAGACCTTACAGCTGGCCCTGGCAGGTTAGTCATTTTGTGCTTTCCCTGGAACAATTAGGGTTGTACTGCCCTCACACAACAGGGCTGAACGAAACCAGGTTTTATATTTCATTTGATGCATCTTGCCTGTCATGTCCTAGGTTTTGAATATTACATTCTGATCAATCCTAAAGTTTTCAGTCTTTTTAAGAAAGCTCTGAATGTGCCATCTCTCTTGCCGGTTATGCAGGCTTTCATGTTCTTTCAGTAGTCTTGGGCACCATCCCATATTTAAGCAAGACAACTGTGAAATTCAGTGGAGCATGCAATGCCTACTGGAGCATAGTTGTACATAGAGTTAAAAAATACATTTCTGAAGCAAATGAAATGTTCTATTTGGGCCAGGCTTAGCGAGACCTTTGGAAGAAACATTTAAAAAAAAAAAAATCAAGCTTTTGGATGATAGGGAAGGAGAGAAACCTTTTCCATGGCCAGGAGTTGGAAACTTGCTGCTTAAAAGCCTCCCAGCATCTTGCAGCAGCAAGCTGTGTTTGGGGTGCAGGAAGAAATTGCAACAATGAAAAAATCAGTAAGCAAAAATCTGAGCCTTACTTGATGCGTTGATCCTAGGCCTCCCTTCAATACAGTTCAAATGGCAAATGGTACCACACCTGCGGAGGAACCCTCATTGCCACCAACTGGGTGTTGACAGCTGCACACTGCATCAGGTAAATACCGGAGTTAAAGTCTGTACCCAGGAAGCAGCACATGACCAGAGGTAGATGAAGCAAAACCGTATTAATGCCAGTTCTCCCTTTCCCAATTAAGAGCTCAAAGTTTCACATCGTATCTTTTGATTATAACTAACAGGTCAGAAGAAGAATGACACCTTTTCATTTTCTTAAAATAAAAGTAGAGGGGAAAAAACCCCTCATACAGTTACCTGAACTATATAGTTTTCATGTTCTGTAAATAACTACAAACGTCATTATGTTTTCAAGTTGGTATTAAAATTCAGCTGTGTCACCTGTTTCTATATGTGGCAGTGAGATCCACAGATTAACTAATCAATTCACTCCCCAAAGAAATAATCACAAATGCTTTGAATATACCAGTCATTTTCAGTAAGCTCTTCACATTATGGGGCAGTATAACAAAGAAATGATCAGGTACAGCTTTCGTCATCAAAACTGTTTCCACAAAGACAACCCCATTTTGGTTTGGTAGCATATGCCCTTGAATATGTACATATAGTTCTTGGTTATGGTAACGCTAAGTGGTAGAAAATACCATAATATGAAATAAGAAGGATTGGCTGCATGTTATTATTAGAAATCCTACATATTGTATTTATCACACAGCTGTTTATCAGTGAAACTGTTTATCGCTGTCAAAAAAGCAGTCCAAATTGTTTACTTCATTGAAGAATACAAGCTGAATCCTGCAAAGATTGGAGAAATCTTGAGTTTGTTAATGAAGCCTTAAACGGGAGTTGACAGGATGGCTTGGAGGTGAAATGACTATTAAGCCTAGCACACGATGCTTTGTCCTTCGCAAATCAGTCAGACATTGGCTCAGCTCCAGACAAATCATGCACGTGATGTGAGACTTCAGTCTTAAGGATATTGTTACCGAATATCTCAGGTGGCAAAGATGCAGATGCCAAAGCAGCAAGCCAGCAGCTGCGTAACTGAGTGTCCTTTTCTTGCCCAGTTCTTCTCTGAATTATCGAGTATTTCTTGGAAAATACAACCTAGCAGCTACAGAAGAAGGATCAATTGCACTTCCTCCAGAAAAAATCATTGTCAATGAGAACTGGAATCCACAGAATGTTGCAAATGGGTAAGCTGGTGGCAAGTATTTTTTCAGTTAATAGATGCAGGACAAAAATCAAACTGCCTGGATCCCACCCACCCTGGGTTGTGGAAGCTAAATGCATAAATGTTTGGAGCATCTGTTACAGCTTACAATAGTACTTCTAAATGTTTAATCATAGGTGAGAGTTGAGTCTCCAGTTTGTACCTTTCCCCCTCAAGAGAAGATAAAGAACTTCCAATATTAATTGCTTACTGATTAATTGTGTTTTCAGATGCCATTTTGCATGTTTATGCTTGGATGGGAAGCTGTTCTATGCAATGATTTCTTTCATACAGTGGAAGGGAATTAATTAATTTATATAACACTCTTTGAAGCCCTCTGATGAATGGCGTAAACAGAGAGTATTGTTGATCAATGGCATTAATATTTTTTTTGCTGAAGGACTCCTACAAAGAAGTCCCCTCAGTTTCATGGTCCTTGGAGTTAGTCCTAACACACACTGATTTTAGTGAAAAGAACCTATAAAAGGCAATTTCCAGAAAGCTGCCAACAGGAAAGCAGACAGCTCTGCAGGGAACAGTCTCCCAGTCCATGGACTTCCCCATTGCTCGAGGGTGGAGGCCTCCTTGCTCCCTGGCATCTTTTTAATAGGCCAAGTGCTGTTTAACTGCTAAGTATTCATGCTACTGTATCTTAATCTATTTGCAAACCTCTCCACCCCTTCCCCACACTCAAATGTGTGCATATGACCACAGGTACGACATTGCTTTGATCAAACTCACCAAACACGTCACCTTAAGCGACCACATTAGGCTGGCCTGCCTCCCCCCTGCACAAAGTATCCTATCATCCAACACTGCCTGCTACGTGACAGGATGGGGAAGACTGCAGAGTAAGTACTTGGCCATTTGCTAAATTATGGAACAAAATCTTCCAGTACTGCCTTCTCCTTTGGGATTGACCGGAAAAAGGCCGTTGATGGTGCTCAAGATCCCCTCAATTGTAGTGAGGTAGTTTATCAGGTTCCACTTCACTCGCACAGTATGATTTTTTTCCCTGCCTTTAGTTCATTTTGCTTGTAATGAGGCTAGTAACGCACTAGAGGGCCCTGCACTAAGCTGTTAGAAGCTATTGTAACACAGACGTTAACAGTGAGCAGACCGGTGAATTTTCTAATCCTAACATACTCCGCTGAATAACTGAAAAGACACATAAGGGAATAAATGTAAAGTTAAGAAAATCTCAGAGACCTCAACAGAAGCATCAGCTCAGCTCAAGAGGCAATTCCCAGAGTGATAAGTAAATTGTAAACTCCTGAACAAAGAGTGGCCCTTTATTTCTCTAACGAGACATTTTTAAGTTAAGGCCTTTTATATATGTGTGTGTATATACATATATAAAAGAATGGAGCTAAGGAATGGATCATATTTTCCTTTAACACAGCCCTGGTGGAGTTCCTTACCTGGAGGGATAATACCGAGATCCTGGGAGAAACTTAACAACGCAGTTTTGTTCTTTCTTCAATGCCAGCTGGTACCATGACTCCTTTGTTTCTGTTCCCTCCCAGCAAACGGACCTCTTCCAGATGACCTGCAGCAAGGCCTTTTGCTGGTGGTGGATTATGCAACTTGCTCCAAGCCTAGCTGGTGGGGAAGCACAGTGAAACCCACCATGGTTTGCGCTGGTGGGGATGGAATCACCTCCAGTTGTAACGTGAGTCCAGAGAATGCTGCTCTTAGGGCTTGGTTCCAGACACAACCAGGCCTGATGCAAAGGAGAGCTTAAAAAAAAAAAAAAAAACCAAACAAGGAGGAGCTATTCACACTATGACTGCCATTAACTATGTTCCCCCCTTCCTCCCAGGGTGACTCTGGTGGCCCACTGAACTGCCAAGCTGCTGACGGCAGATGGGAAGTGCACGGTATCGTCAGCTTTGGCTCTGCTCTTAGCTGCAATTATTACCACAAGCCTTCTGTCTTCACTCGGGTCTCTGCTTACAATAGCTGGATCCAGCAGGTAAGGTTCTAGAGAATACAGACACTTAGCTCTTTCGGAGGTTCTCTCTGATTCAGATTTCTGCCACTTACTCAGGGAGCTGTATCACTTTTGATTCAAAGCCTACTTTACATACAAGTAGCCTCTGTAGACAAGCCCTTAGCAGTACGAAAGCAGTCTCTGTAGCAAAAATATTGTATCCTCTTCTTAAATAGTTATCCAAATTATTTTCACTTTTAAATAAGTCTCGATGTTTGGGAATGTATTCTCCCTTTATACTAGAGCTCTGTTTATAGTTATAAAGATTTTACTGGTATGTCTTCAGAAGTGATTACTCAAATTTTTATCCATCAATAACACCGATTGTTGCAGTTGCATCCTAGAAGGCAGTGCATGCAGCTCCTGTCTGGAACATCAACTATTTTTTAATTTAATATAAACTTTAATCTAAAAAGTGACTAAGAAGCAAAAAAATCTTATTTCAGTTATTTAAATCCTGAATCTTAGATGCAACTTATACTATTCACAAATGCCTGGGTCTCACGATCTGATTTTTCACTTGTTTCACGTCTTTGTAGGTTATGGCAACCAACTAATCCAAAGAGAACTGGATGACAGACACAAAGAAGAAAAACAGTTTGAATAAAGTCATTGTCATGACACCTTTGATCACAAAGAGTTGGGAAATTATGCTTTTAACAACACAAGCATTACACCTAACCATACTGCAATAAACACTATTTTTTGCAACATGAAAGAAAAACCTGTGTCCCTGTCACTTCTTCCTGTGTATTGTCAGGACCAGAGCCTGTGTTTACCGATAGCGCTGGAGACCTTTTACAGTCTTTCACCCTGCCTGGGCTGGAGCTTGCTACCCTCACCTGGGGGAAGATGCGAGCCTGCTGTGCAGAGGCTGGGCAGCAGGAAGAGTTAGAGCCACAGGAACAACCCGGGGGGGGGGGTAGGGGGTGAGAAAGCGAGTGCCAGCAGGGCTGAAGGCAGCAGCAGGCAGCTGACGGGACCCCCAAGTCCACGAGCAGGACTCGGCAGAGCCGGCGGTGGCAATGCCCAGCGGGAAGGCAGCACGGGTGCAAGCAGGTCCATGCAGGTGAGTGTGGGAGCACTGCAAAATGCTTCTGCAGAGAGGTTTTTAACACCAGGTGAGCTTGGGACTTAGCAAGGGGAAGGGTAACATCCTGCAGTGAGTGCTGGCAGCGTCTCCGCAGACTTCTCTTCTTCACATCCCCGTTGCTCGTTTTTAAGTTGTTCAGATGCCAGGTGAAGACCTCTGAACAGTCACTGTTGGCTCACCCACAGACACAAGTGGAGACTTTTTGCAAAGCACAGGCAGAATCACCACCTTTTAGCCTGGTATTAAATTAAAGCCCCTATTTGTATTTCTTTCATTTTAATAAAAGATAGGCAACATAAAATCAAGGTGAATTTTTGTTGTGTTTTTCTTCTCCCTCCTGACCCATATTCTGGCAGATTCAAGAGTAAAACGATTGATTAAAAACAGAGGACAAGCAACTCAAAGGTAAGCAGTAGATAGCACAAAGAAAAGACTGAAAGTTTGTTGTGAAAATAGAAATGCATCAGAGAGAAATTTTTATAGGCTTGTGGTTGCTTTCAGTCAGACATTTTGCAGTTGTTATCTTTGGATTGAAAGTAAGTAAATAAATATATTTTTAAACATAAATTGTATTACATAAATAAGAGAAAACATGGCTGTTTATCATCTTTGGGAACTAGTATTTTTATTACTTTTCTTCTACTTTACAACCATTGACCACTATTCTGCTGCAAAGAGCCCAGCAGGAACTTGTTTTGCCTAATATCAGCCTCTGCTGAGAAACAGCAGGCTTTATCGGGTTTTTATCTTAAAAAAATGTAATTTCACCTATCTGAAAGAGCAGGGGATCTGAGGAGGGCTTTTTGCAATCACCTCTACTATGCAAAAGGAAAAAAAAAAAAAAAGAAAAAATGGTCTGAGACTGATCAGCAAGTCAGTCCTCTGGTTTGTTCTTTATCAGTGGAAATAAGGGTTGCCCAGTAATTTAGGAGTCACCAGCTTCAGCATAACATCCTGAGTTGTTTTGATGAGTATCGTTAACGTAAGATTGTAAATGATTGATTTATGGTTCTGAAAATGAAAATCGTCAGAGGTTACTTCGCGGTACGGAACATGGATGGCAATTATGTGCAGCATGAAACAGAGGGACAGAAAAGGTAATCATGAAGCTCAAACAGTAAAAATTGGATACGTATATACTTCTGTAAAAACCAAAACCAAAACTTTGATTTTTTTTTTCCTTTTGAAATGTTTAGACAATATTGTGGAAACATCTGAGGTCATATGAACATATCAACACAAATTCCTATTAAGAACAAATTCTAAAAGTTCTAAAAAAATTCAACAGTTCCAGTTTGTGATCACTGAAATAAGTAATCCATCTCTTCATGGGCTTCCTTAAGATTGGGAAAGAAGTACCACAGAGAATAAAATCTACAGCAAATTATTTTATCAGTCTTAATACTCACAGAAAATCTGTATGATTTCATTTGTGTGTTTTTGCAGCTCTGAGTGTGTCATGGAAACAGTCCCTTTACTACACCTTTTCTTTTAAAATCAAATGTCAGGTGAAACAAAATACAATAAAATGTGTCTTTCAATAACATTCAGCTAATGCATGTTCCCTGTACTTTGTTTCAGAATGCATGTGAATTGTTAAACATCACTACTAGCTCCAGTTATGTTTTCAGGAGCTGCAAGAAACGCCCCAGGGACCAGATACCCCCATTCTTCTTTTTTTTTTAAATTCTTTTTTTTTTTTTTTTTTTTTTAAACAGATGTTGTCCCTCCTCCAATGCTGGTGGTAGAAAAACAGTTCAAAGGATTTTGACAGCATGCATGGTCTCCCTCTGCAGCCTCCTTGGAGCCATTTCTTTTGATTTGAGCAACAGCTTAGAAACATGGAGAGACACAGGGAAAGCCCTTCAGGAACTTGTGTCCTGTGAAAACCTTTGGGCTGTTCGCCTCATCTATCTCCTGCAGGAAGAAAGGCACAGCCGGCTGTTCCCAGCAGCAGACAAGAGGAATACATCATTTCATGCTTATCTATTGGGGAATTTAAACTCCCTCTGTAAGGCAAATGAAGCAGAACTGTATTGTAAGAATTGCCAATGCAAGGAGAAAATCTCCATTTGTAGATTTTACATCATTGACATGAGACAAAAATTAAATAGCACAAGGGATACTGAAGCCAGCCAGGTGCTCTCCAGAGCGATCTCTGAACTGCTGGAGCGTTTTAGTAGTCCCCATGAAGATCTCAAAGCTATGAGAGACAATCCTGACTGGGCAGACATAGTAGCTTTTAAACTCATCCTTCAAATTAGAGAAGCCATGCTTAAAGCTCTTTTAATGCCAGCATCTACAAGCTTTCAAACAACATTGCATCATTTTTTTGCCATTCTGAACTATGCTATCTTCTCATCAGAAAGTGTACATCAGTGCTTGATGGATAATGTCAATCTATCACTTCATTTCACCCACTGTGAAGGAATCTCTTTTTTCATCCCATTCCTGGGCTCAGATGACTTTGTGTCCATTGAAGCCTTGGTAAAGGAACTGCGTAATGTGCAGAGCTGCCTACTGCAGCAGGGACAGGAAAAGCTCCTCAAGAAATCTAAAGAAATCCTGTTGACAACAAGCCTTAAGATCAGTCTGTTAGTGATAGCCTGCCTCGTTTACCCCATAATCCTGATGTCCTTCAAACAAATGACAGACTGGATACACAATTATGCTAGGAACCTCAAGGAAAGGACAGAAGACTTGAAAAGGGAGAGGCGCCTAGCTGAGGATCTCTTACACCAGATGTTGCCAAAATCTGTGGCCAAGCAGCTAAGGAAACACCAAAAAGTTGAGGCAGAAAACTATGATCAGGTTAGCAAATGGAGAGGGTGCTGCCACCAAGGGTAGAAAAGTATTCACCTAAAAAAGCACCTACCTTGCCACTGTTTTGAGGAATCTGGTTTTGTACCCATAGTTGAGTCTGGATGGAAATCCAAATATTCACAATGGGTTCTGGAAAGAGCTGTGCAGTGTGCCATGAAGCACTTAGGCTGATGGGGAAGAAGAGCTGAAATTTCCAGAAGCATAGCTTTAGATGTCAAAGATCCTATGTTGGCAAGTTGTTGTCTTTGGGTTTAAGAGCCTACTCATGAGAGCCAGCTAGCATCCTGAGATCATGAGTACACAGGAGCAAGAACTGAGTTTCCTCCTCACAAAAACCAATGTAGGACAAATCCTGTCTGTACTTGTCAGTACAATTCCATAAACATAACTGAGAGCATGGGACTTCGAGAAGGATAAGAGGGATGGATGATCTTGTAGCCTCAAGTGTGTAATGGTAATGAAGCCTGTCGACATAAAAACAAGGGCAGAGTTTGGCCAGCCACCCATTTATTTGCAGCTCTGCCTCACAGCATGCATGCTGCTGTCAATGCTGAATTTAGCAGCTGTGCTGCACAGCCCACAGCCAAAATCCTCATGCCACAGTAATTGCAATTCTATTCACTCTTTCTGTTCACCCTTTTTTCCCACTCTGTTACTTTCAGCTGTGAAACACAATAATAAATGTTTGCATTTAATTCATAGGTGTCATTATCGAAACAGCAACCTGTAATTGCACACTTAATTCTAATTCACAATAGTCATGACATCAAAGGTAGCTGAACCAAGGCAGGGAGTGGAAAGGTGGCTCTTCTGGATTAATTGGTATTACCGAGGATGAATAAAAGAACAATTTTAGTTTAAACACTGACAAAGTGCAGGCAACACAGAGAAGCAGCACTTAATTCTTTGCCAACAGCTATAACACAAATTTCCCTTCCTCAATTCGGTGGTTATGGTTTCTGGTAGTTCTTTCTTTTATAAATCTGATTTTTTTTAAAGTGAGTTTCTCTGTAAATTGCTTGATCATAACAAAGATAAAAATCCTTTGAAGAGAAATAAAATCCAGTTAATATTTCCTAATTCAACAAGAGCAGAGACAGCAGTTGAGTTTTTATTTCACAGTTTGTTCAGATACCTAGTTTTGATCTCTACCACAGTTTAAATCTCTTTAAAAGAAAAATCAGACCCTCCTTCTATGAGAAGTCTTTTTGATCACTGCTCACAAGATTGAAAACATTTGACTTTCGGTCTCCTATCTAGCACAAGGTATTCAGAGAAGTACAGATGATAAACTTTGGAGATAAACATAATTTTATCTGTCAAAGTAACAGAGAACAATTCAGAGCCAGAGCTTGTTAATTTAGGATTGTATCTATTCGGTTCTGCAATACTGGTTCTACGTGCAGCCTGTGCCTTAGGCTGTTCTGCTCAGAATTTCACAAGTCCCCAAATTCTTCAAAGGTTCTGCTGCTGTTGCGTGGAGACCTTGGCTTCACACTTTCCTTCTCCCTGTGACAGGTGACTATCTTTTTCTCGGACATCGTGGGGTTCACAAGCATCGCTGCCTCCTGTACTCCCTTGCAAGTTGTTGAGATGCTCAACAATCTGTACGTCTGCTTTGACAGCAGGATTGAGTCTTACGATGTTTACAAGGTAAGTACAAACCTGCAGGCAAGGAATCCGGAAGTTGCTGAAATCTTTCTTACTTTGTTCCCTAGTGAATATCAAATACATCAGGCTAGCTGGCCAAAAGCCATGAAATCCAAGATCTGCCATTGCACAGGGACTACATCGCAGCTTGGCAAGTGGTGGACAGCTGAGATTTATTTCAAAAGGAGATCAGAATAAAATATAAGCTTGGTGCCTGCCACTTAGTGACACGAGCCCCTTCCCATCAGGTGGAAACCATTGGCGATGCCTACATGGTAGTGAGTGGCCTGCCAGAGAGGAATGGGAGCAAACATGCTGACGAGATTGCCAAAATGTCTCTGGATCTGGTGGCAGCAGTTCGTCAGGTTGTGATCCCTCATATGCCGGTGGGCAGACTGCAGCTGCGGGCTGGGATACACACAGGTATGTGGGCTGAGGTGGAGGTATGAGAAAGAGAGAATAGGACACAGTTCAATTGTGTGAGGAGAAGAGAATTCTGCATTTCTGTACAAGCCATTGACTCTCCGCAGGTCCCCAGGATGAGTATTTCTCCCAGTTCCAGCAGTAACAGTGGGGTGAAATGACTTTTGTTTCCATCAGTGTGGACGGGGCTGTGAAACAATTCAGTATTGCCAAAGTGCATCTTCCCCTGATATGAGCACCAGTTAGCCACAGCTAATCAAATCATGGCTTCTCTCCTTACGTAAATACTGTGCAGCTAGGCCCTAGATGCACTGAGTATTCCCAATTCCCGTTGCTCTCTGAGGATCCAGAGTGACTAGCAAAGGTCTTTTTCTACTTTTCTTATTGGGGTCTCTCTGCCTTGTATTTTCCTAGGGCCCTGCGTAGCTGGAGTTGTAGGGTACAAAATGCCTCGGTATTGCCTTTTTGGGGACACTGTAAACACAGCCTCCCGCATGGAGTCCACCAGCTTGCGTAAGTGACTCGGGCACAATCTGCAAGTTCCTTACACACCAGTCAGGCTCACTCCGGCGCTCTACATCTCTTAGGTACTGCAGTGAAAGGAAAACCCCTAACACCCCCTCACATTGCGCATAGCCAAGTGCAAAATAAGGTTTGTACAGGAGAAGGAGCGTTGTCTGTGACACATGCCAGGCTAGAGAACTAATTACCTTAAATCTAAAGAACCAGCACATGCACAACTTGCAGTCCCCACTATCCCTGTACAAACACTAGTTATCAAATAAGCGAGAGAAACAAGAAACGTATTAACATGGGCAAGTCAAGTCACATCCCCTATGCCAGTTCTAGAAAGCAATTGGAAATGAGATGAGAAAGAGGGCGAAAAAAGCCAAATAGCACAAGGTAAGACGAGTTTGATGTTAAAGACTTTAACACAAAGACACTAGGTAGAAACACGATGACTACATAGAAGAGGGTAGTGCATGTTTTCTCAGTCCAGCCTTTTATGCTGCTTTTGCTACCAATACCACCGATTTTTACTGCTGTACAATGCTGCTGTGCAGAGATACCTGGTACAGCACTGCACAGTCATGTCATGGGTCAGATACTGGCTGAACTGCTGCTATGTTTTAGCTGACATCTGTATGCAGCATCACAGAGTTCTCAACCAATGTTTAAGGCATCTTTGTGTTTCTTCCTCAACCTGACAGTTTCCAAAGAGGAGGTGGAAACACTGGGCTGATAAATGCAGGAGGGCTGGTGTGCGGTCTCTGGGAATAGGGGAATCATTCATTTCTAATGCTCTTTTCTGAATCCTAGCACAGAAGATCCATATCAGTTCTGCTACGTATGATGCCCTTCTCACAGATGATGCATACGAAATTGAACTGAGAGGAGAAATTGAAGTCAAGGTAACAGTTTTCCTGTAACTTTGCAACAGTAAAGGAGTTAAATGAGATAGCAAGGAGATATGATAGATTTTGCCATTGCTTTTCTGTGAATTGCAAGTAAATTTTTAACTGTGCCCCAAGGTTCTTGTGCTAATTCAGTTGGAAGTGGCTATACATTACTCCTAATCAATGCAAAAGAGTTACTGTGTGCTTTGAAATACAGCTGCTATGTCTGCACCTGCACGGAACCACATGAATATGGGTGAAACTGTTAGGACTCGGTTACAAAGACACACTAGTGTAAGGCTGATTTTAAACTCTTAGCCATACTGCCAGGGACCAGAAAGGCCTTTTTCTGAAGTGAAAGAATTATTAGCACCCAAACTGTATATAAATTAATAATAATTCTTTCCCAAAACAGCAGCCACTTAAGAGAGAAGGAGAGATAAGTGCAGTACGGGTAGTAGCCCTGGCCATAGTGATTGTCTGCTTTGCTTCATATCCCATGCAAATAGCTGTTTTCTGCTCTCTCCTTTTTCTTCTTCCAGGGCAAAGGGAAAATGAAAACCTACTGGCTTCTTGGTAACAAGAACTACAGTGTCCAAAATGACAGCCTGGTGTGTCACTGGAATCCAGCAATCTCCAAGAAAAAGATGATGGAAACCAGCCAGGGATCTGCCCAACAAGTAAGGAGGTGAACTTTTAGCAGGGTGAGACTTCCTAGATAATGAGCCGTTCACTAAAGGCTAAGACATGTAGATCCTGCATCTTTCTGCAAGTAGAGGGCTCTGCTGTGTACAAATACAAGCTCTAATGCATGTTCCTCTCCATCAATAGCATAGTGCAGGCGCTGTGGGAGCAGCACTGGCTGAGCAGAGCCCTGACAGTCACATTCAAGGGAGCTCCAGACCAGCCTGGACCCCTGAGAGTGCCACCCACAGCGTGAGCCAGAAGCAGAAGAATGGCTTTCAAAGCTCCCACCAGAGCCTCCAGGAGAACCTCGCTTTATTGGGCTCGCCTGCTTTGGGGGAAGGTGGCAAAAGTGCCAGTTTAGAACACAGGGCACCACTCGGAGACCACGTGATTAAAGCAATGTGGAAAAATGAGTTTCTCCCAGGTTTTGTAGGTGAGATGTGATAGAATAAGAAGTGACCAGACTGTCCCATGCACACACATTTCTTTTAAATAACATTCACTTTTTGTTCTTAGCCATAATTCACAATTTTAACTAGTATGTTTACTTGGCAACCTAAAACACCAACAGAAACTTAGAAAGATGTCTCTCAACAAGAGAAGCTACAAAAGCACAGGTGGAGTTCCATCAGGAGCACACATGGCAGATACAGGATGCACAGCAATGAGACTCCTTTCGCTCTAGCAAAGCTATTCTAGATTTATGTTTGTAGGTGACACAGAATCTAGCCAAAGTCCAGGCATAGTGAGGACGCTTTCAGAACCTGAGCCAGCTTATTTCAAGCTAGCCTGTATATATCTCCAGTAAACTATCGCTTGCAAGGCATGTATAACTGTAGGTAGTAGGAGAGGGAGTAGAGAGACCCTGATGGAGAAGAGGTTAATAACTCTTTTTGATCATTGTTTCAGAGATACAAACGAAGTGGGAACAATATTAAATTACTTCTATTAAGCCTCTGCAGCACTTTGTCTTTCCAGCTCTTCTCCACTACCCAGGAATCTCCTCTCCATACATGCATTTTTTCCCTCATCCAGTCACCAAGGGAGTTGATGGTGAGACAAAGATGCAGTCTACCATCTGGAAGACATTAGAAGGACAACCTTTTTCTCCCATCAAATTGCAATTTGCTTTTCTTTCGTTGTTGGAGGAAAAGATGCCTCTGCAGTGATAAGCAGAGCATAGTAAATTCCTCTTGTACATATGACTCAGAGGAATCAAACTGAATTACTCCCTGATGTTGACAATTAGTAACTCTACCCAGAGTTGAATTTGTTTGTAAGGGGGCTGCACATATCATCAACCCCATCCTGCTAGTCACTGCCTTTGAGCAATTCCAGATTGAGGGAACCATTCTGATGGGAACAGAAGCACAAGTGTGGGGGAGAGGGTTTGGCCTGTCTCCTCTCCCAGTCAACAGGTTCATGTACAGCATTACTACTGCATAAGAGAAAGATCCTAACAAATTAAAATTATTTTTAAGGGAGGTGAGACAGTGCTTAATGGCTGCAAAAGGCAACAAAAATAAAGTATGTATTTAAGAGGAAGTCAAGCTTGGAAAGCTGCAATAGTCTTTGGTTTTAATTATTTTAATTTCTTTTTTTGCTAAAATAAAAGTAGCTTTATGAACTTCAAAGGAAGCTGGTCGGGGTATCTCTTTGTCATTCACTTGGCTAATAAGAACAACTGAAGAACCTCATTTAAGTTGTCTCCTTAGAGAACGAAAGTCAAGACCTGCTCCTTTCAGTCAGCTCAGAGAAAGTCACTGTAGGAGTGTCTGCGTGGCTCTATGTAAAGCAAGCTTAGCTTGAGGTGATGAGGTCAACTTGCTCTCAAGGGCTGGGGATCTCTGAAGGTCAGCTAAAGAACTATTAAGTCTTGCAGATAAGTAAGCCAAAATTGGAGGCTGAAATATTCACAATAAACATAATATACATGTTTCTACATGAAAAAGAATGAACCACAGAACTAACTCTATCACTAGTGTCTTATGAACCAAGATCAGGTATTGTTCTAACAATATATTCACCAGTTCAGGCAAGAATTATTTCAAGCAAATTCAGTGATTTAACTCATGCAGGATTTTGCTTCAGTCATCACAATGGTCACTTCACTCTCACAACTTATGAAAACCTAACGAGGTATTTTCCCCATCTCAAGCAAAACTTCCCTTCCCACCTTCCCAGATATCAGTACTCTTCTACATGGAATGTTTACAGGGGTGCAAACACAATTTCATTTCCGTTAAAAGATATCTGCAAGCACATGGTTAAGATTTTCCCATTAAGGTATCTGGCAAGTTGGTCTGATACTTTCACACCACAGAAAATAAATGTAAATCATATTACAACAAGCTGCATCACAGAAAGCCATGAGGAATACAAATAAAACACTTCAGAAAAAAACCCCAGTCAGCCTCTTGAATCCAAAGGGAGGATGGTGGTGTGTTTCCTTTTAAATGCTTGATGATGGTATTACTGGAGATGTGTAGAAGCTGCACAGGCATGCTCACACAGCATTAAGACAAACAAACAATCACACATACGCAAAAACACATATATAAATCTAGGCTAATGCCCACTATGGATACTGAAAGGCTGGAATCCTTTCATCTGGTTCCTGTCAGTACTCAGCAAATGAGATCAAATGTGGGGAAAAAACAACCAAAAAGGGGGGACAGATAAATGGTGTTGGAGAGCCATGACTTTCAAGTTAGCAAAGGAAAATGCCTCAGGTGCACATATCCCCCCACAAGCAGGCATGAAAGGAACACCACTGGGGAGAGGGCGAGGGACAGCTGGGTACCGCAGGGCAGCTCAGAGCCACAGGAGCCCCATGCTGTCTCCAATTGTTATGAAAATCCTGGGTCAAGATCAGAGGCAAATTATTTGCATGGAAAATTGAGCCTGTTCTGATCTTCATCTCTTCAGAGGCTTCAGCGTGGATTTTTAATTTAGAAAATAGTAGAAAATGGCCCTGTGTGCTTGATGATAGATGGCAATTAGTATTTATTAACGAAAAATGCTTTGGTTCAAGCCTGAACAATGTCTCTCCAGAGAGGAAGGAGGAAGCGATGAACTGCTTTTATGCATATGGTTGATGTTTTGATATGGTGGCTTGGTTTCCAAAGATTTTTGGGTTGTCTATGCCTAACATACAACAAGGCTTGGCATGGATGAAGGCTGAGGCTGTACCAGGTTGGCTGACCTAACTCTGAGACTGACTTTTGTTAAGAATAAACATTTTCTGGACTGAAAACGTGGGTCTGGGTCAGACTAACACAAAGTCTCAAGTTTACTCTCTGATAGGGTAGTGGATTTCAACCTAGTCAAAGGCACAGAGATATACCTTTGATCAGACAAATCCTGTAGGGATAAAAACAGTTTCCATTTTTGAGTTTTATACAGAAGTCAGTTTCTCCATAGCCTTACCTAAGCATCACTCAAAGATTAAACTTCCTTTCCATAAAGATCATATGGATTATTGTAGCTATCCTGCAAAACTAACTCATACTGCTGAGTTACATGGGATGCAGAGTTTGGATAGTAAGCTGTCCTGGTCCTCTCAGCAGATCGAGAAACTAGAATCTCTGCTCCTCCCTTCAGCCAGGCTGTTCACATTTGAGTTCTCAAAAGGCCAGAGCAGGGCAGAACAATAATCAGCATTTTCCCAGACTGAACGCCAGGTGTCATTACAGGCCTGCCTGATAAATGGTGCATTCACAGTCCGTTCAGCATCCTTTCGGGCTGCCAAGACTGGACTCTAGTCCCACACACACTTTGTTACAAGTAGTGAAAGGAGAAGAAGGGAGTGTCATTGAGTTGCCACAGCATTTTCCTCTTGAGATGGAGAAAGAGAAGCTAGAAGAGCAAAACAAGTCTTTTAAGACAAGGCATCAAATGGGAACATGCCCTTGAAACCAAAGAGCAGGTAAAAAGGGAGACAGATTAATAAGATGAAATAGAAAAGAGCACATATCCTGGAGTATTTGTCAGCTTCTGGCTGGTCCTGATTCCCAAACCACTCTGGCACTGACTGTTCCCTACTCTCACTTATTCCAGGACAGTTGGGATGATCTCTATGGCCCAGATGCAAACACAGAAATCAAAAAAATATCAAGACTAAACGCTTGACTCTGCTAACAACTTGTTCAGTGACCTCCAGTAAGTTACCTAGCCTGTGGGCTCTGAACACAGAGAGCATTTTGAGAGCTTTTGAGAGCATTAAGAAGTTTGTTATTAAAGACATGTCAAAATGAAAGGAGGGTGGGAAGCTGGAAACAAAAATAGTTCATTGAAATTAATCAGTTGACAAAGTTCTTGCCAGTGACATTTCAAAGATCCTGGATGATACTGCTAGAGAAAGAGCAACAGCTATCCCAGACTGCAGTAGTTGGGGTGATTCAGGTCCTCACCCAGAATGGAGAAGTCCTGTCCCCCAAGTCCCTTCTCTCCTTCCATTAACGTGCTGGCGTGCTCCCAGCCCCCGCTGGGATGCTCAGCACATGAAGCCCTACTGCTGCTTTTGTTCCCATCCATTAAAGTCCAGCTGGAGCCAGGTGCCAAGAGTTTGGCCTTTAAAGTCTTCAGTAACACCAGCCACTTTGCACTCACCTTACGTGAGCCAACAGTATTTTTAGGCCTCAGCTGAATGATGGCAAGCTGGGAAGCTCCCTGGCTAATCATCTCACACCCTGCAGAGGCCAGGCCATATACCCAATGACCCTGGCGAACCCCAGGGTAACAACCTCAGGGGCTATTGTTCTTTCTGTCTTACGTGTCTGCTTTCAGTACTGCACAGAAGAGGCCCCATGGACAAGTTATCCAGTTGGATCCCCAGGGGCCTTTTGCCTTTTCCTATTTATCCTTCAGGACATGGTACATTGGAGACTGCAGGGAGTCCATTAGCTGATCAACTGACCTGCAGATATAAGGAGCTGCTTAATTAGCAGGTCTAAAGGAACATAAGGGGTGTGTGTGTCACTCCCAAGAGAGCAACATAAAGACAACAGATGCCTGAAAACATTTTTTTCCTTTCCTAGAGAGTTCTTTAAAGACATGGCTTTTTACTATCTGCTAATTAAAAACAGCAGTTCAAGTTTGCATTGATCCTTCAGCACAAGAGCTCACATATTCAAGCTCATGGAAACAACAAAAGGCAGGAGCATAAAACCCCAGTGATATTGTGGAGTTTGTGCTCCTTGTCCTCATCTCACGGTAATTCCTAATTCTTCTAGAATTGCTTTTCACTTGTTCTCAAAGCAGGTCACTGCTGCACTTGCTCTTCAAGTACAGCACAGACAGATACGAACTGACTTTACTATGGGACCAGAACCACAGTTTATTGACTTCTAGGCCAGTGCTCATGGAGTCAGGCCCCAAAAAGAAAGGATGGTGATTACAGCAATTGTCCTAGGCAAACCACAGAGGACACTCAGTAAGTCCATTCACTACACTTTAAGTGTCATATCTGGCTGCAGCCAGTCCAGAAAACAACAAGTTCTTTCTATTGCAAAGTCCTTAAAATATAGGACAACTCATCCAGATTGGACCAGATCCATACAACTTTGTGATGTGCCATCACCTGAGTTTCTGCCTCTCTGGAACATTCCTGTCCTCACTCAACTCAGTGTGGGTCTAACAGTGGCAGCAGTTTCCCTGCTGCACTGCTCTGTATTTCTTACTGCCCAAATTTAGGCTGACAGAGGCCTTAGTGTGTACCCTAAGGACTAGGGATTTTGTTTTTAAACCCTCAAGAACACGCACAAGGCAGGAGAGAGTCAGAGTCTATTTCAGGAAGGTGTTTGTGGCAGTCAGGCTAAAATTAGACCATTTGTTCCTAAAAAGACTGTGTAGAATGACAAGGATTTGGCAAGAGGCTCTTTAGTTGGGAATGTGACACAGGAAGCGCCTACATGGCTGCTGGCAGTGATGTCACCTGGCTGCCCAACGGTGCCGCGCTGCAGGGTCCTGGGAAGCTCCGAGAGCGAGCACTGGAACTTGTTCAAGCCACTCTGTATCTGCAGGCGGCTGAGTGCAGAGCAGGGCGCGAGGCAGAAGTGTCGACAGGCTCCACCGCTTAACACTCCCAGATAAGGGAATCTGTAGCCATGACAGAGAACTGTTATTCTTGCACTATTTGTGATGGGCTCTTCAGCAAAGTATCAGTCCCCTCTTCCTGTCATGCCCCCTCCTCTTGCTGCTCCAGAAATTCCTGCCTTCTGAACTTTCTGCCTTCCACACATGGCTCACCAACACTTGTGCTTAGCACCGTCGAGCTGGCAGCATCATTAGGGAACAAATCAGTGGGCACTGGGCCTAGAAGCTCAGCCTGGAGGGACAGGACATTTTGTTGTCTCAATGAAGGTACTTGCTTTGAAGCTAAGTTAAGGGGTACCAAATCAAGCTCTCAAACTTGTATAAGTAGGGATCTGTTCTGAGGTTTAAAGTACAGTAGTATAATGATTAGGGATGTGCAAAAAATAGCTCTGGAAAGCCACACAGCGTTACAGTTTGGAGGTATAGAAGTTTTAAATGCAGCCTCTCTCCTCCAGTAGCAGCTTTCTGGTCATCAGGTAATTACTGAGTATCAGCAAAAGCTCTCATTCATCCTTGCCTCTATGATTGCAAAGCTGCACAGACAATCACCCAGCTTCATAACACCCATGTGAAACAGGGGAGCATCATACACACTTCGTGTGTGTGTGGAAATACAAACAATTGCTTTGACTGCAGACAAGATCGTGAAAGTGATGCACAATGCCACTTCTCAAAGCAAGACTTTAATCACTGGCCAACGCTGCGTCCCATACAATAACAGAATAAAAGACCCCAAAGCAGCTAAGTCTTAGACTAAATCATCCTGCTCTCAATGCTTGACACAAGGAAACAAGTAGAGAGAACTACAGAGGGAGAGAAATGTGCTCTATCAATTTGGAGAGCAGATTATTTACAAAACCAGCAGCAAGACAGCATGAGATCTGTCTGCCAGTCAGGCTGTTTGGACTTTAATGAAGGCTTCCTGTGTTGTGGGCAAAACGAGACTGACATGACCCAGCCCAAAGGTTTGTCTTGGCTCTGACTTCAGCGATAAGCCCCACGGCTGTTGGAACCTTGAACCAAACAAGCCCTCAGATTTGTAAGCCACTGAGCAAGACCTCAGAGATAATTTACCTTACAAACCTCCTTCTGCTTTTTTTTTTTTTTTAAACTGACTAATCCCCTTCTGGTTTACATCACTTCAAAAATAGTTGAAACTATTCAGTTTATGAACAAATACTTATAATGATTCCTTTTTGCAAAACACATTGAATTTTCTAGAAAATATAGTTTGCTGTTTTTCTCCTAATACCACCTTCCTTCCCTTCCACCCTCTCAAAACAGCCATAGCCCTTAATATGTGTCCTTCCTCACTGGTAGTTTTGATGTGTCTGGATGGAATTACTATTCGAGCTGTGGTTAGAGATTGGGACCCAGAATTGATTTTAAGCCTCCCAGAGTTAAAGAAAGGTCAGATTCGGAGACGCCTAGCTGCTCAGGCCCATGGCCCCTTTACTCCTTATTGTCTAAGGGCAGCTCTGATTTATTAGCATGTCATCTACTGGATTTGCACCCTAGTTCACCTCGACCTCTCACAAGCCATCTCTCTCCACTAAAATATCATCATGTGCTAAAGTGTGAAAGATCTCCTGGTCCTATTACACTTGTCAGGTACATCTGACCTATCCAGGCTAAAGAATGTTACTGTATCATATCCCTTCTCTCCTCCATTCATTCTTCCCATGGCCAATATTTTAGGGCTTCTTGGTCATTTCCTGATCTGCTCTGGCCTGAGATATGATGTCATGGCTCACAATGGTCTTCACACTTCAACACTAGGCAAAAAATGTGCTGTTATCCTCAGGGAGGTGACATGGTAAAACAAATCCTCTTGGTCAAGCAATGCAGAAGTTATGTGAAGAATCTCCAGTGGGCAAGGGACGCCAAAAGCGTTCTCTGCCTCCAAAGCTTTGTGGCATCTATCAGCTGTGCAAAGAGGAGCCATAGTAGCGTGTTGGTTTTAACTAAACGCAGTTAAGGGTTTACAGCATGGACACCTGTTCACAAGAGGGGTTTTTTTGAAAGATGGGGCTTCAGTGCTCAAATGAAGACCCTTTGAAAGGTTCTCCCACGTTTCAGAAAGCACTGAAGCACTATTTCTGGTAAAAAGTACTAGTAATATGTCCAACTCATATTGTCTGGCTGCACTCTTACCCTACCTGTCCATTACTGCTTCCTATTGTGTAGCTTTGCCATTCAGCTTTCAAAGCAGAGCAGACAGAGATCAGTTTTGGGCAAGAGAGTGAGTGGACACACAGAAGAAATTGCTCCCAGATCAGGAAGTTCCAATAGACACGAATCAAACTGTTGGACCTCCTACTCACTGCAATGCAGCACAGCAATGCAACCAGGGTCTTAAAGTTCAGGCTTAAAGGTAGCATCTAGGACCTCCTTTTAACAGGCCACGGAGCTAAATCACTGACAGGAAAGCAAGTTCAACATTTCCTATAGCCTATCTGGCATGCACAGACATACTGCACAACCCCTCCATGTGTAGCTGCTACTCAAGCCTGACTGCTCCGCTGAGTGCAAACTGTGTGTAAAAACGCACACAGACATGGAGCTGTCTGTGTACACATGGAACTGTAAGCCAATTTTTTTTATTTGTGCAAATAGCCAAAACCTTCCCTACATCAATATCATTTATGAGAGTAAAGATTTTAGTCCCACATAAGTTGAAAATCCTCCAAGGTCTGTATTGAAACACCTAGAGGGAGAGAGAACTGAAGCTGTATTCGGCCAGCTGATCAACAGCAACTGGTTTCATGGATCCTCAATCTGGTTGACAGTTCTATTAAGTAGTAACTTTAACTGTCCAATCACTTAGTGAACAGAGGACCTGTTCAGCTTGGCGACAAAATTCTGTTCAGTACCCCATCCATATAAGCCCATTGGAAGTGTGGGTATGATAAACTTGCCTTTACAAGGAGCACTCTTGTGAGCTGAAGCTAACACCATATTGTCCTCATCCTGAAGCTAGGTTTAAACCCTGGTTTTGCATTGATTAAACTATTTTGATTAGAGAAATGATTCTTTTACCCACTGGCACAGCATTCAGTTGCTTAACACAACTGTCTCTTGTCCCTGTAAATTAATTAAATGAAATCCTGTAATTCCAGAATAACTCTGACCAGCCCATAGCCACTAAACATTTGACTCAAAATTAACTTTTACAAAAAGAGGCACACTGTAAGTAACTTGGAGTGAAATCATTGCTTTCCTCAGCATCCACAGGCAGATTTAACTGCCTTCCCCCAATCTCAATGTCACCACAAGGGCACACAGAACAGTGCAGCCCCTGGGGACTCTGTAGACGGAGGCACAGGACTCGATACCCCGGTGCTGAGGCTTTGTAGCAAGTGACTAGTGGAAAGGCAGGACCATGGGGTGCCTAATGTGACAGGGGAGGTGCGAATGTGGCGCTGACAGTGGAGTTTATCTCAAGCATGAACACAGGCTCCAGCCCTGTAGCCTGAGAACCTTATCATAGCCTTAGAAGTGTTAGTTTTTGAAACGCTACTCGCCCATCTCACTGTGCTGACAAGCAACAGCTAAAATATCCTGGCCCTTTGGACCACAGCCATGCCATCCTCCACCACAAAAGGATGTAGCTATTTCCAGAAGCTTGGCGAACACAGTGAGTATTTTCTGGGAAAACAAAGAAGGGTTGTCAAATCAAGAACAGTGGGTGATAACAGTCACCATAGCTACACTGAGTTACTAAGAAAGAGCAGCTTAGCTAAGCTCTGGATGAGGCTGCATTCCTCCCACTGTGGCTCACCCACCCAAGGCAGGAGGAGCTCTCTTCCTAACACGCACCCACTGCAGACTTCCAGGATGGTCTCCCTGGCACAACCAACTGCTCGCCACACTGTGGCATGAAGGATTTGCCTTCTAATCCTAGTGAGCAAACGTGGGCACATGCAAGTATCCAGTTGTGCCTGAACCAATGAGAAGGACTGATGAAGAGGAGTGTGAATGTAAGCAGGAGAAAGAATAATACATACACGAATTCTCTGCCAAACAAAAATCAGGACAGTTTACCTCCCTGTTCTCAAAAAGCAAGGACCTACCTACACAACTTTCCTGTCAAGGAAAGCCCACAGATCAGAGATGTGTTAAAACTAATGGACAGTTGGGATCCTGCTCTGGGAATACAAAATTGAGGTTATGCACAGCGCCACTCTCTCACAGGCTGAAGAAAATCTACAGAGTGTTTAGTGGAGGACAGGCTTTATGTAATAGCTACATTTTTAGTTAGTGAAGCTATTCTTAGGTTCATCACCAGTCTGTTAGAGGAGGGAGAGGGGAAGTAAACAACCACAGCAACTTCTAGGACAGGTGCCATTTCATTCCTGTAGCTGTGTAGCCATTTCTAGAAATGCCTTCTCCTTCTGCACGCCCTATACTGACAAACGGCATGCAGCAATAAATAGCACAATGGGATAGTGTGACCGCTTGCCCCTTTATTTGGCTTCTTGGCTAGCAAACCTTCTGGATCAATGGGCGCTGTTGACACTGCTCCAAGCTATTCCAGGATGCTCTAGGTTGCAAAGAAAAACCTGGCAAATGTTACCCCAAACAAAATGCTTAAGAAATGTCCTCCCCACAGCCATCTCTTCCTACAGAAATTTCTGTAAGATTCTGCAAAATCCATTATAAGAGTCCAGATCAGCACATCTAGTGGTGAATCTAAACTTAGCCACCCACCAGAACATCTGACACTCTGCTATATACACAAACTTTTTTATATCGTGCACACTCATTCATATATCACACATACACCATGTGTCTTCCCAGGACATAACCACTCATACATTCTTACAAGGCTACTGGAGTCTAATGCCTGCAAAAGAGCCACTCAGCCCATTCTGGTACTGTACGCACCGTGTTCTTGAATCAAGGACTGAAGTGGTCATTTACCAAAACCACGCACAGTGTCTGATCTGTTTGTTTTGTTTGGTGGGGTTTTTTTTGGTTTTGGGGGTTTGGGGTGGGGTGTGTTTGTTTTTTAACCAGAACTTGTTCTAACCGAACTTGGAGGCATATTCTCTATTCACCAGAAGAGGTCACCACACACCTCATTAACGACAAAGGCAGCCAACCCAAGTAAAGCGGCTAGGTGGGATCTCACAGGAATGACCTTGTAGTTTTGCTGGGAAAATCTCTATTAGCTAAAAACAATTGGAGAGATGTAATTTCCATGCTGCCCAGAAACGGTCCTGTTTCTTCAGCTCCCACTGAAGTCCAATCTTTCCATAGTAAGGCAATAATATGTAGACCAATTAGACTTCAGTTCAAATACCAAAGGTATCCAATACAGCACAGAGAATGAAAGACTGAATCAGAACAGTTTAGTGCAAGATCAGTCCAAGAATTTCCGGGGACCAACTTAAAGAGCAGGGGGAAAGCAAGACTGGTTGCCACACGACTAAGACAGCCTACATGGTTTAAAGCCATGCACAGCCAATCCATGTTTTCAGTTGCAGTGTGAATACCTACAATTCACCTCTGTAGACATTCCCACCTTTCCAAAATAACTGGGCAGCAATATGGTGTTCATCTTGTTAGAGACGAAGCTTAGCCAAAAATATAGTTCCAGGTGAGGATCTATGGAACATGAGTACTTCTATAAGCCTCTGCCTCTCACCAGACACTGAACAGAGGTCTTGTGCCATTGCTCTGAACACCTCAGCTTGTTTTTTATTTGTTTCAGGATCCATTTTACTAGTGTCTCCAAAAATCCTGAATTCTGTTTCAGCTGATCCTACAATGTCTGCTTAGCCTTCATTCCCCGCTTACCTCTCACATTTGTCTAGTACAAAAGCCCTCCTTTCTTCCCATCATCCTACCATAATTAATCTGAGAAACTTCTCCAGTACTACAGCCTGTAAAAGCCACCTGTGTTTTTCATAGCAGCTCTCTAGCAGTTTTCACATTTCATCTTGGTTACACTGCTCTACAACTATTATTTGCATCTATAACTTGATCCATTCCCTTTCCACTTTTTCCTTTAAGAGCTGAGGACACCATTTGCTGAAGAGTGCTGAACCACAGGCAGTGGGAGTCTATATGCTTAAAGTACCTTGGGAAAAGCCGCTTGCCTCTAGATGTCCAAAGAATTTACAGCAAAATTGTTAGAAACATCAGTAAGACTAGCACAGAGCAAAGTCAGGGATCTTTAGCATCAAACCACACAGCAGGACCAGTGAACCTAAAAATGCCCTCACGCACGAAGAAAACGCTTCTTTGGGAGAAGAATCATTGAAAAGGGGGCCAGGAACACCCACCACTGAATCAGTGGATGTTGCACTTCTCTCCCTAATGCCATCCAAGTGCCAGCACTGGGGGATAATGAGGGAAGTCAGACTGATCTTGGCTGCCACAGGCCAGGTACAGAAGTCCCATGTGGCTTCTTTGTTTCCACCCCTGCTGCAGCAGAGATCAGAATTGGGCCCAACTCCCCTCCCAGCAAGCAGCAGTGAGCCAGAGAGCATACCGAGACAGCCATTTGACCAGCACTGAGCAAAATCTCCAGCTATTTCATCCCCTCCCTCACCGCCGCTTCCCTGCAGGGCTTCATTAGCATCACCACAATGTGATAAATGTGCCTGACAAGCCTTATATTAAAAGTTTGCCATCAAAACCCAATGCTCCAGAACCACCTACAACCTGCTATGAAATGCCAGTCTGCTGCTCTCCTTGTCCTCAGGTGGCCTAGACCCCTTCTTGTCCCAAAGGGCTACAGAGGAAAATATCCCCTCTTCACCCCTATCAAAGAGATCAGTGAGCATTAGTGAGAACGGAACAGATCAGACAGAGGCAAAATGCATTCTTGGGACCCCAGAGAAGAGTGGTGACAGCAATGAGTCCATCCTCTTACTGGTCTTTACAGTCCTACAGAAAGCGCTATTGGACAGGAAGAGGAGAGGAAACGTGTGCAATGGGCCACTGCGGGATGGACAGCCCACAAGGAGAGTCCCTTCTGAGTCACTCAATAGCGAAGGTTTGGTTTATCCCCCACAGACAGGCTATCATAGACACCAGGAGACCAGAGCTCCTCCCAGTACACAGCCCAGCCATCCCTGAGGTAGGGACCACATTCTCCTCTGGATTGTGCTGGTGCAGATCCAAGGATACATTCCAGCTTTACACCAGGTAAGTGAGCTCAACAGTCCCTGTGCCCAGTCCCTTTTCTATAGGCAGAACTGCTGCTGCAGATCCCCCTGCGGCCCCTCCTGCAACAGGGCCTTGCTGTCAGCACACAGCCTAAGGTGAAGGCAACGAAGTGCCAGAAGAGCAAGCAGAGCACCTGCAGCTGGGTAATTACCAGCCAAGCCCGCTCATGAGGATGCTGTGCACTGAACCCTGTCACAGCTCAGCCACTAGACCACTTGGGAGAGGGCAAGGGAGGGGGACAACCAGGCAAATGCTTGGATACCACAGCTAAATGTTAATGTCTCATAACGAGAGGCCCCTGATGCCAGCTTCCATCAAGAACTTGGTGATCCCACTTTGACAAAAGCACTAAACACGCCACTGCCCTTTCAGCCAGCTGTAGCGAGCCACGAAACGCTGGCCTGAGCAACTGGGAAGGAGGGAGAGGCTGAAAGGGGTCACGAGCTAGGAAAGAGGAAGATAATGAGTTACTGCAGCAGTGCTCTAACGGTACCTGTCTAAGCATGCCACACGCTATCAACTTCAGAGCTTGGCTTCCTCACAGCAGCCCGTAGAGATGAGGCAGATATATCCCCAGAGGAATAGTACGCCCTAAGCCTACTCTTCTACTAAGAAATAAGATCTCTGCTGGTACAGGAGAAATATCTCAGTAAGCTAGGAAACAATTAACTGTTGAAGATGAGCAACACATGCCAGCCTGCTGCCTTCTTGATACTTCCTTCCACCCTATGTGGAGGACTCACCATACAAATGAACACTAATATCACTTCAGAAATGGGCACAAAGCCATTTCCTGTCTCCCAAATATTTTCTAGTGTCCTCAGGGGTTCCTCCCTTCTTACAGACTGAAGTTTGTTGTCGAAGTCTTTATCTTAACTCCACCATCCCAATGGCAATTTTTGAAATTGCTGTGAATATTCAGACACTGAGTTTCAATGCTACTCTGAGCCCTGAGGAGATTAAGAATGTAAAACAGACACTTTTGCTGGATTGCTTTCTAACTACCTCTTTCCACTGCAGTAAATCTGATTTGAATCCAGCTGTTGACTAGACGGACTGAAGCTGTCCTCATTGTCTAGGTTACGCAGCACTCTGTGAAATGCACTTACAGGGAGCATCCTTGTTTTGGGAGACAGAACATCCTTCTGTTCTGCTTAGGGACAGCATTAGGATGAGAGGCAATGACATGAGTTGCAACAAGGAAAATTCCAACTAGATATGAGGAAATATTTTTTTCTTAAAGATTTTCAGAACTCAACTTGACAAGGCACTGAGCAATTTGATCTAAGTTGGCTCTGATTTTACCAACATAGCCATAGATGAGGACTGTGCTAGTGTATATATTTCCAACAGTTACCAGAAAGACAATACAGAAGTCCCCCAAAACAAGTTCAAATATCTTGAGGTCAAAATTTATTATCCACATATATGCAGACTTATGACAAGCCAATCAAACCAACCAAACAACCCTAGGCTTTTTCACAGGAGACGAGCCAAGCCTGAAACTGTCCTGACCTCCTCCTACTGTCTTGTTACACTGCAAAGTACACACCTTGGACCCTGGAAATGATGATTTCATTTTCTAGTAAGATTCAGATCAAATGTGGTTTTAATCAACATCAACAACAAAGAAATCCCAACAACGTAATAACATCAGACCTCCCTTTCTGTCAGTGAGGGATGTTTATAAGCTGTCTCCTTAGAATACCCATTTCTGGAGACACATAGCAATTGTGTCTTAAACTGATCTGCAGGTGAAAAAATGCTGAAAATTTTAAGCCCACTGGCACATCACAGAACTATTTTTTCCAAGCTTTCAGTACCAACAAGACTCTTAACCTCAAAGATTAGATGAAAAGTGCCAGATGGTCCTTCATTTCCATTTCCTCCACACACATTTAGCTTAATGGCCTTTAACTTTCTGCGTCACATGTGTGTAAAAATGCAGTGAAAGAGCACAATGGATTATTGCATACTCAAGAACATTTCCATTTTTCAGTGGACCCAAATTTCAAGCCCCTATAAAACATGCAACTTATTAGATTTTATTGCTGTTCTTCTCCAATGCTCCCAAAACAGAAAAAGGGTAATTTCTTGGCATGGAACCTAGTAAAAAATGCATTAGAACAGATGTGGGGTTTGGAGAATCAGTTATCTATATACAGCTTCATCAGGGCACCCACATCTCCCAGATGCTTTTACAGGAGAGGGAGGTCAGGCCAACACAACTGATTTAAATGCCCTTGAGACCCTGGCTAAGAACTGATTCAACTTCTTCTGCTCCCCTTAACACTTCACAGAATTCATTTGGTTTGAAGCTGGTGCTTGAATTCATTCAAAGAGAACACACCAAACACACATTCTGATCCTGCTGCTTTTCAATGTCCCTGTAACTGTACACATGGTAAGAAAGATGTTGGGGCTGTGCTTCCTTTCAGACTAATTTCAGATTTAATACAAGTTGTGTATGATAAACTGAGAAAGAAGACATAGTGGAAATGTTTTAATGTGGATCCAGGGGAGAAGAGGAATTTCTTCCTCATCTTAAGCCACGAAGAAGCTTTCTGTACATGTCAGCCTGGTTTCAGCCACACTCCCTGTCACTCAGGCCAGTAACTAACGCAACTTGCCATATTTTTAGAATTTGGATTTCCCTTCTTCTCCGAATTACACTCTTCCATCTCATAGGTTACTAATACCATATTATTACATTAGATAATAACACTTTGTTCTTATATAGCATGTTTTATGAGATTCCTGTCCCTCTAAATTGGTACTTTACGGTGACAAAGGAGCCAGGTGAATGTGTAGTGGGTATAATTTGCTTCCTGTCTCACTTTATACTTCTCTCACAATTGTTTTTCTCTGCAAGGCAAGGAAAGGTTTAGCAGTCAACCCAAGGAACACTGAGCTAGGCAAACTGATGTACATAAGCGGCACCAAGGCAGCAGGCTGCAGGGACCTTCACATTCACAGCAACAGAATGATGCTGCATTGCCTAAGTGTAAAATGCTCTTTTTATTCACCATCAGAAAAGAGAACTATTTCCTCCCTCCTCCTCCTCCTGGAAAATGAAAACAGATCAGAACCTCAAACCAATCCTTGCACTGGCAGGAACTCAAAAGGTAGTCTTGGGAGGGGTTGGAGGAAGCTATAAAGGCTGGTAGCTGGAGACACAGAGCAACACTGAACTGGAGAGACTTAAGGGGAGGAGGAATCAGAGACACCAAAACATGAAGATGAACTTGAAACTTCTTTTTTGCCCTGGATTCCTTCTGCTGCTTATTGTCAGTCCAAACCAGGCAAGGGCCAGGCCCATTTCCAGCTTACAGGTAAGTGACTGGCTGCTCAATAGAACTGAAAGAAGCCGATGCTTAGACACTTCAGATTAGCTCTGTTTCTTCCAACTCCAGCTAAAGTAGTAGGAGATGCTCAAAGAGATCATGACAGCAGGAACCCTGAGATGGGCAGACACAGAGTTATTAAATGGAGGAAAACTAAAGTAATTGATTACTGGATTTAATTTTCTAATCGCATGAGGCAATTGAAGTGAAAATGTTTTTTCCTGTGGGGTAAATTTGGGGATTGTAGGTTTAGGGTCATCCTGTGACTGAGTGAAGCAATAAACTTTTAGAATAAAAGGAATTTTTTCTGGAAGGACTCCTACCTAGAGCCTAGAGCAGTCACCTGCATGCTTCTCCCTGAAGTCCCCGGTTTAAGCTGAAAAAGGAATTAATGGCTTGTACCTGCATGATCTCCTCCTCAGCTCAGCAGTGCAGTAATGCACTCCCTGCTTGCGAGTCCCAGAGGTAGAACATGAGAAAAACAGAAAGAGTGTGTGTGTGCGTGTTTGTGTGCGCAAGAATTCCAAGTCATTAGGAAAACACATTTCAACTACCTAACTCGGGATCCGGTAATCCCAAATTTGAAGTAACCTCCCAGTCTGTAAAGAAATATATAATCTTTCTAGCACCAATTTCAGCATGCTTCCTGTCATTGTATCACTTCTCTTATTATTCCAAGATATCAATAATTTTTTCTTGTTCCTTATTCACTCTTGACCAAGCCTCTTTCATTCTCTTTCGCAATTTATCCCATACCCCAGATCCAGGACAGACTTAATTGGCAGTTTGTCAGCTCAGACCTACAGAATACAGTAACAGCATAGAGCCTTAGAGCATTTTGAGAGAGCGTACAGTGTTAGCTCAGAGCAGCTTGGTGAGCCAGAAGAACCTAAAGATAACCATCATCAGCTTCAGAAATTACTTCAGTACTTTCATCTTTTCATAAATGTTCAAAATAAGTTTCTCCAAACTTAGCACTGAGCATGGCTTATACAAAAATAATGACAGAATTCCCAGAATCTCTCCTTTTTCTTCTCTCCTTCCTCTCCACCACCTACCTTTCCCTTTTTACAGGGTCTGTTCAAACTGTTAGATGAGGACCTGGAGCATCCCCTGGTCTCAGAAGAGAGGGACCGTGAGCAAGATGACATGATCCCAACAGGTGCCTTTGATCAGCAAGACACTGAATTCCAGTGGACCCGAAACACCAGGGACCAGCCTGAGAACATGTCCATGGGTGATAGTGCTGTCCAGAGGTTCTTCAGTGACCTCCTAAGTTTACCCCGTAGATACCGAGGCAGAAGCAAAAAGGGCCTCTCCAGGGGCTGTTTTGGCGTCAGGCTGGACAGAATTGGGTCACTGAGTGGACTGGGATGCTAACTGCTTTCCATGGTAAGAGAAAGCCAGAGGCAGATGGTCTGTGTGTTCATGTATAACTTGCATAAGTATGCAGAAGGGCAGATTTAATTCAGCTCTAAGGAAAGAGTGCCTTAAAGCAACTTTTACCCTCCTATCATAAACACAGTTTACTAATTTTTACACTCCTCAGAATTCACTGTCATCAGATACATACTTAAAATCTGTGAATGCCACATCTCTGCTTTACCTGCTTTCACTCCTTTCTCCAAGCCAGCTGTATGCATTTCATCTTGTCACAGAAGCCAGATCAGAGAGGTTTTCACCAGCTCCCCAGGGATGCTTGTGTCAATCCAAAGAAACTCTGAGCAGAACAGTGGAGCTGAACCCAGCCCTAGAACAGTAAGAAATCAGTTAATTTCCATGTGTGAAATCCTGTCCACTTCTCTTTCTTTTACTTATTCTTCTGCTTTCTTGACAGGACTGACTTTGAGGTTTCAAGAACCTGTTGCCTTTCAGTGAGATATTCAGCCCTTATTCACATTGGCTTCACCAACACATCTACTACATTATGTACTGAGCAGATTGCATCCCACCTCTCCCCTGAAATACTTGGCCAATAGAATACACCATTGCTGCACTGCCTGTTTGTATCAGAGTAATAATTCGTGAACATCGATCTGAAATGTAATTACAAAAAACATTTGTACTGTTTGTGTACTAAATGTATAAATAAACAAGTCTCATCATGTCACAGATAATAAACTGTTTTCATAATTTGGTGAATTTGTTTCAAGTCTTTGCTGTGATTCTTTCATGTATCATTCCTGAAACTGAAATAGTGCCCCAGTTTGCAGTTAGACACAGTCCACTAGAATTCAGAAGCATTTCAGAGGGCTTCTCTCTGGTAAAAAGGACTTTTAGTCAAAAAAAAAAAAAAAAAAAAAAAAGAGAGAGTGTGACACAATCAAACAAGTCCTTTTTACCAAAAGAACCTTTCTGAAGTTAAGATATTACTATCTAAACATAAGTATAACAGGGAGAGACTGACATAGCCATCTTCACAAAAGTCATCAGAAACCAGGGCACAAAGCCCCGAGTCTTTGACCACCACAATTTGAACTAAAAGGGTAGCTGTCTTAGCTGGCATCAGTAGAAAGCTGTTACTCTGCATTTGGATCTGACACTGACAGTGGAAAACAATTGATTCTTACCAGTTGATCATCTTGTTCCAAGAAAAAATGCTACACTTTTTTGAAGAAAGTTCAAGGGCACCTACTCTTCCATAGGCAGATGCGGATAGTGCAAAGCATTTTTCCAACAAAACAGTAAGGTCAAGATTATACAAAAAATGTATATCTGACCAGTTCTATTTTTTAACCAAACCAAGTATTCACTAACCATGAATAAATCAGAGAACGGCTACTTGGCAAACACCCTGAAGAATTCTGTACGAAGGCTGGTTTGCCAAGATCATGCCTGTGCTGATGAGAGCTGAACTCTGCAAGCAGCTCCACGGAAATCAGTAAGGCTGCTCACACAAATGTCTACACTGATGGTCACAAATGAAGGCACAGCTGTTCGCTTCCAGCCCTCTGCCTGGGGTGGACAGATGGGCTACGCAGTTGTACTCCTCCCATTTTCTTGCCCATAACACAGATGCTCCTGGAAGAAAATATTCCAGTAATCAACCTATTCCTCACAGGACCCCTGGAGATAAACTGCAACATGGAGCACAAACATCTATGCAGCAACACTCTAGCTGCATGTGCTCTGAATCTCTGGCAGTTCAGCTCTCATTAAGAAAGCCAGTGTGCACAGAGCAGCTAAAGTCCAGTTTCTGGACCTGCCTCAATCACTTAAACTCTACTATTTGGTTCTGCTCCTTCTAACAACAATTCCCATAGAATGAAGATGATCCAGGACCCATTAGAGAGTTATTCAGAGCCAAACTAGAGAAAGCTTTGTTCTTCTCTCATGCTATTTTCAACATACAGCTTCCACGCTGAAGCCACAGACTTGCTCTAGGAAGGACATCGGTACAACAGGCCACCAACAGCTTTTCTCCCTATTTTCTTGCATTCTTTTACCCTTTCAATATATCTTGCACATTTAGAAATTACCTGTCTATGGCTATTCCATCCTCCAGAATCTTTCTCTCCTCAGACCAGTAGTTACGAGGCTACCAACACAAACCCTGAGCAGAAAATTCAACAACGTATCCTGAAGACTTCTCTAGTTAACAGTCTTTATCAGGTCCTTGCTATTTTTTCTGTTGAAGTTAACTTTGATAACAAAGCAGCAGCAACAGTGAAAATGCCCTAAACAGATACCCCCTAGCAAGGAACGGTCTCATCACTCACATAGGCATCCCTGAGTACAAGCTCTCAAACAATGGAATAGTCCATGTAATTAATTTATTATACTCTGTGCTGCCTTTCCTAAGCAAAGCAACAAGAAAATGAAGTATTTCACTAGTCAGATGAATAATTAAAGCATGGAATGGAGAATGAAAGACTAAATCAATTTTCAGCATAACTCACATATCAATAAACAGGCTATGCACATCTTAAAACTAATGCTACGGTCTGATTAGCATGAACAGCTTTATTAGATGGAGCCCCATAGACTGCACAATAATTCATGGGCAAATTCTCCAGGAGGTCTGGAGTTTTGTTGGGCCATACAGATAACACTCTCCCTTGCTATAACTTCCATCATACAAAGATGCCTGCCTTGCACAAATATGAGCAAAGAGATTTCTGACTCATTACCCTAATTTAATATACCTTTATACAGTCAGAAAGAAATTTTCACTTCTTTTCCCCAACACACAACAACTTACTTGCACTAAGAAGAAGCAGACATGCTTACTTGTGGAAACCTCATGGGAAGCATCCAGCTTTCTTAAATAGAGTCCCTCTTCAGGTATGCTAGCCCCAGGGCTGGCTCAGGTGCAACCTATATGGTGGAAAGGTTAATCCACACAGCCCATGGACATTATGGTGTCAAACACCAAAGAACTAGTATCTTGTGACAGTTGGTGCTAATGGGAAGGTTACAGCCTCCTTCCTAATAATCCTGGCTCTGATGGCTTGCTCCCAGCTCTTGGTAACCCTAGGAGCAGGCACATTCTCACAGGCATAAAAGTTTCCTAATGTTGAAATTTCAACACTGAATACACTGAAAATCCAGTGAAGGGTAAGCGCTACTGCAGTTTGTTTGCTGAACATCCTCAGCCTGTTTCCAAACTCAGCTACACTAACATAAACTGTGGGTCTTCGAAATTATTTGCAGATCAAATAACAGAGGTCAGAGAGGGTTGAAGCCTGAGCTGTGAGCACTTCTGAACAGAATCCTACAGAAGATGAATAAGAAATGGGTAAGAGCTCCAATTCCACTGAGGCTGAGCTGATAATGTGCCATCCCATCACCTGGCATTTTGTGTGAGCATTTTAAAAAGCCACTTTTCAGAAAGCAAGAACAATTTATTTCACATAAAAGGCTCCATAATTAGATCCCTAGGACTGAAGCCAGGTGTGTTTGTACTTTAGGTAATTTGCTGTGTTCTATTAGCATTTAAATAATCAAAGCTAACCTTTGAAGTTAGCATGCCAGTCAGATGGGGGAAGCTCATCTCTAGCTGTGTCATTTCCATCTCCACTAAGCAGCTAGTGCATGAATCTACAGACTAGGATTACAGAAGTTGCCGAGGAGAAAAACCTGCAATAAAATTATTCTTACACAGAAAAAACATACAGATATCTTCCTCAAATGTGTCTGCTTTTGGAGAACCTGTTTATAAGTGATGTTAGGCAGCAATCAAGATTTGGTCTCATCCAAGACTCACGTCTGCCTAGTTTATTATCAGAGGGCTAAGCTGTATTTATTTCCCTTGGTCATCACACAGATCTAAACATTCTCAATGCTTTATCCCTTCCCACTCCTGTCTTTACTACCCACAAAATCGAGGAAGATGCACACCTTCACCTTAGCTATCTGCCTTTATTCTGTATCAACATAACACTCCCACCTGATGCCACCTTCCTTCATTCATGTACTGTACTTTCAAAACACGCAGTCATTTCTCTGCCAGATTCTTTGTTGCTGTGATGCTTTAAACAAAACCACTTGCCAACTGTTAAGACTGCTGGATGCAGAGATCATTGTCCCATGCCAGCTGATATTGCTAATTTGCTTCCAATCTAAGATAAATTATGTCAGCTGTAGGTAGATTTGTGGAACAGAAGGACAAGAAAATGAGGGGAGGAGATATAAAAACATAATGTATGCTGTTGTTTGTTCATACAGTACCTAGCAGTAGTAACTCCACAACGGCTTGGTTCAAAACCCTCTGAGCTCAAAGGCTTTCTTTGGCCTTGCTGAGCTTTAGGACAGTTTCTGAAATAAAGGCCCAAGCAGAAATCACTGCATATCAAGTGAAATCAGAGAGATTGATGAGTGTACTGGCTAAGCAAACAAGGAGGGCAGAAGGCAGAGACTTAGTGTAACTGCTTTAATATTACCCAGTCAGTGATTGAAAGGACCCTGTCTGCTGCTCTGCCCACAGGATAGCATGGGTTCTGCCTTTCGTTCTGTAAGGATCTAACAGGGTCATCTTCATTTGCACCCCGGGACCAGTGGAAATTGTACTCATTTATAGTTAAAATTTGCCACTCACACAGGAAAGACACCGAAAGTTTTACTGAAAGTTAATAAGAAACTGCTGTGAAGTTCTGAGGCAAAATAAGAGAAAGATTCATACAAACAGGCTGCCTGTTACAGTTGTCAATTTGGGAATTCAGATGCTTTTATCTAGGGAGTCTAAATCCAAAGATCTACAAAATCTCTTTCCTTGGGGAAGGCCCCTGGGCTTTCCGGTAACAAGATTTGTTCCACAGGAATTTCTCACTCCAACCCAAGCTGTGGGGGACAGAACACACCATCATTCATGGGAAAGATGGTGGATATGAGCAGAGGGTGGTGATTCACTGCTGTAGCCAAGGTACGTCTGGAGAGCAAGTAACTTTTATAGCAAAGTGGTCAGCTATACCGTTGCTCAAGGCCACTAAAAGGTTAGTGCCACTCAGCTATCGAGGGAAGAGTTTGCTGACAACACCAGAGGAAGGCATTAAACCATCATCACGTGAACTTGCAAGGAAGGGAAATCTAAACCCAACTCTCAGGATGTGGTCTATTCACATAGCACAAAAAATACATATGCAGAGAAGAAAAAGCTGTTGGGAGCTGCTGCAGACAGAGGAAAATTTCCGATTCCCTGCACATCTCTCCCCCATGGCGGTGAAATGATCCATCACTCATCCCCTTGGAGGACATATCAACCCCCTGCTTGGGCCAGCTCACAGCTCCTGTGTGCCTGCAGATGTGAGGCAGAGCGAACAGGCAGAAAGTGCCAGGTCCTTTCACTGCATCAACTCCTACCAACAGTGATGGAGAGTGCAGGGGGAGGAAATCACTGGGAAAATGAGTGCTGCCAGGAGGGGAGGAGATGACTTGGGGCAGTTCTCTCCTTCTGGAGGCTTTGCTGCACTCAGGGGACCCACCTCTCCTGGAGGGTCACCTGTGGGGCCAGTTGTAACCAGTTCCCTTATCGAAGCCGACGGGCAGAGTGCGGCACTCCGGCTCCTGCGGGGATCTGGCAGGAGGCAGCTGAGCTCCCTCTGGGCAGAGAGTGGGGATATAAGGAGAGGAATCCATGGGCAAAGCAGCGACACGGTGCCGAGGATAGGATAGGATAGGATAGGATAGGATAGGATAGGATAGGATAGGATAGGATAGGATAGGATAGGATGCAGCTCCCGGCTCTGTGTTGCGGGGCCTCGCTGCTGCTGCTCATCCTGCCATGGGCAGGAGCACAGCCGGCCGGTGGTGAGCACGATGCGGAGCTGCGGTCCCTGCAGGTACCGAGGCTGGGGCGGGCTGGGGCTTCCAGGACGGCCACCCGCACCCATCCTGCCGGGGCCAGGCGGGCAGGACCGGGGCTCCCTTGTCCCCCCGCCACGGCCGTCGGTCCTCCCCTCTCCTTCCCTCTCCAGGACCTCCTGGAAGCGCTGGGGCAACTCCGGGAGGAGGAAGGGGAACCGGGCCTGGAAGACGAGCCGGTGGCCGGGGCTGAGGACAGCGGCTCTGAGTGGGACCTCCCGGGGGCGGAGAGCGGCCCGCCGGCTCTCCTGCTGCCGGCCCCCAGCCCTCCCCAGCCGGCGGAGGGGCAGAGCCAGTGGAGGAGCCTCCTCTCCTCCTACAGACGGAGGCACTTCTCCGGCTGCTTTGGGACGAGGATGGAGAGGATCGGCGCGCAGACGGGGCTGGGATGCAACCAGCACAAAGCCCGTAGGTCCCGGGTTAGAGCCCGCGGCGCAGGGGAGCGGAGGAGGCCGGAGCTCGCCCCTGCCCGCCAAAGCGGAGGCGGCCGGGGCAGGGGCTGAGAGCGGCCGCTGTCCCCGGCTGAAAGCCTCGGAGCGGCTCCCCCAGCAGCTCTCTGCCCTTCTCTCCCAGGTTTCTGGAGGAGAGAGAGAAGCTGAAGCCGGACCGGCTCCCAAGCGCTTCCTGAGCCTCCAGGCTGGTGTCCAGCAGCCGGACAGCCAGGCTCCCCCCGGAGCCTCCGCGGGGGTGGGGTATGCACAATAAACTTTTGTACAAAGTTTGTATTGCCTTTTGTGAGTGGGGTTGTTTTTTTTTTTTGGTCACGGCATAGCATAGTCAGAGGATATAGAAATCCTCCCCCGAGCGCTCGTCTTCCTCTGCCTTAAGGGCTCGGTCCCAACCCTGGCCAGAGCATCCCACCAGATCTGGACAAGCCATTGCTGGAGGGTTGCAGCAGCAAGAAAGATGGTGGTTGCATCTTTCCAGGACAATGATAAGTGCAGTGACACTCCACGCTGCACTGGAGGGGCACTGCCAGGCACCAATGCCAGCTCTGAGACCGTGGCAGTGAGCTGGGATGCCCTTCTCAACAGCTTCACCACTGCCAGCTGTGAATCCTCCCGGGAGGTGGGCAGTGGGCTTAGGGTTAATACGAGGTAGTGTCCTACACACGCCCCTGTCCCATGGGCTAAGCCGCTGGTATCAGCGCCACGTTTGGCACGGCGGACCGGCGTGGGGTGCCACTAAGGACAGAAAGGCTACATCGCTTTAAAAATACATTTGGCAATGGCTGCCGCTGCGGGCGGAGGGCCCGAGGCGTTCAGGACCCGGGACAGACGCCAGTCACCCGCACGCCGAGCGCCGGCCCCGCCGGGCTGCTCCCGGCTCTCCCCGCCGGCCCGGGGCTCGGCCCCGCGGCTCCCGCGCCGAGGAGGGGCTGCCTCCCCCTACCCGGGCCCGGAGCGCAGCCAAGCCCGGCTCAGCTTGCGTGAGCGCTTTTCCCCAAGCTCATGCCGCTCGGCTTCAGTGAAGCCCCCTTGCTCTTCTGCTCGGGTTTTGTGCAAAGCCCTCTCCGGCCTCTCAAGACAAGGCTGTGAAGCGCAGGGAGCCCTAAGCAGACAGAAAGGCTCCAGGCACTGCCGAGCACTCTGCTCTAAAGGAACTGAGAGAGGCTCTGCATCGAGCCTGGAGAGTCCAGCAAAGGAAGGGGCAGCCACATCACAGAGATAATACCTCCCAATCGGTGAGAGAAACAATCCACGTTTGGGATGAAAATAAATTTCCTCCCCCATGGAAAAAGTGAGGCACCACTTAACTATCTTCAGTACAGCCTGTCCTATGATCTTGGTGCTGCATGCCCTGTGCTGGACATTATTACATTTCCCTTTTGTTTCCCACACTGATGGCATCGTTTCTTCATTTCTTTCTTAATCTAACCAAATTGTGAGGCAGGGAAAGAGAGCTTGGGTGGGGTATGGCACAGACTTGTCCAAGGGCTTAGTCACCGGGAGATGAAAGGCATCCAATCCCAGCCTCTTCCTCAGAACGGGACTACAAAGGCTTTTTACAGTCAGCTCACACTCCTGTGCAGGGATCCACGTACGGGGCTGCCAGCAGCACCCTTGGTGCTTTTCCTCTCTGCTCTGAGCAAACAGCGCTGCTTTCTAATGGAGGCTCATGTCCCCACACCTCCCATCCCATACCCTGGGATGCTGGGGAAACGTGCCAATTTCCCAACCCTAAAACCAGTCATGGTACACTGCTTATGAGAACCTACTGCCCTGTTAAAAGACTCCCAACAGGGTTTTTACTAGACAAATAGCCAGCTGAGCATGGGCAATACCTGGGTCTTGACTATCCGTCACTGGGCTATAAAGCATAAAGTTCATATTAATCTTGCCAGAGTGATGATACTGAGATACCACAAGTAAACAAACAAGTGAGCTTTATAGCTTCAACAACAATGAGCTGAGTTCTGACATTTTACGCTCCATTTGCTTTGGCAGGACTGCAAGATGGATAATAGAGGGCAGAATTTGGCTTTGAAAATATGATAGCTACTGTGACGGTCAGCCATTTTATTCCATCTACATACTTCCATACATACTACATGAAATAGTGCACAGAAATCTCCCTGTCTTAGATAAGTGTTGTCAAGGCTGAAGTCAGCCCCCTACATCTCATTTATCTGCTGTGGAATAGGGAAGATGGAAAATAAACAAACCACTAAAAGAAAGGAGGATCTCTGGATCCAGGTTGTTGAGTACAATCCTGCAAAATTAGATTATTTCTCAGGCACAGCTAAATATTTCACACTTGTGACTGATACTGTGTTCCTCAGTTTTTTGCTGCTGGGTTTGTGCCCCAGGGGTTGCTTTACAGATGTGCTGAGCTCTCGGGCAAAACTCAGATCAGCAACAGAGTGTTTTTGTACAGAGACAGCACTAGAGAACACTTAGCGGGCATTAGCGGGGGGGGGGGGGGGCAGGGGGGAAGGAAAGAAACAAAAAAATAAAACAGTAACAGGTCCTAATTGTCTTAAATTGGATGCTCAATATTAATGAATAATTCTGGTTTATCTTCTCACACTTTCTCAGTTTACAAAATGAAGTTACGCCCTGGCGCAAACACAAACACACCCAAGAGCAGCAGTAAGAGAATACTTGTAACTAATCAGTGAATTATATAGACAATGCCGTATGGAGTGTTAATTAAAAGAAAAAAAAGGTATCGGTATCTTGGTTCTTTCTTAAGCACAATTTGAATAACACAAAATAAGAATGTGTTGGGACACACAATAATACAAAAAAATGAGTACTGATGTGATGCACTGAAAAAAGAAAGCGTTGGGAAAAATAGGGAGTGCTCTTATAATAAAGGACTTCATCAGACCGCACACAGAGTTGGGCTGACTTCAGACTATATTAGGAAAAAGTAGCATTTGAGCTTGACTTCACAACCTTGAGAATGTCCTTTCTAGTATAATTTTGGTAGCTGATCATGTGAACAGTGTGTGCACATGTTTGTACACAAACACCATGTTAAGACATTCAAGACATGAGAAATATTTTATTGTTCTATTATTATTTAGAAACTGTACTCAGGATATTCTTTCAAGATCTATATTCATATTAAAAGTCAACAAATTATTACTAGACTGACATATTCAACTTGCTTATATTTTCACTCTTGTTTCAATTTAGAATAACAAGAAACATTAGGAAAATGCAGGATAAGCAATATGCTTCACAATTTAGAACTCTCCTCTAGTTCTGTAAAAAAACAATTAATTTTTACTTGCACTATATGCACAAAGACAACGCTGGAAGAGGAATTGCAGCAAATCTGCGTTTTCATAATTTCTCATTTAAGCACATGCAGTTTTTAGCTCATCTTGAAAACTTCAGCTCTCAAATTAAAAAAATAAATACCTTTGAGGTTTAATATATTAAACTAAATGTTTTATTTTAACCCCTCCCAAAACACACATACACAAATTCATTCATTCCTCCTTGGGGCAATATTCTGATACCTTTTCTGAATAGCACCGAAAGCCATCTATCTAAAGTTCTCGCCGAGCAAGTTGCTTTCTTGTACAACGGTACAAGAAGATTATTCCTGAATCTGACCATCTCTTCCTTAAATTTCACTAATGTAGGGTTAAGCCTTACCATCGATGTTTAAAGAAATCCCATTGATTTAAACATTTAGCTGTTAATAAAGACTAGTGTTTTTCAATGGTGCCGAAATCAGTTGTCGTGGTGGGCTGGAAGTACTCGGTGCCGCTGCAGAGTCAGTTTAGAAGTTATTGTCTGTATTGAGGTGCAGATCGGGATGCCTCTGTTGTTGGCAACATGCAAATACAAAGTCTCAATGGTGGCATCACTTCAACAGCAACGGGAAAAGAGAAGTGGCCCAAAGCTGGGATTTTCGGCACACTCCGTGGTATGCGGTGGCTGTGCATATTCCATATATAGAAGGAAAGTGTGCACGATACTTTAGGTGTCCTAAAAGTAGATTTATCTTCAGCCTTTACTCTCCACCAGAGACTCCTCTGAAAAGCCTATTGTTTTCCCTGTAAAAGGTAATTTCCCTATGGAAAGCTTCTAACTGAGCGGAGTTTAGAGCAGTTTCAGGGTTGTTTCCCATCTCCATAAATCTGACCATAGGGGTCTCTTGAAAGAAAATTGCTAAGAATTTCCAACTGGACTATGTAATCACAGCGCCTGGTATCAAGAGGAGCGGGGGTGACATGAAATCACTGACTTGTGACATACATTCCTCAGCAACAGCAGCTGCTGCCTAATGACAGCTAATAAAGGGAATCTTCCCTTGACAGAGCTGCATGCCTGCAGTGGGACTGGAATGTGCCCCAGATAAATCCACTGATAACCTAGGAAGCAGAGATCACACCCAAAGAGTATAAAAGACAAGCTTCGGAAGAGAGAGGATAGGACAAGGAAGAGAGAGACTGAAGAGACATCTCAGAAGGAACAACTTGAACTTCCCTATTCCCAACGAACCCAGCGCCATGGACACTAAAGGCTCATTTTCTTGTGGCTTCCTCTTGCTACTTCTCATCCAACTCCAGTCCAGCAGAGCCAACCCTATCTACAGCCTCAGCCCTGCCAAAGAACTGGCCAGCATGGAGGTGAGGACTCTCTCCTTTTGCAAGGTTAAACTTTTGGGGTGCTTAGCAGAGTGTGAGGTGGTGTTTGTGCCTTTCTTTTGCATGATCGGATAGCCACATCAGCGATCGCATGCCAGGGGACAAAGTCTCAGTTCTTCACAGGGGTTCAAACACGCTCTATAGAGCAATATCCTCCAGTGCTGGCTTCACCTGAGCTCCTGGGTAGCAGTGGGAAACAAAATTCTGATGTTGTGCAATGTCTGCTTTGGGTTTTTAGTTCTTTTTCTCTTAAACAACCACCTTCTGGGGAGCAAAGTTGCAGAGAGGGAACAAATCATCACAATAGTTCTACAAGAACAAATAGAAAACTTTTGGGTGGGGTCCTGTTTATCCCACTAAATGGCAGGAACAGTGAAGCAGGACAGCTGTACGGCTCTAGCTTTGTGGATTTAAGAGAACTGGCTGTATGTGGATGGGAGATGAGGAGGTAAAATGGAACACCCAAAGTCAAACTTCTAGAAAAGTTGCTAGAGGAATAGTATGATCATATAGCGTGACTCATCCAGAAAAGCTTCTAGAGCTATGAAATTATCACGTGTATTTTAACAAATGATAGAGAACATCCATTGTTGCAGCACAATACAAGCCTCAGTCTTGCAAGATGAAGTCTGAAGGCTCAAGCATTTCCTTGGACTGGTACCAGTGACCAGTTTCTCACAGTATCAGACCCTGAGAACAAACTCCCTAAGATGATTAGGACAGTGTCAGCCAAAGCTAAAACTATGCCATGCCTCTAGGCTGTTTCCAGCAGCTAGCCAAGAGGAGTGGTTTCCAAATGCATTCACTGTCAAGGAAGCCATAAGACTCAGTCCTCTCCACTCTACTTCTAGAGTTGGACAAATAGATTCCTCTAACTGGTTGAGCTGCCCTTGAGGAGGTTATCTGATCCCTGTTACACAAGCTTTAAAAATCATAGAGGATGGTACTCAGGAAGAAGTCACATAGCAGATTATAAATTTAGCATACAGGTGTTTTCAGGGAGATGTGGGTTACTGAAGGAGCAGCAATCCTGTAACTCCTGGGGCAGAGGTTAAGAAAAACACCAAGAGCTTCTCCAAGTGATGTCCACTGAAATAGCCAGGGGTGACAAGCTAGCAGATGGTCTTAGCAAAAAAAAAAAAAAAAAAAAAAAAAAAAAAGCAGAGAAAGCCAACTACTGGCAAGCAGCATTGCAGTCAGCTTCTGAAAATGTGGGAGTGACTACAGATTCAGAGGTACTTTAAAATTGTGTACCACTGGTGGGTTGAGTAGTATCTCCCTGTGCAACCCAGACATTGCTGCTTTCCTATCAAGAGCAATTCTAACCTTGTCAGTAAGATACACTTCCGTAGCAAGCAGCTTCAATCAGCTCTCAGCTAAAGCTACCCATTGGTGGAATTAATGTGAACAGGGATTTACTGCAGAGGACAGAGCTCAAGTCCCACCAGCAACCCCAGGATCCAACCTGACAGTCTCCCTAGGGGTGCCTATGGGACCATTGATAAATGCAGAATTGGATTGCTGGAAGAGCTAGCAAATGACCACAAAACTAGGAGTTTCATGAAATTAATCCTTCTCTTGTAGGCTCTTCTGGAGCGACTGGAGGATAAATTTGCAATGATTGAAGCCCTGGAGTCCAATCCTGATCTGCAAGAGCCCAAAACCCAGGAGGAGATCCCACCAGAACTCATAGATGACAGTGACGATCAGAAGGCTGAACCCAGGCTCGCGCCCAGCACCCCTCTGTCCTACAGGGACACCTTCCTCAAGAGACTGAGGGGGCTGCAGATGCCCAGGATGATGAGAGATTCTGGCTGCTTCGGGAGGAGAATCGATAGAATTGGCTCCCTGAGTGGAATGGGTTGCAATGGTGAGTGCCACCTAAGCCATTTCACTGAATAGAACAGACTGCATCTATGCCATGCAACAAGGGAGAAGCAGGTTCTGATTCAAGTCTTTAATAAGACAGAGTTTGAGAAAGGAATTAATTTTAGTCTAATATTTAAGCTAGTATTGGTTTTTCAAAAGAAATGCTATGTCTATTGATTTGGCAGGTAAAAGCACTGCTGACAATGGCAGCATATACCAAGAGAAAAACAGATTCTAGTAACGTTTATTTCATGTTTGGCTTGCAGGTTCCAGGAAGAATTAGGACAAGCTCCCTATACTCTACTCTGAAGAATGCTTTACAGTACCCGCTCCTCCCAAGATGAAAGCCGGATGCTTTCTAAACTCTTCAACAGAAAGTTATTCCTATATTTATTTATTTATTTATTTATTTGATGTTTTTTTAAAGAACATTTCTTACTCTAGCACCAAGAGACCATCTTTAAATAAAACTAACACAGTAGACATCTATGCTGGACCTCTCTCCTGTCTGTTGCATTAAAATTTCCTGTATTTTCCTAAAGTCAAAAGTGTATGTTTTATTGATACTCTGGTACCCACAAGGCTGGATCTTACTTACACATGACAGAGAAAGTATGAACTTGGTAAAAATGAAAATGAGTTTTTCACTAGAGTTTTTCCCTCTACACCAAGAAATTATAACAGATTAGCAGGAAAAGCAGCTTGCTCAACACTGAAAGATCAGCATGAGTCCTCCTATAGACAGGGTTTCAGTAACAAGAGAGTCCTTTTGCTGATATAGATTATTTAGTCAAGGGAACTACCACAACTCCCTCACGTAAGCAAAATTCACATGAAAAGAAATAAGAAAAATCGTAACGCTCCACAACTTACAAGATAACCAGAGGGAGGAAAGGGAATTCATTGTATATGCTTTCTAGCACTGACCAAATAAAGGTTACAACCGTCAACAGAAAGATACATCATTAACTGTGTCTTGTCTCACTCTGCATGTGGCTGAGGTGCTGATCCCCAGTGTTTCTTGACAGATCCTCAACGGGCTTGAATCCTGTCATGGTATTTCTCATGTGAGGGCAGGTGGGATCACTCCAATTACAAAGCAGCTTGTATACAACATTTATCACTTTCTGGGAATGGCCTCTCATAAAGTTGTTCTAAACATGGCTAATGGGAACACTGCAAGTCTGACAAAGGTTTCATTCAAGCCTTTGTAGCTAGATTTCATACTTATGATCTGAATTTGGCCCAAAACACATTCCCCCTCCACCCCCAAATAGGGTTATATTGCCAAGACCACATTCAGTCAGCACCCCAAGGACCAAATAGCTTGGATTCCCAAGTCAGCCACAGCAATGGCAGTGAGCCCAGGCTCAACGCAACTGTCCTGTGATTGCACATACTGCTAGAAACTACGTTATTTTGAGCATCTAATTTTGGGTCTTGTTCCCAGCATCCATTACTTGATCCATTACATCCCGGAAAACTCATTCAGGGCCTAAGAACACAGCAGCACCAGGATGGACTCAACTGCAGAAGTCTAATTGTGACTTTGCTTACCCATATGCACATAGGGAAAGGAATTATACTTGGTCAAGATAGGCTACAGGGAGGCAGATGTGCCAGAGCCACGACAGTTGCTGACATGCTCTCAGGAACCATATCTACGGTGAAACCGTAAGTCTGAGTGCTGAATGACACACCACTCCTGCGCATGCCTGTTTACAGCTAACGCTGCTGCATCGCTTCAACAGGGCTTGTGTCACACATCCCATTTCTGACAGTCCATCCTCCCAGTCACTCCCTGTACTGCTGATACGGCCTGAGAGGCACCTGCATGCTCCCTGCCACACTGCACCTTGCCATTCTTCCCCAGGGAAGAAGAGCAGAAGCCTGCTCTGAGGGAATCATTTTGCTCCACTCCAATGGGAAACACCACCCACTATGATACAAATCATACATCAGAGCCTCTCCTTCCAGCAGCACCAGCCAAAGATAAAATACTTGGTGCAATAGTGCCCAAATAGGTTTCCCTGGCAGGAGAACAGATTCCCAGGTCAAGACTTCCAGCAGCTACCATGAGACGTCTCTGGAGTAAAAAGCTGCTGTGACTACATTTACTCAGAGGCGGTTTCACAAATCAAGGTGAAGTAACTCTTCAGGGAGCCTTTGTGGGGACAATGGGGCTTTGTCTTCTCAAACAGACTTTCAAAACACATCCCTGCAGCCACCTGTTTCCTGCTGCAGCAAGATGGGAACATGCAGGTGGATTCCTCCACACTAGCAATGGGCAACAGCCTGACTTCCCATGCGCTGCTATAAAGGAAAAGTAAAAACAATCCTCCTACACTAATAATAACAGCCCTTGCTAGAGCTGAATTTTACTCAGTCAAGCAAAACTTGCATAGACACATCAAGGCCCTGTAAATTGTCCCTCCCTGTCAGCCCCCCAAGGCACAAAACTCTAATGAGTTCAGTGGAATGTGCTAAAAATGGCAAGAAGAGTTGGCGCTGCCTGACCCAAAGCCAGGTGGGTCCAGTATTAACAGCAAGCCAGTTCCCGGTGGAACAAGTCTGTATTGGCTTGCAGACAGTATGTTAATAGACCCTGTGGTCTGGGAGAACCTAATTGAGAGCAGGCAATCTAGGAAAAAAGCATCTCTGTAGCTAGATTTTTACTGCTACTCCCATAAACACACTGAGCTGTAAAGCTCCCCCAGGGAAATCTCACAGTCACTTCAGAACAGGACCACGTGCAGAAACGAGCACTTGGAAAAGCTGAATGAGAGAAAGTTAGCACTGATCGGCTCGACAGGCAAAGAGCATCACTCCCAAGGACAAGCAAAGCTACCACTGTTGCTGTGAGAGCTGGACCAGAGAGAACAGGGTACAGTCTTGGGAACAGCCAGTCCCAAACAAGCACACAGACAAAAGCAGCCCACTGCTTAAGGAGAAAGCAGGGACATCAGAAAGCTAAATGTCTCTCTAGAGCTGTATTGATTGCTTTCTCAAGAGGGTACAGAAAGACTGTGGCTGAGAAGGGACATATAGAAAACATAAAAGGCTCCACTAGGAAACTGCTTTCAGCAAGGCCAGGAATTTCAGCCTGTAGGTGCAGAAATGAGGGATCCTAGAGTGAGCTAGCAAGTGAATTAATGTATCATCTCTCTCATGGAACAGCCACAAACGCTGTGACCCAGCAGTATCAATGGCAAGTGCCACTGTTCTGTTCTTCACTGGAGATGAGCAGGCTGACCTTTACAGCAGGGGAAGAAAAGAGGCACAAGCAGTTACCACAGCATGGGATGCATTACAAGTTCATGCTCTACCTTACTTTGCAGCAACTTGGACTTGCATTCATGGCTCAAAGACTCAAAGAACAGTCCTGTTGTCCCACCAGGTGTTAACCTGACAGCCTTTTATTTCTGCTGCTGCTGCTATCACTGCAGTGGATTTGCACAGTTGCATATGCTATCCATGAAAGGATGCAGGTATTCCTTTTAACTAGGCCCTGCTCTCTTCCAGCAGTAGCCAGTTCTGCACAGCCCCATGGCTAAATATGAGGTAGATTCCTTCAGGTTTGTAGTGGATCTGCCTTTGGTGCCTGTAAATTTCGGAAACTAATCCTGGCAGAACTTTTTGGAGGAAAATACAGGACTGGAGGAGAAACAAGCAGTATTAGGCTCTTGTGAGGGCATGAACTGAAGATTAACATATTCCTACTACATACTGTTGGAAAGAGTCCAGAGGAGGGCGACGAGGCTGATCAGAGGGCTGGAGCACCTCTCCTATAAGGACAGGCTGAGAGAGTTGGGATTGTTCAGCCTGCAGAAAAGGCGGCTCTGGGGAGATCTAATTGCGGCTTACCGGTACCTGAAGGGGCCTACAGGAAAGATGGTGAGGGACTGTTTATCAGGGAGTGTAGTGACAGGACAAGGGGTAATGGGTTTAAGCTGAAGGAGGGTCAATTTAGATTAGATGTTAGAAAGAAATTCTTTACTGTTAGAATGGTGAGGCACTGGAACAGGTTGCCCAGAGAGGTTGTGGAGGCCCCATCCCTGGAATTGTTAAAGACCAGGTTGGATGAGGCTGTGGGCAACATGGTCTAGTGGAGGGTGTCCCTGCCTGCAGCAGGGGGGTTGGAACTAGATGATCTTTAAGGTCCCTTCCAACCCAAACCATTCTATGGTCTTCACACCTATCCAAGATACATCTCAAACCTTCCAGAAAAGCTTCCCTGAGGGGAAGGTAAAGTTGGTGACACATGTCAAAAATAGCACAGAGTTTTGCTGTGAGTCAGCCCCAAGACAGGGAATCAGTGTAGCTTGTAATTGTAAACAATTCAGAAGCAGTCTAACCATGGAATACCTTTGGGACAAAGCTACTGCTGCAAAGCAAGAGCTGATGTCAAAAACAGCTAATGCAGATTAGGTTCAAAGCAACTATTCAGCACTGAGCATGGGGCAGGGTCCCGAAATCCTGCCCTCCTCCACCCTGTCAGGCATCAGAGTGCTTTATAAACCTCAGGACCCAGGATGTCTCCAAGGGCTAACATGCTCATTGTGTAAAGGAAGAAATATCCCAGTGGGATATTGAGAAGGGCCAGGCTAACACCCTTCACCCAGCTCTAATGACATTTGCCACCTCCTGCAATGCCAGACTTCATACTCACTTCCTAATAGCTTCTGGCAGTAACCCTGACTGACAGTGCATAATTCAGCAGCTTTCTTTCCTTTGAACTTTGAAACACAGTAATTACACTAGCACGCTTCATGCATACTGTAAGGCATGAGCCTCATTTGAAAAAGTGGTCTGGTTGGTGTGTTTAATTTTTTAAATTTTTTTTGGCAATTTAGATTTAGGGGTTTCTTTCCCCCCTCTCAGACACTGCACTATCCCTTTCCAGCTTCCTGCTAGATTAAATGTTTCACTGAAATCCCAGTCTGCAGGCAAGAATGCCAAGAGGAGCTGTCACCACTGCTTTGCTTCTCTAAGCAATCGTATGTGAAGTATAGGGCACACATCCTCCACTGCTGCAGGGAAAAGCAGAGCTGTGCCAATTTGCATAACAATGTGGCCGTACCCAGCTTGCTTGATTTACTTTCACTGAAGCTTGGCCCCCAGAGGCCTTGCTGATTGACACCTGCTTCATGAGTGTATCCCTGCCATCCCAGGCAGCAGCTCTTTACAGGCGATAGTACGCTGGCACCATGCCCAAAGACAGAGGCTACCAGCAGTATGGTCATAGAGCTCAGAATTTAGCAGAAAGCTTGTTGACAACTCTGCTGTGTTGAGAACTGCCTCTCCCTGAGTCTGTCACATGCTTACTCAGAGGTACAGCTCCCATTAGACAGTTGGCACCCAGTTGCCCAACACTTGTCTCAATTTTCACACCGAAGAAGGAAGAGTCCAGAGGCATTGCTGAGAGATAAAGGAAGAGGGATCTTTTCTGGTGCTTTTCTCACACCTTTGAAGTGTGAAATGTCTTGAAACAAATCAAGAATGTTTCTTGCAGCAGCTGTCCCTGTGCTGTCAGTGCCTGCTGGAGCTGAACCATCGCCCCTCCAGTGACAGCTGCTATGGACAAATAATTTTAAAAGGGAATCTTCTGCTGGCTCCAGTCCCCAATCCTTTACCAGAGCAAGTGATAGAACACAGTGAGCTTTGTTCTTTGAGTCTTATTCCTACTATCATTGCAAGTATAAAAGAAGAGATCTCAAGATCAGACTCTCCCAGTGAGGAGAAGGAAAACACCAGAGTGAAACAAAAAGGCAGGAAGAAACTTTACGACCACAGGATGAGCACTTGTACCTGACTGCTGGCAACCAGAAACAGCTGCTGCCTTTGGTCCTTTTCACTGATTGCTTGTAACAGTTTCTGAGACCAGCCTTCCCATCATCCTATCTGAAGAGGCATGTAGTGATAGGACAAGGGGTGATGGCTTTAAGCTGAAGGAGAGGAGATTTAAATTAGATGTGAGGCAGAAATTCTTCCCTGCGAGGGTAGTGAGGCCCTGGCACAGGTTGCCCAGAGAAGCTGTGGCTGCCCCATCCCTGGCAGTGTTCAAGGCCAGGCTGGATGGGGCTTTGGGCAACCTGGGCTAGTGGAGGGTGTCCGTGCCCATGGCAGGCAGGTGGAACTAGATAGGCTTTGAGGTTCCTTCCAACCCAAACCATTCTAGGATTCTATGAACAAAACAAAAGGAATTAGTCCAACTGGGGTTCCTAATTCAAAGAATTCTGAGCATATCAGTTACCCTCTCAACAATACAACTCAGCAGCATATTCTATCACTGAGTGATGTACTTCCACAAAAAAAAAAAAAAAAAAAGCTTACTGTAACCACAGTTTGGGGTCTTTTATGCAGGCAGGAATGAAGGAAGGAGGATTTCTAAGACCTCCCCATCTCCCGAATGCTCTCTTAGAAAACCAGCACAATCCTGTACAGAAGAAGCAGAGTTCAGAGAAGAAGTTATTTTAAGAAAACAGAAGATAGTGAGATGGTGGCTAGGGTCAGGCCTGCTACCCTGGGAATTGGGAAGAAGCAAAAAAAAAAAAAAAAAAAAAAAAAAAAAAAATCAGTGTGTAAAGTCAGCCATCCCATAGAGATATTCTCTAGTATAACCACCAGGGAGCTGCTGGGGCAGTGAGCAAGGCTCTCGGTGTTGTCATGTCTTTTCTGTTAGAGTCATGAGTTCTCCAACACTGCACTGTTTTCTATATTCATCTACACAAACTGGTATATGTCGATTCCAGTCTCCTGCTCCTAGATGTTTAAGAATCACTAAAGTGTGTCTTAAAACATACATGGCCCATACAACGACTCCTGCTTCTATTTCCGCACTTTTTAAACAGCCTGGAGAAAGGGACATCCTGATTACTTTTAAACAGTGATCTCAACCTCACAAACTGATACCCCTCACTTCCTAGACAGTGGTGGAACTCACTGGCATCTCATTCCAGCTATGAAAAAACTTTTCCACACAGTGCATTTGAAAAGCCACATATGCTAAAGAGGCTGAATGTACCCCACTGCTGCTGAAAAGCGCTTCAGCACCTTGGACAAGAAGAGCAGCTTCATTCTCTCATCTTCCACGCTAGCGCAGCCAAAGCTCAGGGCGGCCATTCTCTGTTTTCTCCTGCGCATGCTGCATGATACATACCTGTATGTACGTACACATGCTAAAGTAGGCAGCTTGTATCCTGCCAGCAAAGCCAAAAAAAAAATCTCACTGAACAACACTAAATTCTCCTGCTAGATACAGAGTTTACAGGTACAGGGATCATAACACATGGTTGGATTTAATGAGTCTATACACCTCAGTAGAAAGGGATTATAATCTAAACACGAAGTTGGTTGCTTTAAGCATAAATGTATTACACAGCTTTTCTAGTAGCCACCTCTATCACCCATGATAAAATGCAAGACAAACCACCACTCATAACTGGTTTTGATATCTCCTTCTTCAGGCAAGAAATTTTACTGTTTTTATCCTCTGCAATAGGAATCACCTTGCATATAATCTTGACACCCAAAGCAGCCCTAAAGCTGACAAAGGCTCTAACCAAGCATCTGGTACCTGCATCAGTCCAGCTGGCTGCTTTAAGTAGGTTTGGCTGCAAGGAAGTTGCCATAACACCAAATTGTCAAGCTGTGTATATAAGCATGGACAGACACACATCTCCTGCCCTTTTTTTTGTGGCGGCAGGAAGTGAGAAAGTAGACAGAAGACAGATAGTCTATTTCCTCCTTTACTGTTATGCTAAAGAGGCAGTTGATGTACCTCAATTTTAGGAAAAAAATGCTTCTTATTCCCTCCTGTGTTACTGCATTTATGACTGAAGGTAGCAACAGAGCTACCCTTGCTCTTGTCCTGATGACTCTCTTCTAGCCTGATTCCTTGCTAGGAGCACAGCTTAAGACCACCATGACACTACTTCTTTAGCTCTCAAACACAGACTTTGCTGCCATCCCCACCCAACAGATGCTTTTATCTATTTCAGGCTCTCCCTGTCATTACATACACACCAAGCAAGAGACCGAGGGCAGAAGCCAGACAAGCTGCTGGCTGGCTGGCTTCATATTAGAGTGCATCAGAGCCACTATATGCATCCTGTACAACACAGCTACTTGATCCAGAAAAGCAGCACAAGCATGGAAAGGCAATGAGCTTCTGGGTCAGATATTTCTACCTCAAAGACTGCACTTACATTTTTTGGCCTGTTAACATGTGATAAAATATGAAAAATTGTCACAAGTTCTTATCTGTAAGGTAAACAGCAGGATAAAGCAGGAAAGACAGCCACAAACTAAATGAAAGCTAAAGATTAAACAGATTTTTCACATCTTGGAGAAGCCACCTGTAAAACAAGAGGTGCAACACTGCAGTCCAAACATCTTTCATTAACTCACAGGGAGGAAGGTGGAAAGCAAGAGTTCTCAAGTAAGAAAAGCAGCAGTTGCTTCTAGCACATTGTGCACAATTCAGCTCCTTATCATACATTTGATAATTCCTTCCTTTTAAGTACCTATTGTGAGAGAACATGGGACTAGAGTGGTCCATAACCTAAAGGATTACACCAATTCCTATCTTTGCCCAGCTTCAGAGCACCTTCTGCGCAAACTGTTGTATCCAGACAGCTCATAAATAGCAGCTATTCATCTGCCTCAAATCATGTTCTTCAATATTGCCATATTCTACCAGTTTTATTATAATAAAGGGCAAAAATAAAACAACATTAGAAACACCAAAAGGCCTTGAAAGTGCTGAAGGAGACACACAAACATTTTACTCTCAGACATGTTATGGTTACATGAATAATTCCCAAGTGCCATAGTTCAAATAAAAATATATTCATACAAATTTAAAAAAAAAAATACAATTTATATACATTGTGGAATTAGCTTACATCATTTCATAACAAAAAACAGTGCAAAAAACAAATGGAAAGGTAAGTTGCTACCATTGGAATGGCTCACAGTAAGTTAACAATTCAAAGTAATTAACACTGCACAGGAAACCATGAGGCAGGGGAGAATGCCCCATACTACTCCCTAACTTTTGCCATCAATACTAATCCAGTTCTTGGTTACTATTCCTTTAGTGTTGCTCTGAGTAAAAGGTTACAGGCACCTATGTTAGAAGTTAGTTTCTCGGTAAATCACTAAGCAACCAGAGCCAGAGTAGAAGCAGTTAGTGTGTTTAAGAAAGAAATTAAGAGACCAAAGTGTGAGAACAAGACTGATTCAACACGAGCCCCTTTGCATCAGTCCTTAGCAGAAGGGAAACGCTTCATGTCCAAACGTCAGATGAACTCATAACTCCCTTTCTTCAGGCTACATAACAGTGATTGCACACTGAGATTTCCCGTTAAAGCAGCTGACAGGGTCACCCACCATCCTCATTTAAAACTTCTTTACTGAAGGAGTGAAAGGGGTGTCTTTTTCAGCTGAAATATTTGAATAAGATCAATGCATAGGCAGAGCAGACAGTGCTGACAGCAGGCTGAAGGCAGGTGGCCTTCTCATGGGGAAGCGCAGCTGGTGCTTAGACAACCCTTGACAAGATTCTTCAGCCTGTCTTGTCTGGATTGCCTAACTCCAGGACTCAGTAGTGAGTACAAGACATGCTGCAACAAAATATACTGCTGTAGTTTGTGTATAGATATAAAATAGGACACGACCAGCTCAAGGCAAGCAATCTAAGGAGCCCTATTCATGTGCAGGAAGAGAAGGAACCTTCCACACACAACCACTCAACATGAGCAAGAGCAAAAAGATTTGTCATGGAGAAACATATGGCATTCTTGACAGGTGCTCTGAAAGTATGGGATTGCTAATTCCACATTAGAGTGATCTGAAATACCATCATAACAGGATTCCTGTGATTTGTAACTGCCCACAAGCACAAATCCTTTGAATGAAAGGTAGGTTAACAGAAGCATATTTCAAACCTACAGTCCAGCTTCAGGGAGTGCAAAAGGGTGCTGGAAGTTTCTTGGAATAGCTCAGTGTAAG